>NW_023339740.1:16419201-16453730 GCF_004916995.1 Morone saxatilis | reverse complement strand
AGTAACTGTAGTAATAATAATAATAATAATAATAATAACAATAATATCAGTGATATTAGCAATGGCAGTCAAGCAGGACCATGGCAGGAGGCTGCGACGATTAGTAGCCTTGGTATTGGTATCGGCATCAAAAATCTAGTATCAGTCTGGCGCAAGTTGTCATGGAGGCAAGTCTTACAGCAGTCAAGTCCAAGTCAAGTCTCAAGTGCAAATATCTTCCAAACATCTGACCTTGTCTTTGTATGACCATGCTAATACTCAACTGCAAACCCACGCCCCACCCACCATTCATTCCACTGACGCCATGGATCTGAACAGCGAGAGGCGCTTTCAGTGGAAATGAACGGTATGTGTGTGTGTGTGATCGGTTAAGCGAGCCGGCCCTGAGCTGACCTGTCCTTATGCTCTGCCTCGAAATTTGGCACCCATGTTATGCCACCTGCTGCTGTCATTTGTGTGTGTGTGTGTGTGTGTACCTGACTGTGACATAGAGAGAGTCCTAACAATTTGCGTCAATTTGGATTGTAGCTAAGCATTTGACCCTGACATAAATGCACACAAACATAGAAATAAATATTAGCCTATCGCACTCTTAATTAACATTAATCAACGATAAAAGGACATTGTGCTGTCTTAAAACATAAAAACTGAAAAACACATTGAATTAGACAACAGTAAGACAAAAGAGACACCCGTCCCCTATAAGGACTGTCTGTCTGTCTGGTAGGCGCTACAGAACACTGTATGCCAAAACAACCAGACACAATAACAGTATCTTCCCACAGGCCATCACTTAAATGTCATTTGGTAACGAAAACCCTCTAAAACCAAAACATCCGCTTACTTCCATTATAGATATTATTTTTTACAGATTATATTTTTACAGTTTAAATGTACTATTTTGTTTTTAACATGTACATATGATCATGCACCGTTACTGAACTGTCAATATAAATCCTGCACAGTGCATCTACTATATATAGAAATGTCTTCCATATACAGTACATAAACATCCACTCAATGTACCGTATATCCATTCAATATATATTTCTTTGTGCTATTTGTATTGTTTAGAACTTATAGAAGACTTTTATATAGAGTTTTTATTCATGTTGTTGGTCATTGGTATTTTTTATATATATATTCATATATATATATATTTCACATACTTGTGTACGTAACAGTCCAGTCTATGCTTTACCTTGATTTGTTCAGCTTTGTTGTCCTTGTTCTTAGCTGTTATGGCTGTTCCTACTGGTGTACATTGAGAGGAATGAAAAAAACTGAGTCAAATTCCTTGGATGTGTATATATTTGGCCAATAAAGCTGATTCTGATTTATGTGAAACACAAGGTTGAGACACGTTGCTGACATTTCTAAAGAGTTTTTTTTTTTAATCTTTTGGGCCTGAGATGTTTTAAAAGGGACGGCGGCAGTGGCTGTGATCTGTTTTGAGCACAAGGGTTTTTTTTAGATTCGAACAGGCAGCTGGAATCCACTTCAGTCCTCCATGGCCTTATGCAGAGTGTCTGTGTCTGTGGTGTGACTCTGACGTGAAACTCTACTTGCCTCTGCAAGCTGACAGCTATTATAAGTGTGTATATGTATTTTAGGGTTTATATTGTGTGTAAACTGTACATAACTGACAGATAGGACCCAACCATTGGCCCCTGTTGCTCAGCCAATTACAAGCTGCCATTCTCATCACACCCCCACACTGACTGAATCAATGAATGGTGCAAACTGAAATATTTGCTGCCCACATAGTCTTCCAGGCTCCTTGACCCCTGAACACAGTGTCTGAGCTCTGGGCCAACAGCATAGCAGTAATCAACCGCCATTCACTAACGGCACAGAAATGTTTAAAAGCAAAAATTATTACTAAAATAATAATACTCACTCAGAGTTGGTATCTTCCTTCAGGAAAGCTTGGATGACAAGCGGCAGCTCAGATTTAACAATGTACAGGTAGCTGGACATAGCTGTAACAGGCGAGACAGAGAAAATGTGAAAATGCGTAGCTAAGCATAATTGAGTGAAAGTATGTTGGCATATTGAACAAACAGATACCACCTAAGCCATGTCACAAGAACACTTATAACAATATGATTGTGTAAGTGACAGAGCAGTAGCTACTGCAGGACACTGAGCTCATGTACTCTTGTTTTAGCAAACTCCAGGAGGTTACTCTCTGCAATTTAAAAACAGTAACACATGGTGGTATTCTATTGGCAGATCTTTGTTAGGCCCAGTATATTTAAATTGGACAAATAAAAGACCATATTTCTCCAATAGAATTGTATTGCTTTGAAACAGCATTTAGACCTTCACATTGGTTGTTCAGCTATACGTTACAGCTTTTCCAATGTGAACATTTTGCTGCTTCTCTTTTGTTTTGTTATGTGAGAGTAAACTCACAAAACACTATTTTTTGACATTTTATAAACCAAACAATTAGTCGACTAATCAACCAAATAAATCCATAAAGAATAAAACCAATAAAAATATCAATCAATAAATACAAATCAATCATTTAACAGTTCACATAAAATATAAAGAATCTGGCACCACTAATTTGGCTCTTAGTAAATCCCCATATATCCCAAAAATGTAATACGAGTCGTTTAAGTGAGTCTAATTGTGTGTGTGGTTGGGTGGACATAAACTCTAAGCCACGTACAGTAATTGTGTATAATTCATGTTTTTCTGCTACAGTGAGTTTACAAACACAAATTATTAGGTCACATTGGCTCCTCACCTCCGATATTCTGCAGGGTGATTGCTATACCAGCAGCCATTTTTCCAGGAGTGCCAAAGGCCCTGTACCCCAGCTGTTCATAAGCTCGAATTCCTGTAAACGGATTACAACCAATAATATTCAATCAATTATGCTTGCTGAGACGTCCCTCTGTGCAACACAATAAAATACTTATGATAATAATAATGATAGAAAGTTGTACTTCCCTGATTGGTGGGTGAAGAAACATTTGTCATTTTCACAGTTTTAATGTTTATCTAGACATTCTAAACTTTGACACATGCTGGATTATAGAATAAACAAATTCATTATGTATGCTTTATAATCCATATAATCAGTCTAAACCAATAAAGAAGTTAAGCAGACTGAAAACTAAATCCTTTGCATACTAATCATTCTGGCAAGTAAACAACAATTTTATTGTAACTTGCATACTTACTGCTATAGTGTGAGTGCTTAAAGGACTCAGACTATAATTCTCTTTTACCTTTTAATCCATGCCCCCTTTTTTTAGATTAAATAGTCAAAAGTTCAAGTTCAAATTTTGACTAAATGGTCCCTAACAAGTCAGATGTCTTTGTCACTTTTGGTCTAATCTGGTATCCAGAAGTAGCAAAACTGTTGGATTTTCAACTCATAATATAATATATAATATAGCTACATTATTTCTTTACAAAAGGCCAAGACATGGCACAAGGCTTACCCACAACGCCAGAGGATTTGAGCAACAGGTGAATAGAGTAACAGGACAAAGCTGCAACTGCAGTCAGAAGAAACCTGTGACAGAATACAGAAGGAAAAGTCATATACCTGTACATTATACCTCTACAAAGGTAAACCTTATATTACACCAAATTCTGCATTCCCTCTATGATCCTGGCATTCCTTTTCCGTACATTCCCGTACACATTACAATCAACAATATGCATAAGTTGTGATGTATTGTGTTTGTTCTAATATAGTGCGCAAACTATACTATGGGTCTTTTTTAGGGAATGATGGTTATTAAGCGCGCAGACTGAATGTTTTTTGAGCACAGGGTTCTCAGGTCAGCATTCCTAATGGGTCTGGAGCTGGGTCACTCTGTTTTTCTTGTAGCCACAACTGAAGTTGGAATTGTTTTCCTCTGGCCACCTCTGTAAGCAGCAGATGGAGGCCAGGTCCTCAGATTCCACTGAAAACTGCAAACTGTCCAACCTCTCCCAACTCACAAACAAGCATTAATTTTACAGGTCTGCTTTGTATCTTTTGGAAATAATCACATGTGGTGTGACGCCTTGTCTATATGAAGAAATATCCTCCTCTGGATCCCTGAAGCTCTGGTGAAATATTTATCAAGGCACCAGATTTTTCATGTTGGCTTTATTTCTGTGTCTCACTGGAAATACACTGACGAGGAATGAGAATGTCTATTTGTATCTCTGCTGGTGGATCAACGGCTCTCTTGACACTATAGGCTATAATCTCTACCAGAGCCACAATGGGGGAAATAAAGTTGGTGGTACAAAGAGTAAGGGTAAAATGTTGCAGATATTCTTTATACAAAGCAGTGTGGTAAGAAGCTTGTGTCAATGCAAACATTTGTCTTTTAATGACATGCTCATATAGAGGCTCTGAAATAATATATAACTAATTAGGCTAATGTGCCTAGAAAACTCCTTTAGATTTTTCTTTCTAGGAATTAAGATTGTTTTAATGTCTGATGCCTGTTCCCTTTAAAAGATTTAATCCCATCGAAACCAGGGATCAAACTTAGTTTTAAAAACAGACTAATAGCAAGAAAAATTAAAATGATAATGAAAATAGGTTATAAGCATAAACCTAACTCAAAAATAAGTTGCAAATAAACACTTAACAGCAAGCTATAATGTTTTAATACTGGTTGTCATTTTGTCGATATCAATAATAATTATATTTCTGTGCCAAATCAGTGTGATGAGTTCATGCGATCTTAAAGTTGCTGAAATAGTTAATAAACTTTATACCAAAATACACACTATGCTACCATTTGACGACACTTACTACAGTAAACTACAGTTTTTCCATAATTCTTTTTTTGCTTCGTATAACAGGCGTGATGTATTACAGTGTGTTGTTCTATACACGCTGTTAGACAGAGCCAATTCATTTTTTCATGATATTGATATTAACCCTCAGGTTGCTTTGAAAACCTGTGTTAAATTTAAATGAAATGTCTCTAATCTAATTACATAAAACCAGTCACCAACTATGTATAGTTATAACACCACTGACCCAATTACTAACAGGAATTTCATAGGAAACAGCCTGCAGCCTTCTTCATTAGCGGAGCTACTCAGCAGTGAAGTAACTTACTATTTCCACAGTTACGGCTGACGCTGAGGCCACTCTCTATTTCAGGCCTGCTACTTTTCTCTCTGCTGCTACACAAACACAGACTACATGACCAAGGAAACCAGGGGTTGTGGTCTTACAGCTGCATTCTGCAAGGAGCAGAAGGAAGTAAATGACACAGGGTCTGGGGGTTCGGTTATTCCGGGCTATGGCCTTTCTAGGTTCTGTAACATGGCAAAGAGGGGCGGGATGGGAAAAGGGGTATGAATAGAGGTGGGCATGTCATTGGACATAATATATTACAAGATGTCACGAAAGCAGCTCATTCTTAAGCCTGTAATCCTCAGAAATACATTAGAATCGTGACTGGCTGGTGTGATAAGTGACAGATTCTAATTATAAAATGGACACCTATTTATATATATACATATATATATATATATATATATATATATATGTATATAGGGCGAAGGGCCACAGGTTGGAGTCAACCCCATGGTCGCTGCAGCAATGACTCAACCTTGGTGCATGGTGTCCCATAATTGACCACCTATTGATAAATATACTTATTTACTCACCAGAAAAGGAGTACACCAGTGTTGGCCATAGCATAGGCCAATCCCAGGATTCCACTGCCCATAATAGCATTACCCAGGTTGAAGACAGACATGCCAAAAGAGGTCTTCCCTTCAAACTGAGGGGAAAAAACAAGAGCAAACAATAAATCTCACATTTGTTTCAGCAAAAAAAGAACACGATGCTCTTCTGGTTGTTCTATGTCTGTAAACTTTTACACTTACATCTGTGAAGCGTGTAGGTTTCTTTCCATCTGGAGTGGGCAAGAATTCCTCACTCTCCAGTCCTCCATCAGGATCATCAAATCTAAGGGGCAGATTCATGACGTTAATTGACGGCCTGTCTGTCAACCTGCAAAAACTGTTCACATATCTGCTGAAGCTTAAAATCGCATGCTTAATTCTGTGTTATTACATGTATGAAAACAAATGCAGTTGAAAAATTCTTCATACAAATCTCTACAGACATACCTGACTGTTTGAGTGCCATTTCTGTATAAGGATCCACCCGTTGAGGCGAGCAAAAAACAAGGTAAACATGCATTTAAAAAAAAACGAAAATTATGCAGGAAGAAAGTTGTACTGTATGTCGTCCACCACATCCATTATTCGGGTCATATTAATGGGAAACTATTATCACTGAGACAAAGGTATGTAAATCAAAGTCTTTTTTCAGCCATCATGATGTACTTTAAATAATCCAGGATGTGGTTTTCACACAAGTATAACTAATATAGAAAGACAAAAGAGCTCAGTATAAAAAGTGCTTGACACATGCTGTGTTAAAAATGCCATTAACCAGTATGTAAGCGACAAAAAAGGCCTCATCTGTGTTTAAAATAAAGGGAGAATACTTACTGATCCTCATCTAGAAACGTCTTCATTGGCACACCCATATCATCTCCGAGGTCATGACTTTTCCCGTTGGATAAGATGTTCATCTCTGACTGAGCATGTTCCATCATCTAAGTTGTAACAGATTCTTTTTGGCTTGTATTCAGTGAAGGTGATCCTTTAAAGTCACTCAATATCTTGAATATCTAGAGCACAGTGAGAAAAGACATGAATCACATAAGAAACTTTATTCCATGAACACATCATTGAAAATGTGCTGCACACTTTCAATGTTTAAAAACATATTTTCTCAATCAGCTTCTTATTATCGTTAATAAGTTCCTATTTAAACACAATATCTTCTTTTTTGTTTTGTCTCTCACTGGTTTAAAGTTGGTGTAGCTGGGTTGGAGAAAAGTTGATCATTTTATGTATTTCTGTGATCCTATCTAGCAATATCCTGTGGGTTGTTTGATCATGTTTCCACAGCATTGTCAATCCAATCTGATCAAATCACACCCACACAGTCCTGATGAGGCAGATTGTTAAACTCTTACGAATATGAAACATCAAGAGTTCAGTGGTGAATATTTTAAGTTATAGAGAAATGCTTTTTCGCAGGTGTTTTAGAACAATGTAATAAAACGTGTATAATATTAACAATTTCAAATTGAAAGAGTAGTGTTATAGTCTATTAGCTCAAGCAGAAATATGGCATCATGAATCCCTATATTCTATATTGGTCTGTACAACTGTGTAGCAATGATTCAGCCCTACAGTTGACATAGTGACTTTCAACAGCCGAGAACTGACCTCATTCACTCACTCATTCAATTTGTCCACCAAACTTTCTGCAATACGTACAATAACATCAATGGTACGTAGCTGTAAATGATCACAGGCTGAGATAAAACGCTGGAAAATTTTTCATTTCTAGAACTTCAGTACTGAAGTAAAGCAAAGCAAACAAGTCCAAACCACACGGTCAAAGGTCAAGGTCTATTTGAGTTTTTTTTTTTTTTACTTTTGTTTGCTCTTGTCTTTGGTGTAGTTAATGTCACAAGCGTACAGGTTGTCAGTGCTACTGCTCAGAGCCCACACAGTGATACGGCAGTCTTTATGATGAATGCACAATGCATAATAATATAATAATACAAGCACAATGTCATCAAACAAAATGCTAAATCACTCACAACAAAAGGCCTCAAATTACTGAGAAAGTGCCTAGCAAAACAGTTATTACTGTAGTACTATAATTATACATTTCATCAGTATTTTTCCTTAATGAGTGTGGGATTTTCTGTAACCATGGTTTGAGGAGAAAGGATTAAGATCTCATAGGGCAAATTCACATTACTCACTTTCATATTGACATTATTATTAATTAAAAACTATTAATAACCTGCAATTGCCTCCCGTGACCCTAGTGACACAAAAGATTCCTCATCTCTATTTCTCAGTGTGAACTCAGAGACAATGGCGTGTTGTTAGCTGTTTCCGCTGTACAGCAGCTCAATTGTGTTACCAGTGTCCTCTCAGCCAGAACATCACTGTTATTCACACTGTACACTTAAAGAGGGCCATTGATACCATGCCACTGCAGCTACAAAGAGAAACACGTGAGGAATAAAACAACACATTTAACTTATTTATCTGGTACAGACGGCTATAAATAAATGAGTAATTCACCCCAATAGAAAAATCTTAACATCAAAATCTAATTTTATTTAAGCTTAATAAAAAACATCTAAGCTCAGTGAGACTTTCCATCGCCTTATCTGGTGAGTCATTTTATTTGTCCAAAGTTAACATCTCCCTTAACGTAGACGCAAACGTACAAGCCCCTAGTGTCAATACTTTCTGTTGCAACACCAGGCTTTGATAATGATCATTTCCAGAAAGACTGAAAGGAAAAATCTATGACACATATGTCATTTAAAAATGAATCTCATAACAAATTTTTACATCAGTAATAAAGAGGCTGATCATATCAGGAATTCGCTCATCTCTCCACCCTGCGAATTACAAAGAGTTAGATACATTTTAAGAATGATGCTGTGGTAGCAGGAGAATCCAATCAACCAATCGAACAGCAGAGGAGCCTGGAGCCACTCAATTTACAGTATATACAGTAGGAGGCTCATGATGGTGATGTTTTTTCCACCCAGATCATCACTCTTTTGTTGCAGTGTTGTGTATTTGTAACCTGACAATACATCCACATACATGTCATATTGAAACTGTTACACGCAGCTAAATTGTCCCTGGCATGGCATTTTTGTCATTGCATTGTATCAATGAAGTTAATGTGTGTTTTTATATACTTTCCATATCCTAAATTTTACTAGATAAGTGAGAAATGCCTCAGTTTTGCAAAGGTATGATTCATTAAAGATAGAAGGGTTATATTATATTATATTATATTATATTATATTAAGGAGGACGTAAATACTGAACTGTGATACATGTGTACAGTAAATCAAAGTTTTATTTTTGTCAGTGCACTATAGGTCAACTAAAGATGCAAAATGTGTAATCTGAGAATAGAATTCCTAATAATTGTTTGATATTTTTTACTTGGGTAAAAACTTAGCTTTTCTTTCAAGGATATTCCTAGTTTCCTTATCATTAATACCAAATAGCATTGTTCTTCCCAGGAAACTTCCACTGGAAACTATTGCTAACTAAACTAAATTACAGACCCATAAAATAAAGTGTTACCAGGTGTTCTCTTAGCTTTAAGAAGTGTCATAAAAACCTGTAAGGCATCGGCCTGTTGCGGTTCTCAGTAAAAGAATCAAGGTGTAACAAGCATAGGTAAATCCAGGCCAACTACCACCAAAATTGACCTCAAAAACACTCATGTCTAAGCATAGCTTTCCAATTTCACCCATTCAGGATAACACAGCTATTCAGCAGCATGGAACGACAGAACTGAAACTATGCAGAAACTTCTGACGTGTACAGACCATGTCTGAGATCAGGTACTGTAGCTGTATGCAAAATTAGATCTTTAAACAGACACAGTGCCGGTACTATTTTGGCTGTGTAATTTTATCTAGTGAATCAAATGTCAGGCTGGACCATATGTGTGTCTATAAACATGTCTCTCAAGATGGGGAAGACAGCTTGTTAGTGATTCGACAGATGTGATTTATGAAGTGATTGTTCTGCTGTTTGTATACAAGTGACTGACACATGTTCTTCAGGGAAATCAGCGTTGAGATCGGCAGAGCTGTTTTAGTCATCTTGAGGATATTGTATTTTTATCATTTGATTATGGATAAACCAATGAGACAGTATAATAATAATAAATAATAATATTTCAAAACTGGGGGCTGGTATGATGCTCAATGTCTGACTTATGCACATATGCATGACTTTTTTTTAAACAATAATGACCCAGATACTTGGTACAAACTGTGTTTCAAAGGAAGTGACATTAATTCATTGTTTGTGGGAGTGGCAAGATCTGGGTCAGAGCTGCAAAGGTTATGTATAACTTCATATTGCTTCTTCCGAGCTACTTTTCTGCCCACATCTTAGCATTCTGTAACTTACATATAACTATCCTTTTTGCTAAGTAACATGATGTTTCTATATCAATAAAACACAACAAACAACATCAAACTAACTCCTAAGGGCTAAGAAAAGCCCAACTATGCTCAACTATTTACTGATACTAAATACTGATCCCTGTCCATCTGATAAAGTGCCCTAGGAGCATATCCTCTCCTACTGAGCACCAGGAGGGTCGCCTTACACGCTACTGCAGCCCATAGTCAGCTCTGTTACGTAACAAATCCAGCCTGAAGCTAAAAGTCCCATTGTGAGTTAGTGAACTTGTGACATTTGAAATGTTTGAACAGGTGGGAGGGTGACTATTGATTAGCTGCTTCATTTTTCCATTAAAGTGTGAAAATTTAAAAAAAAAACCATAGCAGCAATCTCCAAAATTACTTCCTATCTCTTCTTGTGTCAGTTGGACATAAAACAGGCACGGGACGGGGGGGGGGGGGGGGGCAGTGGGCGAGCACATGTAGATGAGGAGATGCCCATGTGGTGGTGTATCAGGAACAGGCACGAGGTTCAGCCAACAGCGCCTGGCAGCACCAACTCATCTCAGCCACGTGCCTGCTGGGGACAGAGGAACACATGCTCATGTCCTGAGATATCGGCCAGCACCTGAATCACATATTCTGCTCTGTAGAAAAGCGGGCTAAAGGGTTTGGTTTTATTATGGTAAATTTCTCATGAACTACGACCCTTAAAAGGCACTATTTTTTCATTCTCTTGCTAGTGGATGTGAAGCATGTAATAAGAAAGGATTCATTTATTTTTGGAATATACATTTACTATTTTTATGTCATCTTTCTGAGGATACATATTCATTCAAGCAAGCATGAGTAAGGTGAGAACTGCAATAAAAGTATCCTTATATGCAATTGATTTTTAAAAAAATCTGACAAAAACATCAGTTAACACTAATTCACAACTTAGTTCACGAACTATACCAAAAACACTGAATTTAAAAAGCAATAATAGTAGTGTAGTCAAACACAGATATAGGATATATTTCACACTGCACACCCTTCCTCATATGTCAATCTTATGATTAACTAATAGTTTAGTATAGTATAGAATTGTAGTAGACTGAACAAAACAATTCTGAAAAAAAGGAAAAAAACAACTGACTGAGCCTTAAAACTTAAAATTTATTCAAAGAATATGACAAATTACGTATTACCAATACCCTTGGTTCAGCACAAACCTGTTACCATCATCCTCTGATTCAAATTTTCAAATATACAACAAAAGATGACATTCATGCTAACAAGGAGATTAGATTTCTACATTGCCTTCTACTTAGGTATCCAGGGAGTTTGACGCGTGACAAAACACGCACACTAACTACATCACAAATCAGCTCTTGAGCCAAAGGTGAAAAATAACATATCCACCAGAGGAACTGCACAAATGCAACACAAGTCAGTTTAATCTCTAGTCCTCATTATCACTGAAAATGAAAGTTGTATATTTGTTGTAAATGCTGGCAAATTGGGTCTTCACTTTGTACACGGTATACATGTGTGAAAACCCCCTGCAATCTATATGACAAATAATGAGAATGTAAACGTAAAATCTTAAAATAAGACCCACATCTAACATATAGGAAGAAAACAGCCAAAGGTCTGAAAGTTTACATGCATTTAATTTATGTTTGCTCTCAGAACAGATGCGCTTCAGGTAAGCAAAGTCTCCCTTCCCTAAACATTGAGTACATGTTTCTATAAAACAACTGAAGGCTGTGTGATACCACTATCCTGTGAATCAAATATAAAATCTGTCAAATCACAGAATGTGCTTGGATGAGCAATGGCTATAACTACACTATTATAGTGCGGTATATATCATCTTTGATAAGTCTTTGTGTGGTTGAGCCAGCTTTAAATGCAATAAAAACATCTGAACACGGTTTACTGTGAGTGAGATTTGGAAGCATTGCAGCTGTGAATAAATGTTATATGGGATAGAGAAGAGGGCATCTCAAACAGGCCACATCCAATGTAATGAGTCAACCGAATGCTTAATATAATATAATCTCTTCATGGGATGATGTGGATTTATCTATCCTTTCCACAGACAGAACAAATGAATCGTTAAAGGGATCATAAAATGAAACATCACTATCACTACTACTAGTGCAAACAGGGAGCAAAGATTTCATTTATTTAATATGCTGTTTTACAAGCAGTTAATACAACCTGTGTTTACACAAGCATTAAATCTGAGAATATTAAGCTCAGCTGTCATTTAAATGATGATTTGCGCAGCAACATCAAACAGCCCGACAATCCTCCTATTACCATTATCCTTATTATTAATAATCCAGGTAACATGCAGGGTGCATATTGGCAACAGGTGGCACGCGGTGTTTGCTTATTTGCTCAATAAAACAATAACAGAAGCAAGTGCACCAGTTATTTTTCCTCCCAACTTTAGGGAATGACCGATGGGTAAAAGTCTCCAAACAAATATTGGAAAATAATAATTCAAAATCAAATTCAGCCTGTGTAGCTGAAAATGTCTTCAAATGCTGCAGATGTGGCTTCTGCCTTAGGATGTGATCAAGTTAAAAGTTGGCATATTCATTGCGTCATTAGTTTAAGCTCAGGCAACCATAAGAACGACAGATTATGGTACCATTGTGATGACTGACCCATCGTGAATCATGGCTGGAATACAGGACGTAGACACAAACCCAGGAACACCTGCCCAAAGCAGTGACCCTGCAATAAATCCTGCCTTTGAGAAACTTGTAACGCTATGCTACATAAGATAATTCAACAAGACTGCAGTATGCAGAGGCATTCCAGGTATTTTTTTCAAATGATCATAGAAATAAAGTAAAAAGGAAGTAGCTCTACAATGCAGTGGACAACTACAATGACAGCTTTGAGCAATAACATTCACTTCTGCTTCAACTTCCAAAGAAGAGATGAATTAAATAGCATATCTGTAAATCTAGGTTTGGTTGATAATGCCATAATATGCAGATGTCTGCAGGTTCTACATTGAATTTGATGGGTAGCTGATAGGGAAAAAAAGACACAAACTTTTTTCATTAAAACCAAACAACATCATTCAGTATAACAATGGCAACTATACAAATATTGTGATGCTTTTATTTGAAAATCAACTAAAAGGGAAGGTCATATGGAAGTATAAAAGAAGCTGTTTGAATAATTGTTTACTAGAATTGCACCCCTTGTTAGTTACATAAGAAGTCAGTTAACTTTCATTACTGGGTAGATGGTGACAAGCTGAAGGGTATTTTTCTAAGAAATAGCTTGGTAACCAACAGCTGGCAGCAGGAGGGCAATTATACTCTAGGCAGGCATTTCAGGCAGCTTTTACACTTGGGCACAGGTCTGACTTAATGTGTCAACACAATCCAAAATGCCACATTTATAGATTTAGAGAACCGATGTTTTTAAAATGGCTGCACAACCAACATTGTAAATTAAATCTAAAACAACTAAACTAAATACAATACCTGTATATATCTATTTGTTGTCAGCCTTTATGTTGTCTGTCTTTATAATTACACGCACAATAATCTTTTTACAAAAGATACACATGTTGAATGTGAAAGTTCTGACTCAGTTGTAGTGATTATCACCCAACTCCACTTTGCACCTCAGCGGATTCACTCTCACGACTCTCGTAGCATTGTTTTCGGCTGCAGCCGGCAGCAATTTGCAGTGAAAATGCTCAGATGAACACACTGTATATGCTACCTAACAAGTTTGCCATATAGATGCAAATGGATATGGATGTTCAAATGGTTTCTGTTGCCCCAAAATAGCCAAAAAAAGCAGTTAATGCAGGTTTACATGAAAAGATGCAAGCTGTCTGCCTGTTGCTTTCTTGTGTATTTGGTATTATTCCAGGGTTTTACTGGTCAAAACTTGAAACTTGAATGTTTTTGTTTCAAATTCAAAGTCCAGAAAGGGAGAGCATATCTTATATATCATCTTATATACCGCAGCTTACTGGTTGCTGACATTCAGTATACCCTGGAGTTTGTATCTTGCCAAGTATGGTGAATTATTTCCTGTGAGTCTTCAAATATAATAACATATGGCTCTCAGTGGATTTTTTAGGAAGCATATATTAACTTGAAAGCATATATTCTGGCACTGATTGCTCCAGTGGGAACAAACTCATGGGAGTGATGGTACCATTTTTACCTATTAATCTAAAGAAAACAAGCATAAAAGAGGCTATATGAACAGACTGAGAGCCACAATGCAAACAAAAATGTAAGTTGAACTTTCTCATAATGAACCAAACATAAGGGGTCAGGACAATTTCCAAATCAAAGTGCCTGCTCTCAGAGAAATATTCCCAACTTCAATATATGCAATTTGTCCATCTGAATACACAATATCAACAAAGGGTGACTCTTTCCAATTATTTATAGACAACAGCACATGATATGCTCAGGTTTAACCCCACCGATTTTGAGCCCTATGACAAAGATAATAATATCCTCTAGAGTGTCTGATCACTCAGGCTGACTCAAACACAGATATTATCTTCCGTGTGACAGAAGAGCTCAGCTGGCTGCCTCCGACATGGATAAAGCGTTGGCCTCCGCACACCGCGCACCTGTCCAGCTCCTACTCAAACTCTCAGCCACTTTGATCACTGCACAGGCTAGGGTCACTGACCACAGCCGGGCTTATCTACCCGTTCTCCACTGTGTTGAACCCAGCATGAAAACCCATATAGGGTGTTAGTGTTTAGATAGGGGGCCAAAGTCAAGAACATACCCCCTCACCCACCCCGCTTTGAATACACAGACGGAAGTTCTCTGGACAGTCTATGCGTATCCCTGAATCTGTTAAAGGTTTTCAATCTTAATAGGGTGGTACTTCAATTTTTTTTTTAAATTTAATTCTGAACTTTGTTTGACACTTTGAAGTTTACATTACATTTTTTTTACATTTTTCCATGACCACCCAACACCTGCATACAAGCCAGTAGGGGTTAAAGTGGCCACCATCTTAACCATTGTTGCACATATTCACATTCTACACCCACCGTTTCCAAGTCAGTCAGACTGAAAGTAGCAAACTGCAACACACTTGTTTTCCAACCTTAAACATGTTAACACATAATGCAGATGCAAAAAACAAACTGCAGCATCCTGAACACTATTTATATGTCTGTTAGACAAAATTAAAAATGTAAAGTATTATTATTAACACAACTGTAGAAACAACTACAGGTCGGTTGCAGTAGAGTAACAGTCTAGCATATACAGACTTTAAAGTTCCCTGTAAACTCTCCATACAGTGTAACTAGTGTAAGAGTGTAAGCTGTATGGATAAAGAACCGCAACTAACTGTTATTTTCATTATCCATTCGCCTTTTGATTAGTTTCTTAATTAATGATTCATCTTTCGCTTATAATTTTGTGAAAATGGCCATAGTAATTTTGCTTTTGAAAGAGTTCAAACCCCAAAGGTTTACAGTTTACTATCACATGAGACAAAGGAACTCAGCAGATCCTCACAGTCCACAATAGGGTTATAGGGTTCCTTATCTACGGTACTGAATTCTACTTTATTAGTGCTCTTAAAATATAGGACATAATATTTTGTTATAATAAAATATAATAAAGATCATCTTCAACCAAAAAAACTTTCTGATTTCATTTCTTTAAAGCTCACTGATGTTAATAATAATAATAATTGTGTAATACCGTTATACCTACAATTAATAATAATGGTCTAATACCTTACTATAAAACCTCATATCGCTGCAACCCTGTTCAAATCTGGAAAGTGTGTTTGACATTGTTGCTTGAAAAACTGGTATATAATAAAAGCATGAGAAACAAGACAAGAAACAGCAGGGGCATACTAATCTCTGGCACACATTCACATGAACACTACCCAAAACAGCCTGCAAGAACCTTACAGGCCACTTACAGGCTGTCCATCACATGTAACAGGTCCGTCAGCAAAGAGTGAACAGCATTAACGCCCCACACAGGGCGCTCTTCCTCCACATGGGTATATTGAGCCGACAATAACAAAGTCAAAGTGCTTTAAAAAAGGCTGCTACTGGTTGTTTAAAGCCACTGAATATTACCCTTGAACACAGAATATGTCAATGCTGGACAAACTGAACTGTAAGTAGCCTGATCGCTCGGATGTGGTGTTTGGTGGAAGGAGGAAAAGGAAACTGTCTTCACTCGATGCCATGTGGCTTGGACACCACCAACACATTAAGGTGTAGGTTGAGTAAACTGCATTGAAATGCTTCACGTAAAGGATTGATTTAACAAAAAAAAGCTTAATAAAATATCGATTACCTTCATTCAACGCCGACAACCGGTCGTAAAAAGCCCACACATTCAGCAGAAACTAGGAAATCTGCTTGTGAGACGCTCATTGGGCCAGTGCCATTCATCCAGCTGTTGATTTTTGCAAAGGGACTTTAACTTTGAGCTCGATCCAGAGTGTATCTGAGATTCAGGATTCAACGCGCAGTCGGACGGACAAAAGATGGAAAATCTGTCACTGACTCTTTGAGCCACATGGTCATGACATCTGGACTTGGCGCTCACTGCAGGAGCCCCAAACACGCTGTTCTTACTTTATTGATCACCCCCCCAATAGGGAACAAAGCCACATGCCCCTAGTATTGTGTGCCATGTGATCAAAAACTACAAATACTTATATATCTGTTTCCGTTCTTTCCCTCTTGCGCTACAATATTCCAAGTGAAAGAAATCCTACTATCTCCAAGGTTTTTAAAATACAACTTAACAAGCGTCAAGCGTTCAGTAAAACCACTTAGTACAAAGAGCATGTCAGAACTCTGCAAACATTTGTTTTTTTTTTCTGTTAAAAGAAAATAGATTTATTCAGTCTTACCAAAGGTTCTTGTCACGAAGCTTTCAAGTTTAATTCCTCTGGTGGTGAGTGGGAATAAATGTGATGATCTGTGGCGAGTCGCTCTCTCCTGACGCGTTCCCTCTTTCTTCCTCTCAGTGCAGGTAACACTGTCTGCATTCGTGGGAATTTACGCACATTCGGACCGTCGCTCTGTAAGGCCAGCAGCTACAGAAATGCGCTTGGAGAAAAACCTTTGAGCATTGTAAAAACCTTACGGAGCAACAACTGTGGGGGTCGCATTAGGCCCGCCTCCTTCCACAAACCCCCCTATAGCTGCGCTGTTCGCTGCAGGTTTCGCCACTGCTCGCGCAATAGGTGAGGGAAATACAAAGGCAGTCACAGAACATGGCAGTGTGTCTCACCAGTCCGTGGCATGAGGGGGGAAATTGGCACTGGAGACAGGGAATGCGTTACGCACGCGAGAATGTGGTGCGTAAAAGAATCGTGAGAATTAAAATAGACAAATATGAGATTGTTAAATATACAACACACGCTTTCTCCTTTTCTCTCCCATTCACACCCACACCATGCACTTTGCTACAGAGATGCTGTATTTCCCTTTCTTTGATCCTACATTTCCCATCTCTGCCTCTCTCAGCGGCTCCCAGCACGGCGCAGCCTCAGATTTGGCACCTGTTAAAGAGTGTGGAATGTGGAGAGCTGCTCACTCATGAGAGAACAATAGCTGGACACTGAAATCAGGGGGTGAGGAGGTGATCTTTGCTTCTGGCAGAATAAAACACAGTGTAATAAATTAATTTACTAATAGGTTTTAATTGCATAGTTGCACAGCGAGCTCTGTATTTTTGAACAAATAACTGTATGGATTTATTCTGATGATGGTTATGGCATGGTGAGGATGTGAGTTCACCAATCTGAACTAAAAACTAACTAAAACTAAAATGTCACCAGTAAAAAATCAGAATGGAATTGAATAGAACAAGTAACAAAGAAAAGCAAAGACACAAACACTGAAATACAACAGCCTATCTGACCACTAGAATTTTGTAAAATAAAATACTTAAAACTAAAATACTTAATACTAATATTTAAACACACACTGAACATGGACATGTCAACTGTGCAATTTGTTTTACAATGTTGTATCTTAAAGTTCACCCAAAAGCCATTAAGCAGAAGTTAGTCTAAATCCAGCTGAGTGGATAGTGGCCCTTCTAGCGACCTCTACAGGACATTCCAGCTTAATAAGGTTTGAGGATACTAATGTTCACCAGTTTACATTATTCTAATCCTCATTTACCCCTCCATCAACAGGGTCATCTAGGCAGAATAGTTCAGAAGGGGCTTAATGTGTGCAGTAGTGGCAACTCACAACAAAAACAGACCTTGATATTTATAGACAATGACACTATCCTTCTGACCTTTCAGGGTGATGGACTGATAGATCTGATGGACAGACGGAGACCAAACTAATGACTTGACATTAGAGGCAAAAGCATTGTAAGAGCACCAATATTAACTGATAACCTGATACCAGAAGAGTTGCTTATTAGTGGCTATTTGTAAGACTTGTACAACTAGATAAACAGTGGCTGGACAACTGAGCAAGTCCGAGTACTCAGATGCTACAAAGAGGCTTTATGGGGAATACAATATTCATATATATAATATTAGTCTATAATCAAATAAAATGTTTTTGTTGCTTTAGATTGAGCCGTTTTGATCCACTGAGGGAGCGGGTACTCAGTTTTACATGCTTTCTGTCTTTACGTTCTTTGGCCAGCGCACAAGTTGTCACCCAGACCATGACTGCCGTGTTAAAGGACAAGCAGGATAAAAATATGAATCATACATTTCACACAATACATTTATGTATCTCAAATTAGCACCTAAACTTAGCATTACATTTGCGTCAGTGTGAACTAAGCGTCTGTTTTTCAAAAAGGAAATCTTTCAAAAACCCAAACAGCAAAACAGGGGCCGATATAGACGCGTGGCAGAGAGAAATCAATCAAAGCAATTTACTGACTTCTAATACCAGCTTTAGATATTTTCATTTAACACTTTACCAATGTGCTGTAATAATGTAATGTTTTTGAGTAAAAATATCTTCATTTGTGGGAATTTCCTAGCAAATAGTGATATATGTCATTGTTTCTGACACCCCTGAAAGGTTTCTATGCCACGCTCTTGCCGCCCCATGAAATGCCTAAATTACACATGTCAATATGTTTTCATCAAAGCGGTTAGAAGAGTCTTTCAGTATTCTGGAAATACTTTCAGAACAGCTGAGAGTATTACAGTGTTGTTAAGCAATTTAGGTTTTTTAACCTTCACTGGTTATTTATTTTCCAGAAAAAACGGATGCTTAGCTGTGACTTGGATGTAATGGCAACTCATGAGAGGGATGCATACATACATACTATACACTGTTTCTTATTCTACTGTCCAGCTGGGTTTTAGGTGTGGTGTTTCTTTTCAAAATGTTGAACGTGTTTCCCCTGAACTCCTGCCCCCTGTTGCTCACACATGCTATACACCTCAGCCAAAACGTGCTTAAGCAATGAGCAGAACTTTTCTTTATCAAGTCTACAGTTTATTTAAAATAATTGCCTAAGATCATTCATAGAGGGAGGATGTGGCTCATATTTCTCGAGCTGAAGATGGTTTTTGTGATGTTTCTGAGAAAGCGGGATGGGAATATAACAGCAGAGTTTCCACCTCAGACCACAGGAGTAAGGCTGTCTTGCTACAATATATTTATATAACAGAGGTGGATGTGAGGTTCAGAACATTTCTCCCTGAGAGGTGAAACTATCAAAGGATGAGGCACCATGAAATAACCCAAGGGATGTACTGTATTATGTTCCATTGTGTAACACATTTTGTTTATATAAGGGCTGCCAGCAAAGAGGCCAGCAAACTGATCACCTCTTTGTGTGGATGAACAATATCACATACAGTATAATTTACATGCCCAAGTGAATGTACCCTTTATTGATCACCTTCACAGTGGAATTTATATGCAGTATCTAGTAAATAATAGCCTTTCATTCTCTATTGACAGGATGCTTTATTTTTCTCTTCATCTCTCTCTTCTGGCAAACAGACGCACAAACAGAGACCTTGAACTCAGCGGGCAATGATCTCTTTAAACGAAAATGACACAGAGGCAACACAAACACATATTTTTCTTCAGCTTCCTAATCGCCAAGCATGGTCAGTGTCTTTAAGGTTATGTTGTTATTGTAAGATGTGTTATCGCTTACTGTGTGTTAAAAGACTGGCTCCTAACCATCTGCATTCAAACTAATGATTTGACAAATCTCTAAAACAATATAATGTATACTGATAGAGTAACCTCACTGGATGACATTAAAGATAGATTACAGGCAAATAGGAGTTGAGAATGAGAGGGAAGACACTTTCTGCATGTTGTGCTGTGTTTTAACTTGAGCTTTAAGCTTAAGAAACTTTCCAGCGTGACAAGATAAAAATAATTTATCTGCACACACAGATCCTTGACCTCTTCTGTTTCATTGTGTAAACTGACGACCCCTGACTAAGTGACATACTTTATAGATTGTGCCATAAATGCTCATACTGGGTTATTCTTTTAACACACACGATTACGTGAGAAATAAAAAGACAATTAAATCAACAGTTTTAATAGATTATCTTTTATGTTTGAAGTAGATGCAACATGAATATCCTGTCAATATTTTCAGTATAAAAAGGATAAATTAACATTTACAGGAGAAGGGAAGTGAAAATACAAAAAGGGGACTTGAAAACCCTTTTCTCAGGGATATCAAGTAACACTGCCTCCCTGTGGTATGTCATTGTTAAATAAAACAATGCGATTACACACACACCTTGCTGTGTCTAAATCAAGCTTTGCAGTTCTCTTACACTCACTGTGTATTATGGCTGGACACAGCGGTACCAAGAGCAGCTCTCCTCAAGGTGTGTTACATCTTACCACACACAGTGGAAGCTCCAACAAGATGAACAAAAGCTCCTCAGGTAGTAAATGGAGTCCGTAACAAGGCAGTCCAAACATTGAGTCACTGAAGGATGGATCTAGATTGTTTGCTAAATCTAGCATTAATTCTCACTCCATGTAGATCGACTGCCAGTGTATCATGGTAAACACAGAAGCTGGTTCTTTCTAGTTTTATGTTAGAGATTTTCAAAGTTCAGGCCATAGTGGTAATGCCATGTGATTATTTCTACATCTTCTGGTCTAATTACATGATGAAGAATAAACAGCCTCATTGCTAATACTTTCATAATCTGATAAAAAACATTTAAGGGTGCTGAAATAAAGATCATCATAAATCATGTATCTCATTTATTTTCTGTACAAACACACAAGATTTTTTTAATATAAACTGTACAATCTTTGCTGAGACAAAAACAAAAAACATGCAGACAAAAAAGAATGTCATTAACACAAAAGAGATTTGTAAACAAGGGAAGTAAATTTACTGTGACTATGTACAATTTATAAATAATATTATTCACTATCTTAACACACCCACCCATTACAGATGTCTTCTATTGTCTGGTTTAACCATTATGGCAAGAGGTATTATCATCATGTATCAATAAAAGGAGAGCATCCATGCCAATTCACTGTTGATGCAGGCGTGGTGGTCCACCTCAAAAAAAAAAAAAGGAAATCATCTGAAGGCCATGATGATAAATCATTTGAGCTAGAGACTAACGACTCATTCTAATTCAGTGAAGCGAGCAAACATGGCTTTGCGGACTGCATCTTTGTACGTGTCTGAAGCAGAGAGGGTATAGTTGGTGCCTTTAGTGCCAAGTCCAGCTCCCTTTGTTCTTAGCTGTGCCTGAGGAGAGAAACCACAAACTTAAGTACTTTTAAAATGTATATATATATATATAGTTATTAATGCTGATGGTTTCTGCATACAGCCCAAAACCAGGAGATTGTTGTGAATACCTCAATTGGTGTAGTGATGCCCTGCTGGTTACGGCCGAGACCTTTACCCTCCTTCCAGCCCATCGCCTGCAGCATTTTGTTCCCAATATTGTCACTGTTAAGGCCATCTTTAGTGGGCTGCTCATAGTTACTGCACAGGAAGAAAGGACAGCTTGAATCATTTAAACATACTGCTAAAAACACAACACAACTACATGCCTGCAAGGACTGGAAAACAGCATTTCACACAAATCAGTAGCAAAGTTACTTACATGACCGGGGCTGGTTGGCTAAATTTCTTCTTTTTGGGTGCGGGGGGTTCAGGGATGCCGTATTTTTCTCTCCTCTCAGCTGCTCTGTCTCTATATTTCATCTATTCACCAGAAAAATAAAAACATTTGAAATTTTAAAATGCAATCACATTAACTAGGGGAACAATATGACTCACTGGCCACTAGGTGATTTTGTACTGAACCGAACCTCAGTCTCTTTTCTCTCCAACTCTTCCAGCTCTGCTTCGGTCATTTTGGATCTGCGGAGAACCTCCAGGTTTTTCTAGGCAAAACCAGAGACAAGATGAATACCGTGATGAACTAATGCTCTTATGGTTTTCTTGATTGATACATTGGACTTTCACTATTTAAGCCTGAAGACAATATGTGTGATGTTACCTTGTGGAGGTCAGAGAGTTGCTGATGTCGAACTAGACTCTCTTTGTTGGGAAACTGTCTTCTACACAGCAAGCAGGCTAACTTTGACCAGTCTGTCAGCTTGTCCTGGCTGCATTCACCACCATCAGTTTCTGCTCCCCCCTCCTCAGGGTCGCTGTCTCCACTGTAGGCTGCCACAAGGCCACACTAACCACACCATGGATAAACAAAGCCAAGTGTAAATATTGTTATTATAAATAACACCTGACTGTAACTGAGTACACATATTCACAACACAATTAAAATGGCAACATAATACAATAATTAATAAAATGATAATTAATGACAATAGCTATAACACTGCAAAGGTAAAGTTCAACTCCAAAATCAGAAAACACTCACCTTAGAAGTGTTGACTGAGCTGGTTGGTGGCTCCTCCTCAGGGAACCTTGGCATCTCTGGCATGAGTCTTTCAAGACCTCCTGCCTGCTAAATAAACAATCAATGATCAATCAACCAATCAATTTAGGACATTAAAGTCTAAAGCTTATACAAGCAGTCTTAGAACTTCATCAGACACTGAATCCTACTGGATTACCTTCTTTTCAAACAGTATGAAGCCAGCATCAGCAGCTGCTGCCTCCTTCCTCTCTTCTTGACTAATGGGCTGAAAGCTACTCTTGAAGTTTTCTTTCTGCTTGTTGAGAGTTTTAGCCCACCGTTCCATGTCTTTAGCAATCTGACAGAATCAAACAGATTTGAACATGAAGTTATAATCTTAAAAAAAAAAAAAAAAGAACTTGAAAATGAAAACTATTCAAGTAGAAAGAGCTACATGCACAACAGACAGCATGTGCTGATGTAGAATTCCAATACCTGCTGAGCAGTCTTGCTTTTGGGCTTCTCCTTTTTCTCCTTGCCTTCTTTAGCTTCTTTGCTGCTTGATGCGGCATTATCATTTTGTCCAGGGTTTGTCTCAGTTGAGGCAGGTATGTATGTCTGCTTCTCATTGTCCCAGTACAGATACTGCTGGGTCTGAGAGTTGTAGTAATACTGAGAAGACAAAAATACTAATGAACATAAAACAATACAAACTCCTGTGACTCTCACCAACATGAAGAAAACCAAGTGAATCACGTGGCGGGTGGTGGTGCACTACTTACATGAGTGTTTGGGTCATAGTAAAGGCCAGTTTGAGGATCATAATAGTAGCCCGAGGACTCATCATACTGATAAGTGGATGTATCAGGAAGAACTGTCAATGACAAAACATAACATCATTACCAACTATTGCAGAAAACATCTTTCATGAGTTATGAAACAGTTGCCTTGTGAGTTGATTAGTGATCTTTTCCATAACATTTTTTTTAAATATATGCCAATACTACTACATTATTAACCATAAGTGGGCTCAGCCCTAATTTTCCCAACTGAAGTCAGTCTAAAGGCAGAAACCTTTGAATTGAATGTGTATATCCACCTATTTGGTCGGTCAAATTAAAAAGAATAGGTAAATTTAGTGCTTTGAATAGGTTTGTACCTCATTTGATCACCTCAATCTTAAAACACTGTAATGCACATGACAGTGACCTCAAGAGTTCTCTTTAAGCAAATCACACTTCAACAGGATAGGTCTTAGGGGATCTTGTGTACTCATACCAGTGCTGGTGTCAGCTGTCTGTCCTGAAGCTATTAATGTACCAGCAGCAGCTAAAGGGCCAACAGGCAAAGACGCAGCTTCAATGCCTGAAAGATGTCCTGTCTGAGGTTTTACGTCCAGTTGCTGGGCAAGTGGCAATGCCTGCAATTAATATAAAAGATATTTAGAGATTGTTACACCATGCATTTGAATAATGGCACTATAGTGTAAATTACACCTTATTACCTGAACAGCAGGCTGCACAATTATATGGGGTTGGTAGACTTGTGCAGTCTGTGAGATTACTACTCCAGCTGCAGTTGGAACAATCTTTACACCTGGGGCAGCTACAATTGGGAAAGCAAAGCTCTGTGACATTTTTTTCAACACACATCATCACTGTGTAAAAAAAGTTGTATTATTTCTTGGTTCAGAACCTAGCAGCATTCTCTTTATTTCTCTTTAGGTTTATCTACTTTACAACTGTTGTTTGTTGCATTATGAACAAATGTTAGAATATCCTGTAATCTCAGCTGCATGGCATCACATAAAAAACTGAAAAAATACATTTTAGTAAAAAACTAATTCTAACATTATCATTTTTTTTCAATAAATGGTCAGTAACTGCACCAACATCTATATAATACATGAATGCTTCTCATACCTCCTAGAATCCCATTTCCCTGAGAGGTGCTGGCTACTGCTCCGTGCTGGTAGTATGACTGGTAGTCCTGTTGAAAAAAGTAATTCATTGAAATATTGATTTATGAGCTTCATCTCTGTGAAACTACCTAGTAAATCAGTTTTTACTCAACCGAGATTTAGATACTTGCCGGTGTAAAAAAAAAAAAAAATCATTATTACGACATACAGGTGCAGCCTCTTATCTCTGAAGTGCCATACTCAGTTATGTAATGGTAAGCTTAACACTGGTGAATCAAATCAGTATACAGAATTTGCTGGACAATTATTTCTGAGGAAATATGTTGTCCATGCTGTAGTCTCCTATAGCTGCCACTCGATGTTACTAGAGAAGAATGTTTTACTAAACACATCTTTAAAGCAAACCAATGGAAATATATCAGAAATGATGTGGTCCCAAGCTAAATGTTTGCTTAATTTGTTCTACTAACCTGTGACAACGGAGCATAGCCCTCTTGCAGGTAGCTGTACTCCGACATTCCTTCTGAGCTCTGCTGTGGCTGAAAAGGTAAAGCATTGGTTATGAGCCTGGTACAATGACACTAGGAGATGATAAATAACAGGATGTTGACAAAAAATGGGCTTACCTGACTTGAGGACCACTGGGCTGCAGCAATGGCTGTGCTGGCCACAGAGAAGGCACTGACACGATTCCCATCAGGTAGTAAAAGGTCCCTAGAACAGGCAAACAGCAAAAATAATTTATTATAGTCTTTAATTTGAGTGTGGCTGATTCTCTCCTCTCTATAAACAGTAATGTGTGGAAAAACAAACAAGATTTGCCAAGGAAATATTAAAAATATAGATAGATGTATAGATTATATAGATTTATGTATATGTCACAAAACCAAAGGCACATATTACACTACTATACTCACTTTCTAGCACTTTTGGCATAATCCACCCCAATTGTTTTTCCATCCAGTTTTAGAGGAGGCTGTAGTCCCTGTAAGATGGTTAGCAGCTGGGAGGCTTCCTGTGAAATGGAATGATATTAAATTGTAAGTGACATGCAGGCCTAAATGGCTGGTGAGTTTATTAAGAAGAAAATGAAAAAAAGGAGCCATCGATAGGTGGTGTGTTGTTATAGCCTCAAAAATATGACACTGTTCATCTATACATGTGAAAAAATGCTTTACCAGAGGGGAGGACAGCTGCACAAAGGCAAAGCCTCTGTTCTGGCCTGTCTGCTTGTCCTTGATGAGACGAATGTTGTTTGATGAAAGATTAGCGTATGGTGCCAGGGCAGTCATGATGGCTTCCACAGTAGTTAGAGGAGCAATATTTCGTAGGATGATTGCTGTACAGGATAAAAAAAAGGTTCATACGTAAGAACAGCCTTCCATGGATAGGGATATTTTTTCATTCCAAAACAAAGCGGGACATTGCATCTATAAAAGAGAAGAACTTACTGTCGCCATAGAAATCTCCACTGGGTTGAGTTTCAGAGACTCCAGTATTATTGCTGGTTTCACTTTCTGTTGATAGAATGACAGAGAAATAAGAGGTGCATTAACAGAACATTCATAACTGTTATATAATTTAAGAAGTGGAAATCAGGTATAAAGTGATAAAAGTGAAGTGTAAAAATCGGTACTAAAAGTGAGTCAGTGTCTACGGTATCAGATAGCTTATTTCACAGCCTATTTCATAAACTCCATCATGTATTGTGTTTTGTCCCCATGTTATATTGTCAGGTAGCAAGGAAAAAATGCATGCTGTTTCCCATCTATGCACTTTGCCTACATCTGACAGAGTGACAACAACACAACACAAACTTTGCGTTGCATCCCAGCACTGCTGACCCAGGCTGCCCGGATGTCTGCAGTCAGTGGCCTCTTGTTGATTTAACTACTTACCAGCTTTTGCTGCTCCACACCTGAAGCACTTCAGCCTCCTCCGGAAATTGTACAGGCCACACTGCAAGTAACCGTTCACATCATTTTTATTATACACCTACTGAAGCCCTGAACAGTGCTGCCTCAGAAAACAGGCAATCTATATTGGTGCAGCATACCATACTTACCTGAGACACAACCTAACCTTTACCACTTATCCAAATGTTGGTGTACCACAAAATAAGCTGACAATTGTAAGTTATAGGCCTATCATATATACTTAGAGGCCTTTATATGTGTGTGTAAGATGTTCTGTAGTAGCATTGTTTGGAAAATGTGGCCATGAAACCAAGACAGATCATTAACTTACAGTGTTGCAGAGCCAGTCTTCATACTTGTTTCTGGGGTGACTGTAGTGCATGTCCACACTTTTGCCTTGGATGGTCAGACGTTTCTGAAAGAGGACGACAAAAATCAGTCAAGTATTCCTGGCAAGCATTATTCTCATCAACAGAGCAAGCAGTGTTGGAAGGGAGAGATGGGGGAGAGGGGCCCCCAACAGATAGCCTTTGTGTTAAAGACAAGACAGGCACATGATGTATATGTGAGCATGATGTATGGAGGGTTCTGTAGGTGTTTGGGACCCGAGTGCCCAGGCTGAGCTGGAGCAGAGTGTACAATGTGACCCTAACAGACATTTTTTTTGACTGCTTTAAAAAAAACAAAAAGGGGGGGAAGACATAAAAAAAAGAATCTCATCTACTGAGGGGTAACCTTAAAAAAGTCTGAGCTTACATTCAACTCTGAAATATCATTGATAATTAACTAAGCTAAATGTTTGTTAAAACATTAGGATATATATCATGAATATAATCATCTCTATTAATATACAAATCAAATCTTTTTGCTCTGTGGCATACAATCCATGAGTTTTTTTTTCAAAAAGATCTGTACAGTTTCCACACTACTTATTCAATGCATTTTGGTTGCCATTTGGGTTATTTTTCCAGATCCCCAAGATTAAAACTAGACTTGGCGATTGTGAAGCAACCTGATTGGTCTCCATCCATCGGGTAGCATCTTGCAAGTGATAAAAGTCCACGAAGGCGAAACCACGGCTTATACCTAGAGACAGCATTCAAATATAGACGGGAGGCGTGTTAGTTAAGAGTCCATGGGCATATTATTCAAACTCTTCCACAAACTGCTTCACGACCCAGGCCCTGTATGGTACACAATAGGCCACCCCTTAGGAGTTTTACCATAGCAAAAAATCCTGCCGAATACCTCTGTTTTGAACCACACTTAAAGTGTGTCTGCCAATTGAATTTCAAATGTTTTACTGTTGCTCTTACTTACCTTAAAAAGATCCACAATGAACTGAAATGATAGGTCTTAAATCAACATTTTTAAATCCTCTTTCAAGTAACGTCATACAATTATCTCCTAGCTGCTATGGGAAAATGGGTCTGAATGGAAGCAGATTGGCCCTATGGTCAAAGACTGGGGGAAGGTCGGGGTCCGTCACACTCTGGTTCTCACCTGTTTTCTTCTTCATCAGCCTGACATCCACTGGCTGCGGCCCCTCCAGTTGGTCTATGGCAAAACGAATCTGAACAACAAAATGGAGATGGTATTTTAACATTATGACTCAAAACCATTTCATGTCACAGAATGAGTGGAGTGCACATTTAAAACCAAACTAAACACAAAAGAGGTTGAAAACCAAGAACTTACATCATCCTCTGTGACATGAGGAGACAGACCCCAGAGCATGATGGTCTTGCTCTTCTTCTCCTCTCCAGGTTCTCTTCTATAATCCTGCTCTGGGTAGTCGCCATCAGAGTGATAACCATCTTCTGATCTATCACTGTTACGTCGTTTCCTTTCTCTTTGCTTTAAGACAAACAGATCAGTGCATCAGTTAAGTTTGATGACATCAAACAAAATAGTTTTACATCACTAAATGTCGTAGAACATTAGAGTAGCTACCTCTGGACTGTCTCTTGATCCACGGCGATCTCCTTCAAAACGATCACAACGTCTCTCTTCGCCCCAGCGACGCATGTTGTGATCACGCTCTGGGTCCCTCTCTCGTCTGTCGCGCCATTCTGATTCATCACGGGACTGGTCAGAGCCGTACCTACCGCTACGCTCTGTGCGACTTATCCTATTCGGGAGGACAATGAAAGGCAAAATAAAACATCGGCACACTGCAGTTGCATAATATTCGTAATATGATTCAATCAAATACTCTTGTATCAGCAAGCTGACAAACATAATTTCTTAATAAAAGCATACAAAAAACATAAGCCTGATGTGTTTCCCACTTGTAGGGACACTGTCTCAAGTATAGTTAAAGATTTAGACTAAAATGCGTCAACATTTACAGTTGTTGCAGAGGTATTGTGCATAACAGGTCTCCAGAAAGAATGATGGGTTTGTTTTAGTTTGTTTTTTACCACTTGCTTGATTTACTAGCCCAACATGCCGTTTTACCTGCCACAAGCAATCCTTATTATCGAGTATACAGTCAAGTCAAGTCAGCTTTATTGTCAGATGTCACCAGTCTATAGTATATCATGTTTTTTTTTATTGCTTCCAGTCTCTCAATCAACGCTGCTTGCCACAATGTTATTTAATTTTATTCTCCACAAATTATTTGGTAAACCCCAAATTGAGAACCAGAACTCAAACTGAAGAGCTCTGCTATAGAAACTACAAACATGGGTGCAGTCATGTTGTTACTTTATTGATTTTTTTTTTTTTTTTTTTTTAAAAAGGCCATGAGGAAAATAATGTGCAACATTATCACAAATTCAATTGATTATTTGTCAAATTTAGCTTTACGAGCAAGAATTTGGTAAGGTTAACTTACACGTGTGTTTACTGAAATGAACCTGGCTTTGGAAACACAAACGTTATCTGAACAACTAACGTTATAACTTACAGACAGGCCGTCTGAATGCAACTTAACGTTAAGGGTAAGTGCGTTTTAACTTTTACTAAAACAACATTAGCTAGTTAACCACACCTATAATGGCCAACGGCGCTGGCGCTCAACGTTACTCACCTTTTATCAGCTCCCATTTCTCCTTACTGCACACACACACGGCCTGTCGAAAAAACGCCAAAGGTTTCAAATCATACATTCACTCTGTTGTGTCTTTATTAACATGCTTAAACACAGAACAACCGCCATACAGTCGAGGTATTTAGGTTACAATGAGCACAAGACAGCACAGCAAAATGCGTGTAAACCGTAACATGGAGCCCGGTCTAACGTTGGCAAGCGGACATATCGCAAGTTAAGTTATGTCAAGACCAACTACGCCATTGCGACGCTGTGAGGTTGTTTCCTCTTCCACTCTGAACGTACCGTAACTCACCGGGGTAGTCTGTTAACAATCTTATCAGCCACTAGAAGCTTTTTAAAATGATGTTTGAAAAATTGTGGGCGAGAAAATTCATCTCCCGTCCAAGGACTTTCCACAACACCACACAACGACACCTTCTTTGTCCCAAGATGCATTGGTGTATAACGCGGTGCATTGTGGGATTGGGGTAATGGTTTGCCCCGAGTTAGCCTCGCAGGCTGCATTTGATCGTAATGCGCTTTGTCCCTTTAACTTACTCGCCCCCAACAGGGTCCGATAATCGATTATATTTAGGTTTACATTACATAAGATTGGGATTTAGCTCACGATTGCGGTTGGGGTTGCCTAGGTTACAGGCTGTTATAGCGATCTGTCTGGTCCTGCTAAACAAGGAGGCATGTTACCTGAAAGGCTAAACTGAGGGCGAGCATAACAACTTACACATTTCCGCCATTTTACTGGGCTTAAAGCTTTTGATCTTGCAGTATATGAGCTGTTTTGTAATAGTGTAGTGCTTTAAATATTAGCTATATTTTTTAAATTTGACACTAGATGTTATGTAGGTTGCAGTAGCAAACTGCAAAAAGCTACATGACCCTACACTTTATTATTAACCTATAATTAATCACTCCTAAATAAAAGTTTATTTCTGATTGTGTAGCTCTTCTATGGGCTGTTCCTGTTTCTTGAAATTAGAGTTTTGGCTTTTTCTCAACGATTAAGCGTTTTGTCTTTCAAGGTCATGATGGGAATGCAGATTTGGAGGGTTGACTCACTTCAGCCTTTTCAATAACTTGCAGCGAATTGCTGTAATATGGAGATTTCAGCCTCCTGTCAGTGTGTAACGCAGAAAGTGTACTACCCTTGTCAGCTGTGCAAAAATGATGAGAATATTCACATGGAGTAAATGATTATGAAGATTCAACAGGAGAAATACTTTCACCCCCTATAATCTGCATTAATCTTACTGTACTAAATGCCGTATTACAGTGTATTATACATTGTGAAATAGGTCGTACATAATGTTCCATTGTCATGTGTAAGCAGACTGTATGTACTGTACATAAGGTATTCAGTTAATATACAGTCATCCATCTTTACACGTAACATTAACATATATATATACACATACATATTAGCATATAGTTTTTCCAATATTTAATTTTTATTTCAGCATTCATGCCACTGCTATGGCATTATGTATATTACAGCACTGTAAATTACGTTAAAAATGTAACTTGTATAATACACTGTTTGTTGCTGTTTATGTCTATATCCTCCTGTACACTTGTCCCTGCTGTTAAGAACATATTAAGAGATACTCAGAACGAGACTATATCTCTCTATCTCCTTATACGTGTCAACATACCTGGTCAACAAAGTTGAATAAGCTACAATATGAAACAAATTCATTGTTCATCATTTATTACAGTATTCAAATCCTGAAACATCACCAAACAGTTCACTGTACAAGCAAGTCCTTAGTAAAGACGACTACACAATTACTTGTTCAACTTGGCACACAAGAATGTTCCCCTTTCATAAATCTCTGATGTGGTAATGACATTGTATACAACATAGATGGTCAACAAGTTGTGCTGATACCAGATCCATAATTGAGCCCCACAATATCTTTTGAAACCAATACTTATGGAGGTTATTTTTTTGTTTTGTAACATTGATGATGCTGGAGTCACTGTCACGGGCCAATATCTTCTATACAAATGTGTCATGAGATAAAACAACACAAAACTCAGCCATATAATATAAAAATGGTCCACATGGTCCCAAAAAAGGAGGGTGGAATCCATCACACTTTTTCCAAAAAATCAGGGTGGGGGATGGGCAGGTAGCTCTAGGATGCTATAGATCTCCATGATGAGTTCTAGGTCAAGGTCTCTCCTTTTGTCACCTGGAAAGAAGTACATATTATGTAATGGTTAAATCATTTGGAAACACTCAAATACATAACAATCATTGGATTGTTTAAATTGCAGTACAGTAGGTGTATACTCACTCTCGCCTCAATATATTCAATCCTCCTCTCTAACGCCGTCAGCTTCTCATTGAGGGTGGCCAAGCGGGACCGACACGACATATCTGCGGATGATAAATTGTATTGAGCATGTTGACAGTCATAACATTTCTATATATGAAGCGTAGCTTGTAGATGTTGTCATTTACAACAAGCTGCGCTCAACCAGAATAAACAACGACACTGTTACTTAATATCTACAGCCGGGAGAAGAAGTACTTTGAGATGTTGTGCAGCTGGTTAAAGATAGGGTTAACATTATTGACAGCCGAGCAGACCAACGTTAGCGTTAACTGTGGCCTAACAGCTACACCAACACTTGAATCTTTTAGTCTTTTCATACAATGTTTTGACACACAGTAGGCTGCTAACATTGATTCAGAAGCTAAACAACATGTAAGGTAACTCGACACCTATTTGTCATGGTCCAAGGAAACAGTAACAAGCTCCCTGCTAACGACAAAGCTAACTGCTAACTGGGAGTGGCCATTGGAAATATCAACACAGCTAGCCGAGTTAGCAATCTACGCAAGACATCCCCCGTAGTGGCGGTCTTATCCGTGAAACTGGTTGTTAAAAGCTTACCAAACGAGTTAAGAAAGTCGGCGATCTTTTTGATGCTGCTCGTAATAACTTCTATATATTCTCGATTCGCCCAGTCCTGGTGGATCTCTCTCTGCACTGGGTCTTCCTGGCCAGCCATGTTGGATAGTCTCAGCCGGGCGTAGCGTTCAATCACGGATAGCCTCCTGCGTTCATCCAGGAAGCGCAGCGCACACGGGCCAAGTGTCGCTGTTGCTGTTTAAATCTATGGCTCATAACTTATACATTTCACAGACTAATGTTAAATGATGCATTTTGCGTGTTATCCTTTATGCGCATTCAGAATTAGCTAGTGTTAGATCATTATTCTGCAGTGGTGGAAGGAGGCTACTCAGATATTGTATACAAGTAAAAGTCAAAAATGTCACCAACATTAAAATAAACTTAAAGTAAAAGTAAACTAGGCTAAAAAGAGATAATTGATATGTCACCTAGTACCTTGACATATACATACTTTAATACCTCAGTCCATTCTCCAGATACCTGAGAATATCTTGAAGGAATTGTGTATGTTTGTATGCGTTGTACACAAATGACAGAAGCACTTTGTATAAAATTAAATCTTTATTTCTTCGCTTTAAGTCGACCCAATGAATATATTTGTGATATGAGCTATACACAGTGGCACAGTCAGTCTTTTACATCTTCATCAGAAACTCCCCTCACAGAAAGGTTTCAAGGAGTGTCTTCATTGAGTAAATGGGCTGAACAACCATAGTGTACTGCACTGGAAATATCACAAACTTAGAAGAGCTGCAATTTACTTAAACTGTGAAGGTGGGAAAATGTGATAAAACGCCCTGAACAGATGTGTACTGATTTTTAGCCAGGCTGGTCATAACTGATATGCTTGAACAGCCACCCAGAACGTGTTGTAGCACACTTTAATTCACCCTCTTGAGTAACTCTTTAATATCTGCCTCAATATCAATTGTGAGGAAATTCCTGCTATAGCGCTTGTAGGGCTCGCCATCAGGACCGACCAGGAACTTCTCAAAGTTCCAGGAGACGTCGTTCCTACTGACGGGACTCCAGATGATGCACTTTGGATCAGTCATGAGAGCCATGGCGTCATCGCTGGGGTACGGAAGCTTGTCCTTCAGATAGACAAACAAAGGGTGGGCATCCTTTCCATTCACATCCACCTTCTCCAGGAGCTGGAAGTTTGGTTCAAAGCCATTTCCTGGACGGACATACTTCAGAGAATTGAGGATTTCATCATTCTTGCAGTTCTCCTGTTATTAAAAGGACACAAAAATATGAAATACATTATATATGAGTATGCCATTAAGTTCATTAAAAGCCACTTGACGTTTTCATTCAAACTCACAAAATGAGGCCAGTCAGCTTCTGCTGCAGTTACTGGTTATCTTGTAGATTCAGAAAACCCATGATCAAATAATAAAATGTACGGCACTGTTATAGAGTACTACTACCCAACAGTATATAAAGTTATATAATTAGCTCCAACTCTACCAACTACAACAGGAAAATGTTCTGCTGCTTGTAAGTACTTGGAAGATTTTAATGTTGTGATATTCCAATATTTAGGCATTTATGTTGGGATATAAACTGTATAGTGAAGCCCAAAGGCCAAGCAGTTTAACTTTTTCACAAAGTATCAAAACAGACTGAAAACATATGTGTAATTTAACACATTCATCCTTCAAATTAAAAATGTCTTTTAGTATTAACTGAGTAGTCTAGTTTCTAGACTTTATGACATTAATTAAATCAGAATCAGAATCAGAAATACTTTAATAATCCCAGGGGGAAATTATTTTCGTTACAAGACTCCAGGTATACAAACAACATATA
>NW_023339740.1:16412794-16419101 GCF_004916995.1 Morone saxatilis | reverse complement strand
CAGTAAAAATAGGAAACACACATTTGAGCTGTTTGAGTCCTAAACACACACTAGATCATGTTCTAATGAAATAATATCCTCCCAATAATAAAACAGAGGAGGCAATGTCAGCCACTTTTGAATCCACACATGGCCTACCTGATGTCCGAACTGATTGCAGGGCACACCCAGAACAACGAGTCCCTTGGCGGAGTACCGACTGTGGAGCTCGTTCATCTGAGTGTAGTCCCTGGTTGTTGTTCCTCATAGAGACGCCACATTCTCAATGAGCACAACTTTCCCCTTCAGTGCAGAGAAACTCAACATTTCTCCAGACAGCAGCTTAGCTGTCAGGTTGTAAAACCTTTTCACGTTTCCAGCCATTCTCACGAATTCTGAGTTCACTGCACGAACTAGCTCTATATAGTCTAGTTTAAAAACGCGCAGTTTATCTGTGAGAGGGCGGTCCAATGTCAACATGTTAACTTTAAGGCCAGCCCTTGTTTTTAGTCGTTGGGCGGACCACAACGGTTAACTTCCTATTTAAAATTAAATTACTTGTTCCTTTATTTTTATTTTTAATATCCATAAAATTCAATCTCAATAAATGTTTACAGATTTCATTATTTTAATTCTTGAATTCCCACTCACAAGGCTTTTCCACTTTAAAAAAGTGGCCTGTGATCATAAATTAAATATAAATTATTAACCAGATATGGTAAATCAGGTGAGCTAACGTTTCTAATGGTTGACTACATTTGTTTCTGATCACTATTCAAATTAAAGTCTCGGAAATGTTGTGTCTGTCTATAGTTCACTGACTTTAACTTCCGATTCAGAAAGAGTTTCAAACAGTGGCAATGACGGGCGACACAATAATGTAGGCCGCTTAAAACAAAAGTTAAACATTTATTTACCATTTATCAAACGACCGGTGTGAATATCGACTGTACACACATAAACAACCAGTAAATCTGACTCATATAAATATGTCTGACATGAACATGTTTTCTTTCTAAGAGTTTTACAAGTTTATTTAGAACAAAAGTCACCACCACCCCCCCCTCCGGTCGGCATTAATGGTATCTTCCAGGAAGTCCCGTGCAATGTGCACTCTCTGATGCTCTAAATTCAGTCAAGGGCAATTTCCAACTGAAAAACAACACAACATTTACTTAAAAATGTTCGACTTTTACAGCAAATACAACTTTGTTAAGTGTTCAGAAGAAGCTAGCTGAATAACGGAAGCGGCTCCTCCTGTTAGACAGCTAACATGTCAGAGTGGCTCAGTGTGTGTGTGCTCCTGAGCCTGTTGTTGGGTCTTATAACAGGAGCTGCTTACATGTTGTACTCGGGACTCCTCTCAGACATTGTCGTACTAACTGGCTCTCCTCCCATAAAGAAGATTACTTTCGCCTACAAATTCAAAGATGGACCGTACGAAAAATGCGGGCAACTTTTTAAGGAGTCTCACAACATTGGACCAAAGCTTTCATGTATCGCAGTATTTTATGATGACCCTACAAAGGTAACACATTACACACGACACTTAGTAGGATGGGAGTTTCTTTTAGCCATGTTTTCAGTACTTTACTCAGTAGTTTAGCACTAAAAACCATGCAGATTTTACTATGGAAAGCGTGTCGACCGCTAGATGGCGATAATGTCATTCTGTTTAAATGGGTGGAAGATGATGCCTTATTTCTCAGCAGGTAGTCAACTTCATTTATCCAGTTAAAATGTTTGTTTTCACAATGAATAATCGGTTCAGTGGTATTTCATGTTGTCTTGACATTGTGTCTTATTTCTATTTTTTCCTCAGCATTTTTTGGCACTTGTGACTATTTTTGTATGTTTTCCCTTGAGCAACATCATAGTACATCTGGCCAGGGTGTGGTGTGTTTTCTGGATTCAGATGTCATAAAATATTATCCAAATGCATTTTGGGGTTGTTAATTTAATGTCCTGAGATGTACTCATAAACCAGAGCTTAACTTAACATCTACGAGACTCCAAAATGTTCAATATTTAACAATACATCACAAAATAAAGAACATTTGAATAAATACAAAACGTTTTGAATCAAAGCAATAAACTGTTCACCTGCTAACCGCATGAATCACTATAAATCAACAAATTGTTAAAAATACTATAGAATTTAATTATTTTCACAATTAATTTAGTTTGATTTGGCTGATTTCACAGTTTAAATAAGATCTTTTGAGTCTAGATGCCAGACTCAGTTCATATGCAAATCAGCTGTAGCCTATGAGAGCCTCAGTCAGCATCTGCAACTGCTGGTGTGATATGTACGTGTTTGAGTGGTGTTATGGTGATGTGATGTGTTGGATGGCCACAATGCAAATAAGCCATTAGGGAGTGTAACTACAGTTGTGCAGAGTTGCAGTGTATTTTTTATTTTTTGTATTAAACATATTCCATCAATCAATTAATTAGGTTTTCCACACTGGGTATGTTGGATTCGCCCTCTGACAGTCAGATGACTAGCTTGTCTTATTAGCTTGGGGATTTCTCAGCAGCAGCTAGTTGTCTAATTCCGAATTACATTGACATTGATGTTGCTGTAGCTGAGAGAAGCTGCTGTGACAGTACAGTGTAGTGTAAGTGTCACTGGGAAAAAAAAAATGCCAGTATGAAATAAAACGGAGCACTTTGAAGTTATGAAATATGAATTCCAGTGAAACTGTTGTAGTGACAATAATAACGATGAAATGTGGATTTTCATGTAATTTATTTTATAGCATAAAGTTCCATAAAGATCAATGGTCCAAATGGGGAAGCTTATTATGGCACTGGAGCTCTTGTGGTCTCCTTTACTGTCACACCAGAGCTGCTAAAAGCACAATTAGTTAGTTGGATCCTTCTGTGAGATGTCTTTCCTCCATTCCCAACCATTCCCTGGGTGAACTCATCCATCCCAAAATCTTAGTGTCTATACGCAGTAGGAAGCAATATCTGCTGGGTCTGTATTCCTGATACCTAATCCTGAACACTCTCTGGGGTCTCCAAAGCCATGTGGTGCAGGTTCCCACTTTTTAAAGCAAGTCCAGCATGAGTTGTTTTTTCAATAGGCCCCAACAGAACAAGAGGGAATGAAAGGAGTAACACATTGAAATGGTTAAGCAGTACAGTTTTGATGCACTGCTGAGGGTCTGGAGGTTCGGGTAACAAGGGTGGAAAACAGGGTTCTGACAGATTTGATCTTTACAAATGTGCATCTGCTGTAGTACAAGTTAATATCGACTGTAGAACACTGTATGTAGCCGTCATACCCACAGCAAACTGCTGCTGCATGGCATAGAAACACTTTAATACACTGTGATAACATGCAATGTGGAGCTGGGAGATTAGCTATCATCAAGATATCTTGAATATTGTAACGATAATAGGATAAAAATAATAAAGGGCTTTATATATTAGAAACAGGTAATAGTAATCAATTAGTTGATCAACAGAAAATCAACAATCAATTAACCATTTAAGTCATTTATTAAGCTAAAATGCCTGTCGAGATTAGTTAAGTTAAGGACTGTTGGTCAGAAGAAGAAGCAATGGGAACGTGAGCTGGACACTTTACTGGCATTTCATAGAATAAACAGATAACCAGTTAATAAAGATAATTTTTATACAGAGAGACACCTTTTAAAAACTTTCAATAAAAAACATTATAAACTTAATAAACTGGCAGCTCAGTGTGTACATGTAGAACAAAGTCACATATTAGTAACTATACCTGAGCGAATGATTGATCAGTGTGTTCCTTGGCTATTATTGGTGATTATTTCTTCCTTTCAGTAGAAGTCAAACCATAACTATGGAGGTTTTGAGTCAACTTTACTGTGATATTTCCTCTTTAACCCCAAATCTAATATTAAAGGTTCTGTCTCTGAACTATTCCGATATCTACCATTTTGAGAACCAACTTTCAACAGTATTGACTTAAGTGGCACTTTTTAAACCTGCCACAGCCTGATGCACAACAACCTGATGGAATGTAACCAGAGTTTAGTGGTGGACTCTTCCCAGCTCTGCTTCAAAACCCTTTTGTTATGCTCATCCTCTTTTTCCCAAGCCGGCAATTAGGCTAGCAGTGGGTCCTAGTTCCTCTGCGCAGTCACAGCCAAGTCCTGATCTAAGTAAAAATAATTGGCGTAATGATCACAGCTCATTAGCGTCCGAGCCTCAGGATGCCATTCAGTCGCAGCGTCAGGAGCCCTAGAGAGTACTTTCAGATGACTGTTATTTGGTGTCTAAATAGTGAGGCACTGTCCATTGATATTTGCAGAGAGAAAGACTTTCAAAAGTGCAGCTGACAGAAGATAAGTGTCGGCAACGCTTGTCTCACTCTCTGTTCTCTGTTTTCTCACTTTTACCTCCTTTAATCACTTCCTCTGGAGAAACAAAAGACCTCAACAAGGGCTTAAGTTGGTCCTGAGATGGTTGCCATGGATACAGGGCTGGAGCAGCTCTGTCTGTTCCTTCAAACGGCAAACACATATTCTGGGCCCCACTCACTAAACCCTTCTTCTCCACCAGCCTCTTCACGGTTTCAAAGCCAGGGGGTTTCTGACCCAGTGCGCCCACTTCACCTCTACCCTGCAGCTCTCTTTTCCCTCTCCTCCCTGTCTGCGGCAAACTTTGGCAAACGTCAGCGGGAGGTAAGGGAGGTGGATCATGTCGTTTTTTTTCTGTCAGACTCAATATTCAGAGTAAGCGATAAGGGTCATGGTTTTTGCGGTCCTTGAGACATGGTTTGTCTAAATAAAAATCTGGATGACACATGTGTCTGCCAATCTTCAGGGACCCATGTTTGGGTCACAGTGTGTTGAAAGCTGTGGGCATGGCAACTGGAGGAGGGGGCCGGTCAGGAAGTGTGTATCAGTCCGAATGTCTTTGTGATGAATAATGAAATAGGAGAGAATCTCTCTAATACTTGCCCTTTCAGAAAGTCATAGTAAAACATTTGCAGTCATTTGAAATTGATGAAATTTGCAAGCCCGAATCTGTGTGGAAGATACTTTGTATGCTAGTGGAGATAGTTTGCCTTTCTTACCCTGTTGCCTTACCGAAGTCAGTTCAGCCAGTGTGCCACAGAGACATGCAACCATGGTTCCTTCAGTAGAATTTTGGAAACTTTTTGCTTCAGATGAGCTGTCAGTGTATTGAAGAAACATCAAAAGACAGCACACTTGTGTCTTGATGAGTGCAGAGAGGCAAAACAAAGATTGTGGACAGAGGCTTGTGCTTTTGGCGGTGGTTCTTTGTTCTGGACTCCCTACATGGATCCCTGTGATGATTAATAAATCTGCTTGGCTCAGACTTCCTACTGCGAGCCCCCAAAACATCTAATGTGTCAAAAATATCCTCATGTGTAAAGTTTTCCAAAATATACTTACAATAAGCTTAGTCAAGGTGATAACTGGATATATAAAACCAAACCAAACTGAAAACCTGACTCATGTAGTGACACTCACTATTATCGATTTGGAGTGTTGAGTAGCTGTTTATTTAGGTATTGTGGGCATTTGGTTGAGATAATCTCTATTTCTGTGAAGCTTTATTGAATCCACCCTTCATAATCTCCACTGAGCACCCAAAGCATTATGATACCTGGTTTACTGGACAATCAAGGTGTGGCTTACCTGTCATCACTAAAGCATCACATCAAGTCGAGTCAGTTTTATTTATATATCCCAATACCACAAAGCACTTTGCCTCAAGAGGCTTCACAATTGGTACAGCAAGAAATGGAAGAAACCTCAGGAAAAGCAACTGTGCATCATATGTACGTATGTTTTGTTGTTTCATGCTTGACATCAGTGCCAACGCATGAGATGAAAAGTAAGCATTCAAAAAGCTAGAACTTAAAGTAGAAGATCGATCTGCTCCTCTTCATGCATTAAAACAAAATGGCAAGAGGAAAAGATGCACGTAATGTGAGCTTGGAAACTGGTCTCAACTCAGAATGAATGCAGTGTTTATTTTCCCACAACTCTACTCTGCTTGGGAATAGGGCTGGAAACTAACAAGTATTGTTTACCTTATTACAAAGATGAATAATTTAAGATCCTTCTCTGCAACTTACAATTTTTTCATTATGTGCAGAATATTTTCTCAATTAATTGTTAAATTGTTTGGTCTTTAAAATGTAATGAAAAATGGCCATCGCATTTTTCACGAGTCAAGTGTTTTGTCTGACCAACAGTCCAAAACCCAAAGGTGTTCAGCTACAGAATTTTGGCACCTGTTGCTTGAATTTAGCTCTCACAATTATTAGATGATAAAAAAGTTGCAATTTTCTGCTGAT
>NW_023339740.1:16380055-16412779 GCF_004916995.1 Morone saxatilis | reverse complement strand
TATTGATCACACTATAGAATCAGATTAAGAACAGACTCCAATCAGTTTACTTTATATTTAGGTTTCCACACTATATTCATAATAATTCTCAAAATATGATCAGCTGTTGTTCATCTACTGATACCACACAAATCTTAGGTCAGAAGCGTTTGGAGATTTATAACTTCTTGCCGTATTTCTGTGTCACTTTGAATGTACAGTTCTGTAAAAAAAAAAAGATCTTCTTCCGCATTGCCCGGCGAACACCACGCTTCTATCCATGACTGGCCTTGCGTGTTGAGGAATGGAGGAGAAAATAGGCATTCTCAGACACACACTGGCTCTGCTTGAAGCGTAGCATTGATAGGTTTATGAACAAATTGGGCCTTGCCAGCTTATTTATTACACAAGCCTTCAGTGGTGCTCAGCTCAGCACAGGGGGGGAGAAAAGTCTTGGATGTCCCAGGAGTATTCATTTGTAAAGACTGTCTCCCTGTTCTTCTTGTTTTAATGGGCACCAGGGTGCTTAGAATGGAGGAAGGAGCAATAATTCCTGCACTGCCAAATGCTCCAATTAGAGCTCTGAATGACGAGCATACTTTCTGTTTAAATTTGGCACCTGGCTGACATCAGAGAGGTTATCCTTTTTTCTTGTTCATATCCCACTGTTTTTGTGGATTATTTTTGCCTAACATTATTACTCACCAGTCCTCAGAGACAATTTGCAAATGTTGATGGTAGATGGCATTTCAGAGTGGCCCATACCCCCTCCTTCCCTTTTTGAGGGAGATTGACTGGTATGAGGAAAGGTGATGTACAGTGCACTGTTTTAGTGCAATCAGTACATGCACAAAAACAGTAAAAAACATTAAGAATTGTTCTGAAATAGCCAGATAGCATTTTCTGCTTGAGAGCATTAATCTCAGTCAGTGTTGCTGTTGTCATATTGGAGGCTCTGTATAATTATGGCATTAGGAATCACTATAATGAGGAAAACAAGGGAAAGGTCAAATGCTGGTAAGACTACCAAGTGTGAGCATTTTTTTTCTATACATCTTTCTTTTCTATCCAATCTATCAGTCTAACAGTCTATCTTGTCTGTCAGTCTATCTTGTCTATATGTTCTCTCTTACCAATTTGTGTTTATTTGTTCATTTGATCCTTGTTTTTAGGTGCCTGGACCACAATGCCGCTACGCTGTCGGCAGTATTCTGAGCGAAGGAGAAAACAAGGCCGATGAAGAGCTTCTAAAGAGCTATGAGACATCAGGCTTTAATGTCTTTTCCTTTCCTGAAGTCACACACGTGGTCACTACCTCTTTCCCCTACAGAACATTTTTCTCTATCCTCCTGAGAGTAAGAAGAGTTTACCCACGGCTACATCGCTACATCCAGGTATTATGCCTCTTTTCAACAAATCACAATTGTTTGAATTTTGTATGTGAAAAACATCAAACAAACAATAACAAATGATGTGTTTATTACAAGATTATTTAAAAAAAGGCAAATGCTTCATTCAGAAAAAACACGATATAATGAGACTAATAATAACCATAAAATACAAAATAAAATATACTTTCACATGAATGCACATAACTATTACCCATGCATGGACAGATGGTTTCGAAGGATCTACAAGCCCAGGTGTCTATGGGAAAAGTGACTTTAAGTCCTTTGTAATATACATGCATGAGAAACAGGATTAATCCCTTTGCATCACAGTTAAGTACACTGTATCTTCACACACCCGGCATCATCAGCATCAGCCTCAAGCTCATCACATACTTGTCCCATGGGCCTCAGTGTTCTCACAAAGTGTCTTGGCTGCACATTGAGTCAGCACACAAAGCTCCATAGAACACTGCTTACAGATATGAATAGTGGGCTTTCAGTGTTTCTATTTTGACTCAGTTCGAGCCATTAACAAAATATTTTACATTGTTTCTGAATTATATTTCATATTGAAAATGGATCTAGGTGCAATAAATAACAATCCTGAGCCACCACCTGTGCGCTTATTTTAGTGATAGGAAAACAGGAAGGATGTGTGTGTGTGAGAGAGTGATGGATTGGTAACTCTAAGGTGGGCTTACGTCAAGCAGTAGCGAGTAAATGATCGATATCTAACTGCATGATTACCACATGCACATCTGAGTCATACTGTGTTTTTAAGCCAGCACAAAGTTAAATGTTGTCAAATATTTTCTTCACTATCTCTCGCCTTCTTTGCGGCAGGCCCTGGAGAGTTGGGAAGTGCATGTTAGGTAGTACAGAAGGAAGAGATTTATGGTAAGGAAGGAGATGGAGACGTGGAGTGAACTTGGAAGACAAAGGAGGAGATGGAAAGAGAACAATTTGAGCTTCTTTTAGCACTTCATGATGAATGGTCTCACTGAGTGCTGCTCGAGGGATGCTGGGAAAGTGAGTCATTGTGATGAGCAGAGAGTTTTGTGGACGTGGTTTAATTATGCAGTGTGCTAAAACAGGTGGCAAAACCACAGGTTGTCTCAATCACTCCGCTTCTGCTGGAGGAATGTGTTTGTGTGTCCTGTCTGGCTGGTTCTACCATCTGTTTGGACGCTGTTTAAACCTGGCTCCACTCCAGTGGCACTTAGCCTGTCTGAAAGGTCAGCTTACACAGTCATCATCAAACTGGACATCAGTTTTCTTCTGATCTTTGTTACTATACTTGATACTTATAATTCACTGTGTTGTCTCAACACTTACTGGCCGTGGTTAGTTGTAGCTGTCTTGTTTTGTCTTGTTGAATGAGATAAAAGAATAATAGCTACTACAGTTTGATGGTTTTTGACAAATTGATGATTTAAACTTGAAATAATTTTAAAGTATATAGGATTTCTCCATAATCAGTTGTCAGTTTATTAGGTGCAGAAAGCTAAAAACAACAGCATCTAAAATAAATCTTACATTAATGAAACTCATAAAACTGTTTTAGAGAGGTGTTGGATTCTTTTTGGATGCAGTTGTTTTTAACATTTGAAAACTACAGTCCTATTGGACAAAGTATATGAAACACTTCTCTGTACAATGCAATACAATTCAACAGCACCATGAACAGCCTTCAAAATGACCACAAAGTTTAATCCACACCTCTCTGAAACAGTTTAAACAAAACTGAACTTCATAAACTCAATGAAGGAAGAATTTGCTGCAGCCTGTTGTATTAAACTCCCTCAGTTTTAGCTACCAAATAAACTTCATAAACTGAAAATATACAGTAATTGGGTTCATTGCAGTAACCAATACTGGTATTGCCTATAATGTCTCATGTGGGTGGCTTTCTGTCCTCATCCATTATCGCCCCCTCTAGCTAATATTGATATGCAAAATCCTACACATAAACTCTTACGTCCATATTGACCTGTTCTAGAAGAAAGCAGGCTTAGAATGCAGAATATATATGATCATATACAAGTTGTAAGGTTGTCTGTCTGTATGTTGGTGGGATACCTCTAAAATGTGGATTTATTTTTATGTAATTTAGTGGATATAGACCTAGGTCCTTAGACCAAGAGGGGAAAAATTACTTATTTTATTCGGGATCTGGATCACAGCCATTAAACCTAGTGAGAGATTTGATTCCAAATCATGTGGTTATGTTTAGAGGCCCAGGAAATCCCTTTCATTTAAAATGTTAGTAACATATTTGACATATTTGGATGTAACTCAAGGTTGGACAGTTGTTTGGTGCAGGTGCAGTTTGCAGCTGTTTACTCTTTCCTGACTGTACTCGACTCTCATTTGAAAAGTGGTATTGCACTATTTTATTTTAAGACAGCCATGTACTTAGTTAAATACAGCTGTGCGATCTTGAATATCAGTTCAGCAGAGATGATGTTATTCCACTCACTCTGTGGTGTCAAACTAGACTATGCAACACTCTTTTGTTAGGAATATTCACAGTGAAATTCAGTTCTTACGTCTTGCAGTGTCCAATACCTGATTCACTCTCCTGCATCACAGCATTTATCGCAGAATGCCCCTTTATGCAGACAACCTTGTCCTCTCTGAGAAGCAGCTGAGAATTGAATCATAATATTATTAAAAATGTTCAGATATAAAGATTCAAAGAGTGACAACAAAAATATATTGTCAAGCAAATCCAGGCCTTTCCCAACCATCAAACTGACTAAACCGCCCGTCCATTTTGAAATTGTTAGAGCATTTAAAACAGCCACATTTACCCGAACCAGTGAACATTTCATTTCTGAAATGAAAATAAAAATGCAAACTATATGAAAACTTGTTGAGTCTTTGGAGCCTTTGAAACAATTTTGTAGGCGAGTTACTGCTAATCTTGAAGCAGTTTAAGGAGTTGCAGTTTAAGTGTCAGCTGAAGCATCAGTTTATTGTAAGCAGGTAAAGGAGTTGAAACCTAATTTCAGGTTGTAACACAGAAGGTAGTTCAGGTGTCAAGTGTGGAAGTGAATGTAAGCATGAAAGACAGTTTAAATGCTGGATAATGTTGAAGGACTGAAAGAGGTTGAGTTGGAAGGCACTTTTACTATTTGTGCTGAAAGCAGTGTAGAGTCAATTAAAATAAAATTTCTGAGATGAGTTGAAGGTAAAATAGTGTAAATAAGTAGTTTATTAGTAGATGGAATTCAACAATGTTTAAACTAAAACATGGCTCACATTTAACAGAAGCTGCCTAACGGCTCAAACTGTTCTAAATGGGTTTCTTTTATTAAATAAAGCTTGCTGTTGATGGCTGACACTTATAATATCCCAAGTGGTGAGACCTTTTCAAACAAGCTCATCAGCATTTAGCATGCCTGGCTTGTCATGGCAGAACGATTTCTGTCTGTCAGACACTTTGAGTCGCTGCCCCATGGTCGAGCCTGATATTTGCCTAGTCAGACCATCGATCGGCCCCAGTGTTTTTCTTCAGTGCCTTGGCTTTTTAGTTGTGGGCTACATCACAGACACCTTGGCATCTTGAGATTTGATTTGAGCGCGGTGGCCAGGCCTTCAGACTGGATTGGGGACTGGGGTGGGAGGATAATATTGCTGACATTCACAGAGATCTAAAGGTTTGTGAAAGGCAGACGATGGAACATTTGTTCGCTTGAGGGCACTGAAGTTTCTTGCCAGCACAGAGGTTCTGGGATGAATATAAAGCAAGTTTTCCTTTGTTCCTTAGAAATGGCCTTTTCTAGCAACTTACACACATGGTAAAGCGATCATATAAAGTCTTCCTCAGCCTGACAGAGAATGAGGCCTCCTTTTTGGGGCATAAGGTGCTGCCTCTCACAATTCTTATTAGTGTCGTCTACATGAGAGTGATGCAAAGCAGTGCACAGATGCTAGTCCGCAGGGCCTGTTAAACATGCAGACTTTTAGCTAACAGTGACGTACATTCAGAAAGGTCAGAAAAGGTTGTGGGCTTTATATGCTGGACGAAGTAATGGAGGCAGTGTCATCTGCTGGAAGATTTAGAAGGAAAGCCTGGTTTAATTGTAATTCTGGGGGTTTATAACTTTGGAAATATTCTAACCAAGAGGGAAGAAGACTTACAATACAAGGTTACAATACACAATTATTTTTCTTGAAAAATGCATACTTAAAGGTGCCCTGACACCCACGGTGATGAAGCCAAATAAGATACTTGTAACAACAACAATTCAATACAATACACCCTGGATTAATGTGTCTTAATACTCACATAAACTTTTAAAGGCATTCAAACATGATTTATTCCCATTGGTAAGATAAGGCTTAATATAGAGGAGAAATTAGAAGTTAAATTCAAAACTCCTTAGGATGCTTTTCATGTAGAACTGTTTGAGTTGTATTCAGAAGATGTATATATTTCTTTTCTGTTTCAGTTATAACTCATGACACTAATAAGGTTCAGGGATCAAGTCATGTGGTTAGGATGATTTATTAGCAAACTGTCAGCTCTTACATTTCCATCTACAAAATTATAATCTTCTCAGTAAGCGTCTGTCAGACAGGAACTTTTCAAAATGTCCAACATGAGTATGTCTGTCTTTATTTACATTCTGTCAAAAATCTCTTTGTTGCCACCTGGCATAGCATCTTTCTTTCACTGACCAAATATGTCCACTAAAGTCCACTAAAGTCCAGTTTTTCCAATAAATTGCCCATGCCTGGTGGCATAAATCAAGATGCAAATGAAAGACAAAGTAAATCAAATGTGAAATTCATGTCTAAACATTTCAGTAGACAATTCATGTTAATAGTGGATATAATTATTATAATAATGTGATTGCCAGACGAATGCAATGATAAACATTATAATCTCTTTTGATAAACTCTGCCCTTTCTATCTGCTTACTGGTGATGATGATGAATGATGATGATGAGATGATGTAGGATGATGATGAGGATGAGGATGAGGATGAGGGAATAGTTATTTTCACTCATAAGACCCCATTGGTTCATATATAGAAATGTGGTACCACGTTAAGCAGTAGAATTGACCCTATTTATTAATTTTTGGTTCATGGTCAGTGAAGTTTGACGTCAAATTAAAACTTCATATTAATTCATAATACCCAATTTATTTATTTTTTAATTAGTAAGATTCACCTCACAAGAGTAAGTACGGTCACTACTAAGCTACACACTAGTTGGGCATCATGCATGTTTCTGTGTTATTGTTGAAGCCTTCATCTCCATCTTAAGTTAAAATACATTTGTGTTTGTTTTCCTTTTTCTATCCCCTCATATATCTATAATTTATTTTGTTCACACCTGTTAAATATCCCAGTTATCCTTCCTAATCCCTTTTTCTCATTTCCTCCTGATGTCATGCAATCATAAACAAGAAGAACGACTTGGAATTAAAATTATGTGAGCAAAGTGAGTTTCAAAATTGAAAATAATTTAATTATGAAATAAAAATGTGAATGAACGCTTGAGTTTTTAATATATTTGCTAAACCTCAGTCATAGCAGGTGTTATTTCTTCTGATGATGAGGAAAATCTAGTTTCATTCAAATGTTATGAAATCAATGTCTCTGATATGTTATTTTAATATTTAAGCAATCAATTATATTAATATACAAACTCAGTAAGATTTTTTTTATCAGGTACGTTGCATCACAACCCTGCGAGCTAACTCTTCCCACAGGAGGCTCTGTGGAGTTTGCCCGTCAAATTCTCAAACATGACTTTCATCCTCCAGCAGCTGGGAATCTACTGTTGGTGTTAAATGTCACATCTACATATGATTGATCTGATTTAAACTTTATCTTCTGTTGCACTGTCGCTCTGAATCATGATCAGGCAGTAGGGTGTGATTACAATGTAAGAAGGGTAGTTATTTTTAGATATGGGACAAATTGTTTTGTGCCAGTGGCCATCTTATCAATCACTTAGGATGTGAGGATTGAGCAAATGCTTGAAAGATGTACTTTGATGTTGTTAGTCCATGATTGTGTATTGTAAAATCTGCTGCCTTCTTGCTCCTGTAGTTTGCAATGCTGATACAGTGAAAATATGTTTAGGAAAATGACTAGAGCATATCCATTTAAATAACTCTTTAAACTATTGTGGCCGTAGGCTTTTTGACTCCCTCAAAATGAGATACAGTATACTTAAAGCACATATGGCACTGTCTTTATTAGCTGCTGGCTGTAGTAGGACTACGATAACATATACCCCTCAGAATTTACACTAGTAATATGTTCAGATATTTAAAAGTATGTGGAAAACTGGTCAGAATAAAAATAGAAATCTATTTCTTGCGTTCAAAAACAACTTGGAAATAATTTTGAAATCACCCTGTTGTGTTATGATTGGATTACCAAAGCAAAGTCCAAAAGTCTTTGACAAGCTGTAGAAGTTTTAGCTCTATTAGGACTACATATTGAATTCATAAAACTCTCTTCAACACCTGGTCAGTTTGTATATCTGTAATGTGGTTCTGCTATAAATAAGAAAAGAACACATACACACACTCATCCTCGTATGCCGGCTACGATATTGCAACAATTTGGTTGTGTCTTTTGTTGAGATAGACATGCAAATTAAATGAATTTGCTCCAGTGTCCTCTTGAGGGATTTTCTGAAAAGCAATCCAAGAGGCAATTTTGAACCATTCAAGTATGAGTCTGACAACCGGGTGGGGGCACCTAACCAAGGTGCAGAGGTTTGGGACCTCAGTGAGCCAACTAAAGAAAATGGGAAAGATAAAAAAGAGGCTTAGGACTTAACTGCTTTATTCAGCTCAGTGACTTTCAAACAGTCTGTGTTCATTTGTCAGGGCTGAATAAGTCTGTGTAAAGAGTGTTGTTGCTTGAGTGACACCTGGATTGTTGGTACTGGCAGCAACTACTGTCACTCATTATGCCCTCAGCCCCTTTGAACCGCTTTTTTCCCCTCAGGGCTTTGAAATGAAATGTAGTCTATAAAAGGGATGTAGAGATAGTATGTCCCAATATCCCCTCCTCTATGTGAAGCAATAAGACTCTTAGAAAATGTAGAAAAAGACTCTAGTACTATTGAGGAAAAGCTATTGTATTTCTACTGTTTTGACATTTAAAATAACAATGTGACAAAGCAAAACAGAAAATCGAGGAAATACACCATTAATATGAAGGGTTCATTGGATATGGTTAGAGAGGTAAAGGAAAAACATTGGAGGGAAAGTGAATTGCAAGGGAGAGGAGGGTCGTACGCCTCTGATGGAATGGTATTCTCCACAGTCTTACAGATTACTGTCATTAACACACAGGCTACAGGAAGCGGTCAAATGTGAAATGTACTGTCCCCTGAATTACATGTTATGTGTTGCCCGCTGAGTGCTAGTGTTGGCACTGCTGTACCCCAATTCACACATAATTTATCAGGAGAACCTAAGAAAAGAGCTGACACACTGTCAGCAAATGGCAATTTTGATCCAAAGGTCACAGTTTCAGTTTTTCTGACTTCAAAAGTAAAATTCTGAAAGTAGACCTCCATTGATTTTTACACATCAAAGTCTGTTTACATGTCTTGGGAAGTACTACTGCACATGTAAAGAAAAGTATAAAGCCTTTTCTGGCTCCAGAAGGAGCTGCACCAAATCTGATATATTGCCTCAAGTGTATCGGTGTCGGTTAGGGATGAAGACTACAAGATTGGAAATGAAAAAAATATGGTGCTGAGTTAGACAGTAGCCCACTCCTCATCTCTGCTTCGACTCAACGACTCGAGGCTACATGCCGCTAATAGCATAATACACCAGAATCTCCGACTGTGCTATCAGTGGTTGAGTTGCTTTGTGGGTAATGTAGGCACCATGTTAAAACAAGAAAGAATGTGTTGAATTAAAAAAATGATTTTGCCCATCATGAATCCAGTGTTATAAGAGTGCATTTTTAGTCAGTAGAGTACTCTTTCACTACCAGAGTGGAGGTTTTGGCGACAGTTCAATTCCACTTTCCAATTTCTGTTTTTCTAAATGCCCAGAAAAACTGCAATGCCCTTTGGGATAAGATAGAAGGCATCTTCTTATGGTCATGTTATCTGTAAGAGAGAGAGTCTCTGTGCCCCGCAGCCACTGAAAGACTGCTGTCATTATCAACCATCAGGTGAATATTAGCTTTGAAGTCATTTTAACTTACTGCAGCCTAAGCTAGTAGTGTCCCTGCACCATTTAACACCGAAATATGTCTTGATTAAATACTCATGCATTAATGGATAATTTTTCTGTTGTATTTGCTACATTATTTTGTCTGCTGCATGTATTATGTAGGAGAAATCTGCTGCATATGTCTTCTTCATATTCATTGAACCATGTGGGCTGCAATCTGAACTCAAACAAGCCTCAGAAAATATGACCAGAATGACCCTGAAATGACAACTGGACTGAAAACAGACAGTTCTATATTCTTGTATTTCTATTAGCACTTCCACAGAGTGAGTACCAAGGTTAGGGATGTCTTGTATATACGGGACATATGTTTAGCTAAATAGGCGCATAGTCACTGGAGAGAGGCTATAGAGCTGCCTGTGGCTCCAGGGCCACAGGTTACAATACACAATTATTTTTTCTTGAAAAATGCATACTTAAAGGTGCCCTGACACCCACGGTGATGAAGCCAAATAAGATACTTGTAACAACAACAATTCAATACAATACACCCTGGATTAATGTGTCTTAATACTCACATAACTTTTAGTTAATTTATTTATAGGTGTTGGCATATTATTATAATTATTATAATTTACATTCCCCCTTTAAATGTAACTTCTACCTTAATGCACTTCTTTCACTGGCTATAAGTTGCAATTAAAGCTTATAGTGTTTCAGTTGAATTTGCAAATCAATTGGTGCAGAATTACTTTGTAACTGGAGGCTTGTTTTATGTCACTGGTGTATTTTGTGTGTCATGTTTTGTTATTCTGATGAATAGAAATAGCTTGAGTGGTGGATTTTTGAGTCGCCTTTTTCTTGCTCACCAGGAAATGGTAAAGTATAGTTAATATATCCAAAAGGGCTGCAAATTATTTGAATCCAATGGAATGGTTGGAAGCACTTATGTGCTACTTTGTTCCATCAGCAGCCCTTTTCAATGCAGACAGTGGTGTTCAGTTCCCTTTGCCTTTCTCCTCCGGAGAAAAGGGGCCATTGCTGAGGCAGAGGTTGTTGTTTGTATCCGTCGCAGTACTCATACTGATCATTTGTTGGCTGTTTTCGTCTGAAAAAAAAAAAATCAGTTTTTCCCTTCTATCTCTCTGTGGGTAGCAGATCTTCACTTTTCATTTTTTCAGTGTTCATCTAGACTGACTCTGAGGTACAGGAGGTGCAATGTCCCTTGGGTTATTAACTATCACAATGAACTTTGCTTCTTTTAGACAGTAAAATGCTGGAAAAAGTTAATAGTTTTGATTTATTCCTTTAGGAATCTCTCGCATATCTCAGGAATATCTCACATTATTATCGCCGCATGCATGAACTCTACAGCACAAAACTCAACATTGGTCTATTGTTAAGTCCAGCATTGAAACATATTTGGCACATAAGTATAAAGATAATTTAAAAATGATGCAAGTGTGATATCATCTCCACTATAACTGAAATGAGATGAGACTTTACTACTCCCTTCATTACATTTACGTTACTTTGTGATTTGACATGAGCAGTATTTCCTCCACTCACAGCTCTTCATTCCTTCCTGTGTTACTGCTGCACACCATGTCTAGTCTGGTTAGCACGGCAGTAAGATATTATCACCATTATCTGTAAAAGGGCAAGGTTCTGTGGCAACCTAGGCATGTTTTCTGTTTGACAGACTTGCCTGTCTGTTGCCGTGGAGAGGCAATACTTATCTTGACACTTGCAGTTTTGCTTTTCTCTTTTTCATACCTTTGTAAGTTTCATATCTTTTGTCAGATGTCATTTTTGGCTGTGGGAGAAAGTGTTAGGCATTATTTTTACTCTTGTCTAACATTTAATTGAGTTCAATATTGATTTGGTTAACAATAAAACCTTTTTGAGAGATAAATTGATAATGAAGATGACTGGAACTTAACAACAGCTTTATTACACACAGGGTTTAAAATTTTGTTGATTTGTCCCATTGATTATTATTTTGTGTTTGAATTGTGATTGGCAGAACAGTCAATCTCATTGGTGTCTCAAGGTTATTTGGTTTTAGGATTAATATGGTATGCATTTGTGGGCATTCCTAATCCATGCCACCAGATAAAGGATAATTCATCAAGAGCCAACTGGGAAGTGGCTCCTAACCACAGTTGGTTGCTCAGGCATATAGTAGGTTTTTATTTGTGTCAAGCTTGACTTTGGTTATTCAGATTTTACAGTTCCAGCAGTATTTTCCTTGTTAAAATCACTCCTCTGGTGCACAAATGTATTCACAGTATTTGTTACTCCATCCCAAAGTGCCTTTTTCGTGCTGGTAATATATCTCTTCTTTGAGGCAGAGAGCTCTTTGGTCCTGTCTTCAACACTTCCAGCTGCACAGTGGAAAGGAATTCACTCTTCTTTTGTTTATCACTGAATTGCTGCTCGTAAGGGAAATTGCAGTAAAAGTGATTATTAACAATCCTGCACAACAGCACTCACAATGTATCACTTAAAAACTGAATTCTCAATAGTAGAAAGCACAATAATGGGAAAAATACATATTTAACACCAACAAAGTTTAAATATTATACTCTTATACTTTAGAACACAAGCCATATTTATATGGATTAGTTTATGATAATATTCACTGACCCTTCACACCTATTATTGTGTGTAAGTGTCATTATTACAATGAATATTGCAGTAAGCATTCAAAGTTAGTCTGATTTCTTAACTAGGTTTGATTCATTTGATTAGAATTATAGCCATAAACAGCACTTCAGAATTTGATTTGTTTCCAAGGCTACCACACATGCAGAAGTCATGTAAAAACTCAAAATCATGTTAAATCTTTACAACAGTACACTGCCTTATTCTGGTTTTTGTAAGGAATCATACGGATATCATCAAATTACAGTAAATAATTTACCACAAAACAACACTGTAGAAATAAAGCAGGGTTTACAGCCAAAAATTATTTATTTACAGTACAATATTGCTTATAAATGTTAATTAAACTGTGGCAAATCAGACATATAACACAAAAAGAACAGCTATTTCTTAGGTTACAATTTGTAAATTTAGTGTATAGCTGTGTTGTAGCAGAAATCTCGTTTTAGAGCTCTAAAAATACCCTGTACAGCTTAATTTATTTATCCACTGGCACATGTAATGTATTTGCACAGGGGTCCCGTGCAGATGTTGTTCCCAGGCTAGGGACCTAGAAGAGAGGACACTAGCAAATCCTCTTCTTCATGTCGAATATCCTTCACCAGTTCCCTTAGGACCTGCCGCAGAGTGGCTTCAAATACACAGCTAGCATGAGAAAGTGCTCGCGATGTGATTAAAGGGCTGTGTGTATGCACCTGTGTGCATGTTTCTGGTAATCTCCTACACTCAAAACTAATTTCATTCATCTGTAATCCTTTGTTGCTACATATTTTCTTTCACAGTGTTTAAGTTAAAGCACCATAATAACAAGGTTTATTTAAGTGTGACATGTGAATTAGCTCAATAATTAAGCTTTCTCTAACCCATTAATTAAGCTTTCATGGTACCTTTCAATGGTTCCCCGTAAAAAAGTGTTTGGCTCATGTGTGCTTGTGAAAGGAAGCATCTACTCCTGAAGATGCCTCTGAGAACAAATGAGGATGAATTACTGTTGTTGTTTTCCATATTTGGACTTAATTGAATTAAATTAATTTAATTAAACTGCAGGCATAACAACATGAAGCAAAGATGTTCTAACCAGTTCTACCATGGGTCTTTTTTTTTATAGTGAAGGCAATTTCAACTTACTTCATGTACTACACAACAGTCTCAATTTAATAATGATGCCTCTCTTATATGTAAAGTGTCCTTGAGTCCCTTGAAAGGCACTATATAAATTCAAGTTATTATGATGATGATGATTATGATCATCAAGACCATCAACAATATAATTATTTCAATACAGTTATTTTTAATTCCTGCCACTGTGTCGGATTTGGTCGTTTTCCCTTTGAAATCAATGAAACTAGACAGTGGAACAATACCGCTTTTGTCCACAGGGGTCATGATAATCCACACAAAATGAAAATTCCTTGTTGCTGCTTTAATCAAAGTAAGGTGAGGTCATGTTCTGTTGTCACTTGTAATTTCCCAGGTCTATTCCCTTAATAATGCTTCAATGTAATAATGTTTTCATACCAGATAAACAAAATAACCGATATCTTTCTGTCTAAAAAATATGACCATTCCTGTGCTGTGGAGGTTGTGAAGAAAAAAAATTACTTTACTATGACCCTGTTACTCTGAAATGTGCCCTTAAGTGCTCTCATGGGCTCCCGAGGCCCTGATACTACAGGCGAGTATGGAGAAAATCAAACAAAAATCAATAAGTACACAATCCACAGCCCCCTACCCAATTAAAAAAGCCCACTGTGCACATTTTGTCTCAAGTCACAGTGATCCCACTGCTGGTCTTATTATTTGCTCGCCCTCTGTCCCAGGTCTTCTGTTTATAGGACACAGAGAAACTGACCTCACTGCATAGCAGGGCTCACTGGGTTAGACTGGTGTTTTACTCACCTGGCAGGGACTGTAAGTAATAGGTATAGGCTCCATGACCATTATTATTTGTGCACCCACACATGGAGTTTATACCTATTAGGCTCCTTGGTGGTGCACAAATAACAATGGTCAGTTAAAGAAATAATTTAAAATCAAGGCCTTTAATGGTCTTAAATACAGTTAAGTACAGATAATTGTAGTTTTTTTTGATTACAGTTAATAATAAATTCTTAAAATATTACAAAAACACTACAGGGATGCAACTACTGTTTTCTTCATCAGTTAATCTGATGATTATTTTCTTCATTAATCAATGTTTAGTGTATAGAATGTCAGAAAATAATAACATAAAGAGTTCTGCTTGAAAGGTCACATTTAGGAGGATCTATTGGCAGAGATCGAATATAATATGTATAATCAACTATTTTATTCAGCTCTAAGCATTACGTGCACATTATGTACAAGTACAGAAAAAGGTGTTCAGGTCCAAACTGTGATGCTTCTGGCTCGGCTGGTCCATCCTTCAAACACAAAAGACAAGTCCTGCCCTGCTGCTGGTCTAGCCTCTGGTATTTTTGCATACGCACATTACTTCATCTGCCTTTCTGTGAAGCTAATGTGTGATATTGGGGTCAAATTCTGGTCATCTTCTTAAGTTAAATATGTGTTGTCTACTGTACATGCAAATTAAATACTATATAGAACAATGAGTTTGAGGCATTAACAGCTGCAGCTGTCAAGTTGTGGTTGTTGAATGCAAAACAATATATCTTGGTTTTGTCTTTATTCATAGTTATATGTAGGAGTATCTATTAGCAAAAAATGGAATATAATATTCATAGATGTGTAAAATCATTACTTTTTCTTTTCTACTGATGCTGTGGGTCGCCTTCCATGGAGCCCAGAACGGACAAAGCAAACAGTGGCTCTAGGTAGTAACCATTTGCATTTTCTGCCTGTTTTGTGGCCACTGTAGATTCTCCTTCACACTTGGAAGGGGAGGGTGAAGCAAGGGAGTTGCAATCTGCAAACACACCACTGGGTGTCACTGAATCCCATATTGGTCCTTTAGGGCAAAATGAAACTCTTATTTTAAAAGAGTGCCCTTGTTATACATTTTCTGGAGAACTTCCGACTCAGGAAGCAATAAAAACAGCAGTTGTGTTTAGAGCGTGCACGGGAGAGCGAACCCTCTTGCTGATTATTAATCTGTTCAGAATAAATTAGCATTTAGAATTCCTTTATTCTTTACTCACTTGTCTGGCCATCACTGTTGGTCTGAAAATGTCAAAATTACTCCCTCCTTCACCAAAAGCAGTTTTACTTTTTTATGAATGTAAAGAACATTTCAAACTTTAATATGCTAATGCGGTTTTTGACTTCTGTTTTCACAAGGCATTCATTTGAGCGGGGGTATATTTTTAGTAGATGTTCAGTAGTTAGACAAACGAAATAATGGAAAGAACACATGAAAATTCTCGAAACAATCAGCTACAAAGGCAGATGCAAGCATGATTCACTCGGCTTTTAGCAGAAACCTAATAGTTTTCTGCAAGGATATACATTTTTTAAAGTACACAGATCAGCCATAACATTATGACCACCTGGTCGCAGTCTGTGATGCACTGTGTGTTCTGACGCCTTTCTATCAGAACCAGTGTTTACTTTACGGACCACACGGGCCAGCCTTCACTCCCCTACAATGAGCCATGGCAGCCTATGACCCTGTCTCCAGGTTCACCTCTTTTCCTTCCTTGGACCACTTTTGATAGGTACTAACACTGCAGACTGGGAACACCCCACAAGAGCTGCAGTTTTGGAGATGCTCTGACCGAGTTTTTGCGTAGCACACGGATTTGGCCGTTGTCAGAAGCTCAAATGCCGCTCGACGCGCTGGCGCCATTGTTTGCGTGCCTCGCCGGGTGCTGTAACATCAATCGAACGTTTGAGAGCAACAATGTTTACTTGCTGCCTAATATATGCCAACCACTGACAGGTGCCATTATAACGAGATAGTCCACCTGTCAGTGGTCATAATGTTATGGCTGATCAGTGTCAAGAAACCTAGAATTATAGGTGCTTCTGTCACAAAATCAAAAACTATTTGATGGACAAGGAAAGTAGTTTCAACAATGATGACAAATGTAAGCTGCACTGCATTGACGAAGAGAAAAGGGTACATTTTAAGAATTTACCCTACGTCTTAATTTTAACCCAAACAAAAGAGCCTCACAAAGCAAATTTTTATGATGGAGCTGGAAAAATAGCTTATATTCAAGTCACAATAGCACAACCCATGAGCAGTAAGGCCTGATAAGTTGTTTTGTCCTACTTCCAGTTTTGTTTACATTTTGAGAAAGCCAAAATATGTTTTTTTACCTCGAGTGTCTTTTGCTGTCTTGAAGGACGCATTAGGTTCCATTATTTCTCTGCACCTTCACATAATTGCCGAGGTCTACTTGAGGCCATTTTGTAGAAACTGATGTACCCTAATTTCCATTGTAAACACCTCTTTGCTCATGATGTTTCCATTTTCCACAGTGTAAATAATAATGTCCCAATGACATTAGAACTAGGCAGGACCCCACAAACACTGCGACACAAATACAAAATTGTTTTTATGAATGCCAGTATAAAATTGGACGTGGCCTCCGGAATGTAAGCCTTACTAATTAATTACAGGATGTTGTTATGTCCACTTTCTTAATCACTTACTGAACTGTATGCTGTCCCTCTGTTAAGAGTCCAGGATTTGTTTGAAAGAAGTGAAACAAGGATAGTACCTGTTCAGACAGAGAAAAAGTGGCCCCTCACTCTTGTTAGGTACTTTATATTCATTTTTAGTTAGGCGTTTCTATTATTGTCCTCTAGGGTTAAACCCAGTGCTTTTAAAATCCACCCTTGGCATATAATTCTTTTGTGCTTGTATCTTTTAAGTGTGCCATTAGGCTGTTGAGTCTACTTATTCGGTACATGTTGTCGGCAGTGCTGCATTTGTGAACTTCTCTCCAATCCCTAGCCAAATCAAATATCTTTTGCATTCATTGTATTCCGTAAATTAAAGCAAATATCATTCTGACAAATCTAAATTTACCAGTGAAATATTAACGCTGAACCCCTCTTTCTAGCTTATACTGACAGTCTGTCTGCGCTTTTCTTCATTTTCATATTTGATCATTTATTTAGTGTCTAAACTGCAAAAAAAACTTGTGTGTGTGTACGCCTGCATGCACATCAATATGCAATATGTAGCAGTCGATGTCTGACTCCAGCTGATGAGCCAAGCCAATGAGGATACACAGATGTTTCTGAAGGAAATATGCACCAATAATTGATGTTGCTGAAATCACTGAAACTGACAATGTTGTTCCTGCAGAGCGAGAGGAAACGTCACTGCTGTCATAATTGGGCTAAGAGACAGATGGTGAGAGATAGGATAGGCTAGAGTTTGTCAGTCAGCTATCTCCTACAAAGAATCTATCTTGTAGGTCTGTGTGTGTCTGTTCAGTCTACGAGCCTGATTATCAGATTCTACGTGTGCGACGTTTTTCCACTGAACAGTAATCTGCTTGTCACCACTTCCACTTAGTTTGAAACTGGAACGTTAGCGAGGGGCACAGGGACTCGGCACTCCCAGGATCTGTCAAGAAATAATAATAATCTGAACAGTTTCAACTCTTTGGGAGATGTTATGAATTTGCCATAGTGTAGGAAATAATTTATGGTCTGAAGTACTTCGGATAATATAGTTCATGTCAGTGATGAAACACAGGGTTTGGAGATGGAAGTGTGAATACATAGGTACTCATTACCATGCTTTTATTTTCAATTTAATGTATGCACATCTCACCCTCCTTTTAATTACAACAACAGCCTAATTTTAAACTACACTAGTCTATGTGTCATTACTTGCTTTGAATTATTATCCCTTTTCACCATAAGAAAATAATATTGCTTGTGCTTTAGTCTAAAGTAGAATATCTTAAATTGCACCAAACAGCAACAAATGTGTTACACCTCAGCAGTAATGGTCCAGTAGTAATGACATTTGACATCAATTTTAGTTAATTAAAACAAATTATCTTTCAATAATTGATCGTATTGAGATACTGCACTGTAGCTGCAGTGTGTTAGTATTGCTCAACATTTAGCAAGTGCCAAAAGGGTGAAAGTAACAGACACTGGCTGTGCATGAGCAGAATAACAAAACATGGTGTATGAAAGGTTAATGAGCCCGGAGAAGTGGAATGGTTTCTGTCATGTGAGACTTCCCACTTCTAAAAGAGTGAGGCAAGTAACAGAAGAAGAATGGCAGTTTTAGTACAGGCAGCTTGAAGTGTTTAGGCAGAACATTCATAAAGACAGATTGTAGGGATCCAAGATGTGGGGTGTGAAGACGTTCATGTTAGTTCAGAGGTGAAGCATTAAGGTTTCCACATATGAAAATAAATCGGTGAATGGTTGCAGACGGATTATTGGCATGTCTGCACTTGTATCTTACTGTGGTGTCTCTTCTGTCCATTACATGCACACCATGTATGTGTGCATTCAAACACATAGAGGTAATAAGTGTTGATGACACTCATTTTAACATTGGCACTGGAGTCTTTGCACTGTCAGAGTTAAATTAGACATTTTTAACATGTACGCATCTGCTGACACTACTATTTACTACCTAAACTGTTAATCTAATGCATTATATTTGTTGTACATCATGGTTTTTAATCGCACCAATTTAAACATTCCTCACAGGAAAGGAGGCTGTGTGCACACCCGTTCCTTGAGATCTACAAAGAGGGTAAGATCCAGTTCATGGCCCCTTTGGCTCGGCAGGGAGATTTCTATGTGCCTGAAGTCCGGCGGGTAAAAAGGAGGCTGTCAGAAGAAGAAGAATCGCACAGTGATTCAGATGTCTCAGGTATGTGTATATCATGCTATACTGCATATGCAGCACATACATTTTTTGTACTTACAGGTAAACCTAGTGGCATTTAAAGCCAACAAGACCTCAGGCTTACTAGTCACACTGTTGGAAAACATACATAATCATTATTATAATTTTAGAACAACTTTGTTTGTCATTACCATTACTGAAATAGAACCACTCTTTAAATATAGTACATGAGCAGGCCAAACAAAAAGCTGGTTTCACCAAATAATTCACATTTATAAAAGGATATCTACAGTGCAGCCTTTATAGTTATTGGATTTTGTCTCACATTTTTCACAGCAACATTAACATTAATTAATTAACATTAATTGTTTTGGAGTCATGTTTTTGGCCACCTGACAAATTTAAGTCCAATATTCACCTTCTTTTTAGCTCTGTTTTTTATCTCTACCAACCCATCATTGAAATATGATGTTGATAATGAAATAAGTGTTTTCGGGCCCATTTTGATGACGTTGCCAGAAACAAGGTTGATGAGAGCAGTGAGAGTGAGAGTGAACCAAAACAACGAACCAAATAGTAGCAGGCTGTAAAACCAAAACAATGAACTGAAAGACACTAAAACACTCAGTAGAGCTGAGGGGAACTTACAGAATTGGGTTTTATCTGTGACTCTGTCACAACGAGCGGCCCCTTTTACATTACACTGTAAAAAAAAATATATTGAGTAGTGCTGCTTTAAGCTTTTTAATATCTGAAAGACACATTTCAGAGAATTGACAGTAGCTGCTAATACATTAAAATACAAATGTATACAAAAGTTCTTGACAATTTATTTCAGGAAGAAGGTTTCAATACAGTCAGCTAATTTTCTATTTTTTATAAATTATATATATTTTCTATAGAAAACTGTGTGCTAAAGCACCTGTGTTTTGGTTTCAGCATTCAGCCGTGGTAGCTGCCACTTGGGTGGAACCTGGGGGATTTGGACTTTATTCCTACTGCTGTTTTGTTTATGAGCATCCCCACAGAAGCAAACTGTGATTGACACCTTCTTAGGTGTTAATGAAAAGCCCAGACACAACAGCCTCTGGTGGAAGTGTGCTGCCACTCACCAAGGGGCTGTCCACAGCTTCACGGACACCATATGTAAAACTTACTTTCAATGTAAAATATGCACAAGCACTTTAACACAATTCCACTTGACACTAATTTATCCTCATGAGACATAAAAGCTTGTGAAGGAGTGTTTTAAAGAGTCAATACTGAATGAAGTGAGATGAAGCGAGTCTAATCATGAGTTGACATGAAGTGTGAAAATAAGCCTGTTTGATGATAACAGCTTCATAGCACCTAATTTCTACAGCTTTGTGACACAAGCCATATTGTTCAGTTTAGTTCAATTCAACACAGGCGGCCCTTATAATCTATCCAAATATAGCCTGGTTGAAACTTAGAGGACACAAAAGGAATGGTAACAACAAAAAACAAAACAGAATACACAGTTACATTATAAATTTAATTTTGAACATCTAGCTGATGATGGCTTGTTAATACATAGGATTGGAGTTAAAGCAATTACTAGATTAGGTCATTGACATAAATGATTGTCTGATTCGAAGAATTTGCAATTTCTCTCTGTTTTGCAAATTTAATATTTTATATCTTTATTTTGGACTAGTCTGAATGATAAGAGTGATCAAAAAAATCTAAATAATTCATTGATCACAAAAATATTCTACAGTTGGAACCTTAGACATAATATAATTCATCTTTGCACTATTTTGCATATAAGAAGTTTTTGTAGTCAGTTGTGAGATAAAGTTGTTTTCAACTTCTCTAAAAGAACTCAATCTAATATGTTTATGGTGTTGTCAGAAAGTACTGTCTGACTGAGGAGCACAGTGTATGAGGCCATCCGTGTCACATTCAACTCAATCATCTCTCCAAATTATTTTAATTGTTGACAAATTGCTTTTGTTTTACTCTCAAACTGTCAGATGTTTTTATATAACCTGACTTGGGATGATGGGAGAACTGGTGCCAGAAGTAATCCAGTTTTAGTCACTGTGTAAGAATGTATATGATGCAATGTGGCATCCACACCATGATTTTTTTCTTTTATATATGCATTTATATTTACAATTGAGTGATGCTCTACAAAAGTGACTGCTGTCTTTTCTTAGTAAAGGTTTAAGGTTTGAATTACGCTACTTGTGGCTCCTAATTATAATGTATTCGTCTGGTTTTGTCCAACCCCCTCAGTATCACATCTGTCTTTATCTTCCACCCGCAAGCTCAAACTTTACAACTACACCAGAGTAAACCACAGCTCAAAGGTCCATCTGGATCTCCATTTTTTTTGCTACAAAACACACTGAAACTGAAATGTGTTGACAAATGCTGTGCTTTTTATGTGTCATGTGCACGTGCACGAGTTGGAATGACATTTGGGTCCATGACTGTGAATGAGAATGTGACAGGTAGCCATGCTCCTGTCACACTGGGATCAACTCAGCCTGGTCAGTGGAGCATTCGGGACACTGGAGGCTGCTTTGGTTCACTGACCCCCCCCCCCCCCCCCCCCNNATCCGCTCCCTCCTACTTCTCCATACCGATCCTGTCTTGGTGACCGGATCAACCCCCAAGCCTCCTCACACATGGCTCCTCAGTCTGTCAGACAGCAGCCTAGAAATCATCATTTCAGTCTCAAACATAGGTCACTACACAAGTGAATTTGTTACCAGAGCTATTTTAAAGTCTTTTAGAGCAAGTCACCGTCAAACCTTAAGTCTTGTTAAAGTCTCAAGTGCAAGTCACAAATCTTCCTAAACAAATTGTAAGTTGTTCAGGTCTCTGAATATTGAGCATTAAAATGTCAGAGCATTTGAACTTTTTCCTCCGAAGGAATTGTATGACATTTAGGGAAATGCCCTTGTTCACTTTTTTAGAGTTAGATGAGAATATAATTAACAATCCAAGCGACAACCACTTTGACTGAAGGATGAAGCCAAAGCACAAGGGCCAAAAAACGTTTTGGGTCTCAATAGCTAATTGGGGGTGAATTTTTATATAACTCACTAGTTAAAATGATATTACGGCTTCATTCAGCCCACATCAGCTCCACCCATACTCCAAGTCTTTGGATCTGTTTTTGGATTAGCCAGGACCCAGTGGAGCCCACCACATTGAGCTGTATAGCATATGTATTATAAAGCCAGCAGCAATTATCATAGCATAAAGACTCGTACAGGGATAAACAGCTAGCGTGATTTAAAAATATATCTTTTTAATCTAATATGTACACAAGCATAAATGTAGAAATTAAAAGTTGTTGCTTTATATGGAGTAACGTGCTGTGAGTATTTCTTGGCCTTGTGCAGTGACTTCCTGGGGTGTTAATTTGAGGTTGCCAGGCAACCAGTAGCAGAGACTAACCAATTAACAATAACATGTAATTAGTGCACTTTGAAAGAACTGGTAGATTGTTTTGTTTTTTTTTACTTTGGATAGAGTCGGGATAATCTAATCTTTATGCTAAGCTAAGCTAAGCTAATCGCTCGTGGCTCTAGTTTACTCGACATACTGTATATGAAAGGAGTATTGATCTCATCTAACTCTTGGCAAGCAAGACCTGCCTGTCTTTTTTATTTTTTATTATTTCAGGATTTTACCACCAAAATCTGAGACTTCAACTGTTTTGCTTTTTAGTGTTGCACCAAGTCAAATCAGTTAGCCCTCAAGTCCTCATTTGTGGGACTGAAGTCTAAATAACCTTCAAGTCTGGAGTCTCAAGTCTACAGCTGCTGTTGTCACTCATTACACAATATGCAATCTGCATATTGGATTTTTACCCAACACGTTTTAAGCCTGAATATTTTGCATCTTTCTGTCTAGTTCCAGTAAAGGATCAGCTGTCACTCAGATGCATGTAGAGACTGCTGCCTGAAGGCACCACTAAACCCCTCCAATCAAATGCAAGAGACAATTTTCGTATAAAAAAATTATGATATCATGCCTAATGTGTATCTCCCAGTCCAAATGGGATTTTTCTTCCCCAATGACTTATTAAATTTTGTGACTTGCTTTAGGCGTTCAACCAGCAGAGGAAAACCAACATGAGACCAAACTCGTTGATCTTTCAAAGCTTAGTCTGCATATTTTTAGTGTTTTATTTCATTTTTCTCTTGGCTCCATCAGTCAAATGCGCATGACGTGGGTGTAAATTTATTAGTGAGACCTTGTGGCTAGATTCAAATTAGGTTGTTTTTTATTTGAATTTTAAATGCATTTTTATAAAGATAAATAGGAGTTAAATTGATACTGTACAAAGTGTTTAGTGCTGCATTTCCTCAACTTCTCTTCCACTAGGTGCAAATCGTCATTGTCCAGTGTTATTGTTGGAAATAAATAATGTATCATTCAATCAACTATGCAGATTACATGCAATTAGTTTAAACTCTCATGGTTCAAACGCCTGTGTGCGCTCCATCCTGGCCCCAGTCTCATACTCTGGGTCAACATGAACTGATTTCCACTGCGACATCTCTCGCTCATCTTTTCTAATATCATATTTTGGGGAAGTGTGACACAACAGCATGAGCCTTAAGGTCTTTTATGTTTGGACTAAGTGCAACAGATCTCCCGATTCAATTTTCAATATTCTGAAGTTATTTTCAGGGGAATTATTGTTGTGTACTACATGTTGCTATGTAACACCATTTCCTCATTTTGTATTTTGCTTGTAGTGTTGGAAGTCTTTTAACTGGAGATCATAAGTGTAACTTTCAACATGTCTCTGAAGTGTATCGTTCTCCTTTTGAAGTTTAATGAGGATGAGAATAAAAAAAAAGGGTGTTTTGTTTTACTGTTCGGTGTCTTAAGAGCCTGTCACTGAGTTGAAATCTAAGTACAGCTTTGAGTAGGTTACAGCCCCTGTTCATTCTGAATGCCTAGAATGAAATGTCCAATTGATTTTCAGAGAAAATACATTCTCAAAGGTTTATTTTTTTTAGATTCCTCCTGAATTGAACTTGAGACTTTCTCAACCTGTCATTCTGTTAACTGCACAAATCTCAGTTACCTCTGATAATTTGTCGTAGGTCATGATGTATTGATCACCTGTAAGAGAGACAATTAGCCTCTTTCTTGCTACTCTCCATTGTTTCATATGAAAGGTTAGTTCTTGTCATCTGTGTGTATCCATATCAGGTCTGCAGGTAATAACAGGGTGGCTTAGTGTAAGGAGATATTGATTTGAGAAGAGCGTTATGTGGAAGCACTCGCAGCCACACAAAGACAAAAGGTCAACAGACTGGCACACACACACACGTATGAAATTGATCCTGTTAACCTGCATGGAACAAACTAAAAAACACTGAGGGGTAAAGTGGTTGGGCTACTTATTTGAACCTGTCCAATTAAAGAGCAGAAGACCTTTAGCTTACAGGAGTTTATAATTAACAAAATTTCAGTGCCTATTTTGAGTTCTGACTTTAGGTCACAGCTCAAGGTGTTGCTGCTCATGCTGTAGTTCATTAACAACCGCAAGGATGTGTGACAAGCACGATATACTATGGAAGCCGAGAATGGCCGTGCTTGCAATGACTTTTTTTTTTTATTCTGTTATCTCGAGATCACAAATGGATTATTTCTTTTTTTTTTACTGTTCTCAGCAAGCTATGAGATAACGGGATAATCAACCCATTGTTACAATAAAACAAAAGGTCATTTCTAATTATTACTAAAAATGTTTATCAGAGATCATGAGTGCTATGCCAACATAATGGACAGTTCATAGAGGAATGACATGTAATGTGCCAGTTAATATTCATTTTCATACTGACTAAAATGAGCCAGAAGCCTGGGTAAAAGTGCATAAAAATAATCAGTACATTGCAGAGACCTTTGAGCTCATTTAATAAATCTCTATTTTCTCCTGATATTTTTTTATCAGCATTGCATCACAGTGCCAGAAAATTGATTATTAATTAATTGTTAATTAAATGAATACTCAGATGTACATTCTGTTAACAACTCTTTTCAGTTCAGTTATGTATCCTCCCCGACAGTGATCAGTGTTGAAGGTGAAAACCGGTGCGATTAAATGAACCATACATTCATTTTCAAGTTCTGCGTAATTATCAAGTAATTTTGATTGATCATGTTTGGTGATGATGAATTATCTTGTGATCTGGAGAAATCTGACTTTTGTTTTCTCAAGAAAACGAATTTTTGTAAAAAATAATTACTGAAAAGTGCAAGCACGGCTGTCTTGGCTTATATGTCTGCTCTGTTGGGTAAGAATAAAAAAAATAAAACACAAGAATTATACGTATTCCCCTGCTTCCACATTTTTGGTGATGAATTTCATTTAGATTTTCTGGTTCTTGATTCAGTAATCATCCTGAACCAAACTGAATGTGCAAGATGCAAATACAAATGTATGAAAATATAACAGTGAAATACAGCATAGGAGAAATGAGCTGGATCTATAAAAACGTCAATGTAAGCAAGGATTAGCGTAATAATTGTAAGGAAAAATAAACCAGAGTTGAACTACTTTAAAGAAACATGATCCCTCTTGGATCCTTCAGTTTGGTGGTTTTGATGTTTGATTTATCATTAAAAAAATATGGTTCAGTATGTTAAGCATCAAAGCTGACAGGGAAGTGAAAATCTGAGACAACTTCAAGGGTTTAATATCTCTCAAGGACATCTTAGGTTATCTTTATTTTGTCACTGCCTTTGTTGTCGGCCATGTTACAGCAGGGCTCTGTGGGTGGAGATGTTGATCTGTCTGGGTCTATCAGTCTGTCTCATGCTGTGTATCTCAACAATTTGAGGCGTTGCTATGAAATTTTGTACAGACATTTATGGCTTCCATACAATGAAGCCTCCTGACTTTGGTGATCCTCTGATTTTTCCTGTAGCGCCACCTTAAGCTTGACATTTGGGTTTTTGGGTGAAATATTTGATCACTCTTAGATGGATATAATGGAATTAAATGAAATGTGGTACATACATTCATGTCTCCCTCAGGATGAATTGTAATAACTTGACTGACTTTTCATCTAGTGCCATCATCAGGTCACATTTCAACTTATTGAATATTTTAATATGTGCATGACTAATGGCATTCCCATGCAGCCTCCACTGCAGGCCTACCTTGTGGAGAGCTAATTAGTAGCTAACATGCTCAATGTTATACCTGGTAAACATAAGCCTGTTAACCAGTAGCATGGCTGTAGACTAGTCTCATTTTATTGCCCTGAGCTGTTTTAACAATCTTTCTAAGGCATATTTGTATATCACTTTGTATGAAACATGACATACTGATATTTCATTTTAAGATACGTTTTCCTCCATGCACAATTCATGGAAGAGATTGTAGTTATTCTGGACTGAAGTCACAGTGCAGCTCGAATACCATCATGCAGATTTTGGTTGAATCCCAGCACTACATTTTTGGGCAACCTAGCTTTTCTCATGTGGTGTTTGTTTATAGAAGTCCTCTCACCATCTGTCTATTCCTCCTTTCATTTCATCACTGCTCTAGGTGCAGAGTCGAACAGTGAATACAGCTCAGGGAGTGGGGTTTTCCTGTCAGACAGCAGAGAGACGTCCCTGGCGGCGTCCTCTGTCCACTCTGTGCCTATCCAGGATCAAGGGGATAGAGACTACAGAGAGAGAAGCTCGGGGGGGACCTCTTTTAAAGAGGTGGACTGGGAGCAGACTGGTGGACAGCAGGCAGAGGGAGAGGAGCGGCTTCACGGAGACTCCAACCAGAAGAGCCTGGAGGCTCCCTCTCAGGAGTGGTGGGGTGCCGTTGGAGAAGAGGAGTAAACGTTCAGTGAGACATATTAGTTGAGGATGAGGGAATAAAGGATTTAAATTCAAGAGGTTGGGAAGTGCAGATTATAAAAGCTCACTGTTTGTTCAAATGGGGAAATATGTAAGAACAAGGCAGGTGATATTCTATATTTTGGTTATTGTGAACAAATCCAATGAAAGACCAAAACCAATTTTTTAGCAAATACTACTTAAACAGGAATAAATAGGATATATATTTGTTAGTTACTACTTTTAGCTGCGGATCAATCCACAAGTGATTCTGAGTGATCTATTAACTCTGAATAAACTACAGTGCTCATGTTCATCGTAATGAAGGAACATGCCACACAGTGCAACAGTGTGTCTCACTGATCCGTTAAATAGACCACAAAGGAGGTTTGTGGTGCAAAAGAATATATCCGGCTTTCACAGGTGATAGTTATGAGTAGGATATATTCATTGTTATTTTTGGTCTTTTCATTGGATTTATTGATATTAAGAATAATTGAAAACATTTTTGTTATCTTCTTCTTTCTTAACTCTTTTAATCGCACAATTTTAAAGTGAAAGTTTTAAAATCTGATAGATTTTGCTGACAGAAAACAACCCACTTGAATTTCACAGAATATATTCAGGTAGCCTGAGTTTCTTGAAACGTTTTCACCAAAGTGATGTTTGTCAAAATCATACAGGATGACTGAACTGAGTATTTGTTAGTCAAAGCATTTTACTTGAATGTGTATCAGTATTGTACGTCTTCAGTTAAAAATCATCACACTTTAGTTGTTTTCATAATGATTGAGTTGGTTGACAGTTGTCTTTATTTTGCTGTACTGAAGCTAACCACGTGCTTTTTTTTTGTTTGTTAGATGATTGATGCACAAACATACTGTGGATTCTGTTCATTTCAAAGATACTTGTTTACAAAGGGACTTAGTTTCATTAATTTATAACTGACTTATAAGACTCATAAATTGATCTGTACTATTTTTTTAAGAATGTCTTTTGTTTTAATATCTGAATATTTGTACACCTTGTTATAAGCGTTATGTGTATTTTTACAAGGCTGTGTGCTGGCATAGCTGTGTTGGTGATGCGCATGTTTTAATGTAAAATTAACTTGAAGAGAAAGGTGTGAACGAGTGCATAATTACCTTCTTCCTGTCATCCCCCTGACCACCTCTGAGACTGAGGACATGATTATGGTGAGTGTGCAGCCTGCTGCCATGATCAGTCAAGGAGAAAGATGACAAGACAAGTGGCCTGACCATTAATATTCATTTCACTATTACTGAAAACAAAGCTCTGTGACTCTACCTTGTATTTACAGTCACTCTACATCTTGCCTCCAGCACCCTCAAATTATCCTCATGTTCATTCCTAGCTCCTTCATTTTCTGTTTAGCCATCATATTCTATTATTTTACTTTCTCAACCCATCTGCTGTCTCTTTGCACAGCCTAATTTCTGTTTTTTTTGTTTGTTTCTTTTGTTATTTTCTGTCTTCTCCCTCTGAAATAAATATGGCAGCTGCAGCCTGAAAGACCACCTGATGACCCGCAGCCTATAATGTATGTCCACTCATGTCCATATCCTTTATCTTCTAACGAGCGAGAGGTCACACCGAGCTCCTCACAGCAAGCAGTGCTCACTCGCAGGGAGCAGGCTGCTCAAAGGGATCTTCATGTGTGTAATCATGTGAGAGCAAACTCATATATGCCAGTTGCAAGCGAGCTGCCATCACATGTTTTGAGCAAAAATGTAAAGACTCTCTAGATTACAAGTTTCGCTTTGACAGAAATTAGTTGTTCGTGTCCTTCATTTTACTGTTGTGTATTTGATATGACAAAAACAGTCAGGCTTTCCTTAAATATAACTGTGACATTACATTGTCAGATAAACGGTCACTTTTTGAAAGTCAGACTGTTTAAGCCCCTATGAAAGGCTACAGAAGAGAAATATTTTCTAAAGTTGTGCTATTCACAGTCTTAAATAAGGACTAACAGCATAAATCCAGACTAGGTTGAACAATTGTCGACCTATCTTTACAGCCTTTATAAATCCATAATCATAGTACTTGAATAGATAATACAAAATCAAGACATTCAAGTATACATTTATTCAGCCTTTACAATACCATAATCTGCTTCCCCGGACTGAGGCTCCCGGGTGCTTATTCGATCAGGGACCTGTTTCAAGTAGAAAGTTTACTGAGTTATCTGGATAACTCAGTAAACCTGGAACAAATCTTGGGCATTGGCTGATTAGGGGTTTTAGACAACAAAGTTATCCCGATAACCCAGTAAACCGACTTCTTAGACCAGGGCTCAGTACTGTATTGTTTATTGTTAGAGGCAACCAACCACTATTGGTTATGGTCTGAATTGCATTTTTGAGAAAATTATTTGTCAGTATGGCCTTTGAGGAAATAGTATTGCATTCATGAAAATCATGAAAATCTTTAGCAGCCTTACTCTACATTAGTGATTTCTCTTGGCAATCATAATGCTCTGACGCCACTGTAACATAGGAGCATGAAAAAAACAAACGTGCCTGTTACAGCATCACTCATTCATTAATTAACTCTAAATTGGAGTAGCCGCAGAGACTTAATTGGCAGAATGCTGAGCTTTTACCTGACAAATGTTCTACAAATAAGATGATATATAGTGTGGGTTTACATTTTTAATCTAAATGCTGATTGCTCTAAAGATGGGGTTAAATTCCCAGAGCATCAAGTTAGATAAGATGAATAAGCTTTAAGAGTAAGAGTGAAGTCCTGAGATGCTTTGTGTTTGTGTGTAATTATAAAACCTCTCCAGGAGTAGTGGGTGTACTCCTAGCTTTCTAAAGTATACCCATGTGGTAGTAACTTGCTGAGTCCATGCTGATCTGTGAATTATTTGTAGGTTACATTGTTAATTTTCAACATGGGTGAGGGCATAGGGAATCTAAACGTAACTAGACGTAAATATGGCATCATTCGTGTGACACAGTAATTATCTCAGAGGCTCGTGGGTAAATACTGTTTCATATCTATGAATATTTAAAGGGTAATTCTGGTATATTACAACTTGTTTCTTATTTTTATAGTTTCAGACTATAAAACTGTTCCTGGTAAAAAAAAAACAAAGGCAATTGTTACCCAAACTCCAGATTTAACCTCTTGTTTTACCTCTAGTAAAAAAAACTATTAGGTAGTTTCAGTGATCTGACTTAACTGTTGGCTTGACAATCTTGTATCTGACTCTGAATCTGTGTCTAACTGCTCGAGTTTCTTGCCACATTGGCCATTTTCAGTTACTTTAGTGAATACAATCGTATCTTGATCAATAGAAATAACAGCAAAAAGTAAATGGAAATAAGAACCAAGTGGCAATTAAGCAGAATTCATCTTTAAGCAAGAATAAACTCCTGGGATGGGAAGCTGAATCTGCTGTGACCTGCCAGTTACAGGATGGCTTAAAGTGACAGTTGCCAAAGATAAAACCAAACAAATAAACAAACAAACAAAAACCATGTTAGTGGAATTTAGTTTTTGCTGTTTAAACTAGAAACAAACAATTGGAAAAATTCAACAGTAAAAGGTCATTACAAATGCATAATCCATAAACAGAGTTACCTTGGTATGGGCAGTGAAAAAAGAAAGAAAAACTTCAGTAGAAAGCACTATAGTTCCAAATAAATGCTGAGGTCTGTCGATTGGCAGAGTAACTGTTTTCAAGTAAAGCTTTTACTATTTTGTGCACCACAGAAACTCTCACTCTGTGTGCATGGCTTGGTATCACCGGAAGCGTGTGAGACAATATGTTTTTAATAAGTCTGGTGAACTGACTTTTTAAAAGTTAACTCAAACAAAACCAGAATTCCCCTGCTGATAAACAATAGATGTTGTGTAGGACGTATAATGGTCTAGTTGTGGGTACCTGAAAGCGGTGACACAGCTGAGCTCTCTGCATTGTAGATATTGTAGAAGTTATTGGGGGTTTTTTTGTAAAAAGACACGTTTTCGTACTTGTAAATATCAACAAAGCATAAACACCACAGAGAGAAAGTGAATTTTGGACAGATTGTTTTGTAATCATTCATTAACATTGAATTATCAGAAAACCACAAAGAGAGCAGCAGTCAGAGTCTGATGCACACTGACCACTAGAAACGTTTCTGTCCTCTATAATTTCACTCGACATTAATTGGCATGTTCCTATCTAAACTCTGCATTCCACCCACATGCCCTCAACTATTGTAATGTAAACTACAATTCTATTTCAGGAGAAAATTGGTCCCTTTGTGTTAGCTGAGGGAATTATGCAACAAGCAGGACCCTGCTCGTCATTTTAATTGCCACTGTACACAGAAAAAAGTTATTTTCCCAACCTCTAACTGCAAAGTATCTATTGTTAGTTCGGATATGAAACATTTGAAAATGGTGATGTGTTTTGTGTGTGGGTGAGAGGAGGTGGTGGTGGTGGTGCTGGTGCTTAAGCGTGTGAAGGTGACAGAAATGGGTGAGCAATGAATTTGTACTGAATGAACTTTATGTTGCTTCCTGAATGTTTAATTGTTACTGGTGATGCAGAATTGGACACACACACCGAACTGGTGCAGCAGACCTTTTCTGCACTCCTCCCTAATTATGCAACAGGAATGTTGCTGATGTAATATTGTTTTGGAAGAGTTTATTGCATGAAATGGTGTCTCTGCAGAATGCTTTGCTACAGAACATCATGTTAACCTTAATTACCAGTAAGACTTTGAAGTTTTCCACTGCTGGCTACACAGCTTTTTAATAGTTAATAGGCTGAATCGATACAGTAGCCTAAGGGTCATTTGTTTTGACTGGAGAATGTCAAAAACAATTTTTATATTAAGAGTTATCTGCTACGACACAACACACGAGGACGAGTTATGAATTTTCTGTATTTGATTAACCTTGAGCTCAAGTATGCCTCCATCCTACCCCCTTATGACTGAACTGCAGTTTAAATCATATGAACTCTTTTGCTTTTGAGTTGTGTGTGTGTGCATGTGTGCCCACAGTTTTCTAGTGAAAAACAAACTGTGCAATGTGCCTCTTTAGTTTGTGGAGTGCCATGCCACTCATCTGGAGTGTGATTCAGTTTTAATGAGATGGAGGTGAATGAGGAGCTGGCCAGCCTTCATAGAGGGAGACAAAAAAAGTTGATAATTTCTCTTTTCTCATCTTTCTAAATTTAACTGGAGAGCTGCAACACCTTGTATAGTCTGTTTGGAAAGATGTTCTCCTTTACTTTTTTGGTGGGTGGGGGTTCATTAAAAGTTAGATTGACACCATTCAAGCTCAGTTCCACAGGGAATACAATGGATGAGTCACTTACCAAAAAAAATACCTGTGAGAAGTTGGAAACAAGATTTGGGATTTTGATTAATGCACTGTTTTTTATTCCTCACTCCTGCATAATAAACAGCAGATTTTCTTTTCTTGTTAAGATAGGGGTTTTTTATTCATTTTTGAGTCGCTCCTGTTTCGGTGCTGCAACTCACTTCGCTGCCTTGCAAGCGAACGCCGCAGTCAGGTCTCTGAAAGGAGAGCGCATCGACTCGTTGCACTCATTAGAGCTGTGGAGCTGCACACAGAGCGGTTGCATGTGCGTGATCCGACGGCGCTACAGCAATTTCTCAATAGCTCTTGTTTTTGGAAGTTAATTTTGATTAACTTCCCGATGAGACACCACTATAAATAGCCTAGGAAAAAATGTAATGCAAGAAAGTGTTGCAATTTAGATTCACTTGCCTCTCGGTCCAGCTGACAGAAAACACATAGGAGAATCCTTCGAGCATCATCACTGTCGATGCTGGTGGACATATGAGCAATATTTGGGCGGTTCGGTTATATTGCTCTGGTCTGTAGGCTCTCTCTCTCTCTCTCTC
>NW_023339740.1:16347651-16379990 GCF_004916995.1 Morone saxatilis | reverse complement strand
ACACACACACGCAGACACACACGCGGTGGTGGGGCTGGCGGGCGCAAGTTGGGAGAACACCGAGAGGAGTTTGCCACACTTGCCCATGTGAACATCACTTCAGAACCAAGGACAGATCCAAACCGCTGCCTGGCAAACAAGCTCAAAGTGAACAACATCTGGACTCCGCTCGTCACATGAAGCTCTTCACGTTGTCTCTGTGTGTGTTGTCGCACGGGCTTGTGGAAAAAGACACCTGCAGATATATCCGGCAAGATACATCTAGTGTACACAACCAGGTAAGAAATGATTACTTAATTACTTAGATTTTTTTACGCAGTAGTATGGTGGTTTTTCCCCCCACGAAGTCTGCCTTGGAAATGACTTTGTCTCTGCGTTTTCCTGTTCGATCTGTCTTTGCATTTTTAACTGCTTTAAGCCTTGTAAGTCCACAATATACACAAGTTTGAGTGAGTCCACAATATATCAGTTCAACTGCCATTAAGTCCATTATTATTATTAATCACTAGTTAATCATTTCCCCAAACATGGCTCCTAAATCTCACAACATGGTCACCAATGAATATGTTCGAACTTAATGTAGTAGTGTATCCTATAGGCTACTGTGTGACTGTATACTGCCATGTGTTGCTGATGGATATGTTAAGTTGTTTCCCCACTCGAACCCAAGAGAATATGCAGCACAGTCATAATTGCCTCAACTAAAAATTGCATAATCTAATATCGCTCTCAGAGCTTTTGTTTTCAGACAGCGTCTCAAACAAAGTAATAGCATCCTGCTGTGAATGTTATTGGGTTGTTTTCAGTTTGCAACATGCATGGAAGTATTTGGTCTGTGCAAAACATTAAAAATAAAAATCTGATTTGGCATTGGACAAATCCACGATCGCATGCATGAAATTGTTGTCAGTGGACCAGGCAGGATGTGATGTAGCAGCGGGATTTCTCTCCAATGTAAGAGGATAGGTAGGTTACTCTAATTCCACCACCATGGCTCTATGAATGGTATTATCATGTTATTATTGGATGGTGACATGGTGGCCAACAGTCACTAAACAACCTGTTGTAGGCTCATTCTCATATCTGCACTTTGTCTCTCAGTCTTTTTCTTGTGAATAAACATCCGGGTGCGATACTGTTAGCACAATAAAATGATCTGTTGTTTTTGAGAGCTGAACAGACTGACAACCAGATGTCCCAGTGTTATTTTGATGAAATGATGCACTTGATCTATGTTCAAATTCGTTATCAACTGGCTGCTGGCCACCAAAGATGCATCCTAATTCCTTCAGCTGACAAAGTCCAGGTGGAGGGATAAACTGTGATGATATAATGATGGAAATCATTAGTGGAGTTGTGGGGACTTTTTTTTTTTTTTTTGTATTTCATTAGCTAGATCTTTTGCTTTGAACAGCTATATCCAGCCCTTTAGAAGATAACGAAAGGTCATAATGTTAAATGGTTCAGGTGATTTGTCTCATGTCCTCTGACTGAATAGCTCAGTTTTTCCAGAATAATGTTAAAAGTTATCAATTCAATGTCATATCACATATGAAGAAAAAAGTGAACCTGGGTTTTGCTTGGGAAAAGGTCACCGCTTTGTTCATAATCCATCTTGTGGAGTTTGTCATAATAATGAGCACGCACACACACAAAAAAAACTCTGCTATAAATTATAATCCTATTAGTGTTGGTCACGTTTACATTGGAAAGCAATATGTTAAATAAATCTCATGAGGCAAATGCTGTGTTTAGGCTGTTATTACTCAACATGCTTAATGATTTGTGTGCAGTAGATTTGACACAAAATTAGATGTCACGTCATGTATGTTCAAATATTCAACAAAAGGCTATGTGCCAAACAAATCTGACAGCAAAGTCTAAACACTTGAGGTGATATTACTGAAATTATCATTAATACAATTATTTTACATGACAGTATTAAATTACACATTGAAATGGATTCATTTTGCATAATCATAGTAGAATTTATCAACAACAACAAACAGGTGGTCCCTCACCCTCTTAACCATCTCTTCAGCTCATTTTCCAGACATGAATAGCATGTTATTTCTCCATAGATGCGTGTACATAGTAGGATTATATACGTGCCAATCCCCCATGAAAGCGACTCTGCAGTGAGTCATACATTACACATTTGCTACATTTGGATAAGACAATAAGGAATGGCTTTCTCAAAGCATCTTTATGCTAATGTTGGCGAAATCCTCTCTGTCCTGGGCGGGCGCAGTAATGCATTAGCTGATGCTTCAAAGCTGAGTAAAGCACACTGCCTTTTCTTTTTGAACTCGCCTTTCAGAGGGAATATTGTGCTCAGACATCTGGGGAGCGAGTGACTCTCTCAGCTGCCGAGTGTGAGTGTGACAGCCATTTCTACATCAAGATAGTCTTAATGATGTGATAGAGGCCTGATAGGAGCTACTTTACAACTAATCAGAGGCTGAGATTTAACGCTCATGCAAGCTGATAGCTCCCAATTTAATAAGTGTTTCAAATATTGGTAGGAAATATGGTTTTGATAGCTGTAGTTCATGCCCACTTCAGATTCTTCATTATTTATTTGCACTTCTTAAAGGTTTTGAGAGGTTCTTTCAAGACCTCCAGCCTCACTTTGGCCTAGTTTGCATATAGGCCTGCCTAATTGACTGCCCCTTATTGCGCCATTAATTCACACTGTGACCTAGTCTTTGCAACCAGAAAGCCCCCATCTGCTCCAACAGACAGCACAGAGGAGCAATTAGACTCTTAATGTTGAACTCTGAAGTTACTTTCTCACCTTGGTTCTAATAATAGGGCAAATGTGACGAAGCAATACCAAACACCTGCACCAACTGTCCAGCACATGCAGCAGGTCTGAGACAGCTTTTACATTACGACTTCACACATTACGACATGTAAACCTCCCCACTGCATGGAGGGTAGTGGATCCATCAATGTACCACATGGTTTCCCACCCACGACCTGATGTAATATTTATCTGCGGGAAAATTCAGCATTCATTACACTTTCTTTCTCCTCGTTTTCTGTTTGTTGCTTGCGCTGCTTCTGGGATGTCACAGGATATTCTTCAAATGTCCCTGAAAAAGCATGCTTTCGAACACACACGCACACGCGCACACGCACACACACACACACGCACACACGCACACACACACACACACACACACACCCACCAGATGAACTTATCTGGATATAGCTGCAGGAGCTGGTGTTTTTGTAACCTACCCCTGCATACCTCACTGTGGGGTTTTTCTGCCTCTGTGAGCACAGGAAACAGGACACACACACACAGATTAAATAAAATGACTGTTCGGAGATCTACTAATAATTGAACTGATTATACATTTGGGTGTACAAGTGACACATTTTATGTAATATTACAATGTCAGTAACAACACTGTGTGACAGAATAGGAAAAGTCAGGAATAAGCTCCCTACTGCTTGTTAATAGAGAGGGGAGCGGCTGCACAACGAAAAGTCCAAACTACACACACGGTGGCTGGAAAATCCACAGAGCTTGGCAGGTTATAAAATCTGAATTTGGATTAAAAAAGAATCCAAAGCAGACACACAGACAATTTAATGTGTAATTTGTGCTTTCCTTTGACTTCTAAATAATGTGACTAATACTGCTTTACATCCTTAAAAGTCTATTGTAAAGACTGCTCCAATCAATCTGTTTGTTGAACTTGTGTGTGTGTTTGATGAATGTGATGAATGACTGTGTTTGAAACAAACATGATTGGTTCCCTCTCTCTCTGTGATTGAACCAGCCCACCTCCCTAATCAGACATCATAACAACTCCTGGTGAGACCTAAAACTGTAACCTCAACATGATAAGAATCTATATTAGCATACATGTCTCACTGCCCACTTTCCAGCAGTCCAACCCTTTTTTTTTACCCACTGTGTTTCCATGGCAACCCCAGCCATTGAGGAGAACCACCATCTATGTGATATGTCGGTTGTAAGCTTGGAAAATTACGTTTCACTTGAGAGGTGCCTTAAATATCTATAAATGTGGTCACTCGGCAGTGGTAACTCCAAGTTTGTCTTTCAGATAAAACTGCAGTGATAATATTTCACTCTGGCATCCCTGAGAGCCTGGCTGAAATAATCTCTACTTATGTTTCACTTCAGAAAGTAACTCATAAGACTCGTAGCCCCGATTCCAGCCTTCTGACAAAACAGTCTCGGGTTTAGACTGTCCAATAATAGCATTATTTGTCAGTTATATTTCTATAGATTGCATTGGGCCGCAGGGGAAAAAAAGACCACTTGGAATAGAAAGTTTAGATATACACTGGCTTAGAGATTAAAACAGCCACACCAAGACATGAAGCTGTATGCGTTGATGTGACTGTTTCATATCTTTGAATAACTCTGTGGGCGAAACGCTGAAAGAGAGTAATGGCACAAATGAAAATCAGTGACAAAAGGCACAAATATAAGCTGTCAGTGGGCGTCAATAATGCACCTTTTGAGACATATGATTATGTTATTAATCACCTCTGTGTCATACCTCATTAGCAAAATGGTATTTTCTGACAGATAGATAGATAGATAGATAGATAGATAGATAGATGATAGATGATAGATAGATAGATGATAGGTAGTCCATGAAATAGGCCTCATGCTTGATTAACTTGGTAATTACTTTTTCGTTTCATTTGCTCAGGTACTACCAAACATGCTGCACCCACTGAGAGAAGACTCCAATGTGATCTGCCTCCAGAGTCTGTGAACCTCTGCTCCTCTCTACTTCAACCAGCTGAACCCTGCTTCCTGATCCTGCCATGCTGAGTGTAGTGCTCTGCCCCAGGTCCTTGGCCAATTCTGCCCATTATTGGCCTCTTCACATGCTCCTTCTGGAGCTGCTGATACTAGGAGTCCTGCCCAGCATCTCCAGATTACCACCCGTGGCCAAACGTGAGATAATTTTGGATGGGGACTTGGTGATTGGAGGCCTGTTCCCAGTGCACCACAAAGGTGAAGGGATGGAGGACTGTGGTAAGATCAATGAGGAGAGAGGGATCCAGAGACTGGAAGCCATGCTGCTGGCACTTGATGAGATTAACTCCAGCGATCGCATCCTTCCCGGACTCCAGCTGGGGGCCCACATACTAGACACTTGCTCGAAGGACATGTATGCTCTGGAGCAGTCTCTTGACTTTGTCAGGGCTTCCCTCACCAAGGTGCACGATCCAGGCTTCATCTGCCCAGACGGATCCAGACCCATCCAAAACGAGGTTCCACTGGCTATCTCTGGGGTCATTGGAGGATCCTACAGTGACGTTTCCATTCAGGTAATTAGGAAAGTTCATTCACAAGTTCACTGTTTTGGTTACATTTGCATGCATTTATAACCTGACTGTGAAATTTTGCATTGGAAACAGTTTGGAAAATGGACACTTTCAAAAAATACTTTGTTACATACAGTTGATTGGATGAACCATCTGTCATTACTGTCCGTGAACTTCAACCAATCAGATCACGACATATAACATCTTTTCACATTAGAAAAGCCTTCAGTGCAGTTCTTTGCTTTTCTTTCAATGAAGAAATACTCTCCAGTTCTGATATAATTGATGCCAGTTTGTAGCACCTACACTAACCAGCCGTGACCGTTGTTTTCGAGCAAATAGTCACTTCATCATTACATACACCTAGTGTTAAACCATGGATGTAGCTCACGCCATAGTCAAACTAGATGCCAGTAAGTCTTCATAGGATGCTGAGTGGAAGGCTTTTACTTTGGCTGCAATAGGAATCCACCTGGGATGATTCTGTTTGAAGCATCAACATTCACAGAGACGTCCATCACTTTGTCAGCGACTTCATTCCCACCACAAAGAAAACTGACCTTTCACACACGTATGAAAGGTTGCCAGAGGCACAGCATCTGAGCATAATTAATTAATTCTGATTTCCCTCACACGCCATAATTACCATGATACACTGGGTGTTGTGAACGACTATGTAGCATAATTTAGTTACATTTTCCATTAACTTCAGTTCACAACACATTTATCACACACACACACACACACACACACACACACACACACACAAACACAGATTAAGCTCTATCTTTTTATTTCCAGCAAAGCTTTGGAACGTCAACCATACGCATATGAAGATATTTTTAATTAGCAGTGTAATGCGCAGCCCTACCTAATGCTTAAGTCACAGAGACATAATTTGCTTACAGATAATGACAGTTCATCTTTCACCATATTTTTAATGTTTGTATCAATAGCAAATGGTTAACCAGTTGTTTACTATTATAGACATTTACTATCTACCAAACAGATTGGCACACCTTGTGCAGATGTAAGGGTGGTGCTGATTTAGATCTTGCAAAAACACCATTGTTATTCAGCCAAATATGTATGAATAGCTAAAGCAAAGTATACACTCTACATTTTGGTATCTTCTTATTTTTGTGACAAATTGGTATGATTTGTCATTATTGGAAAGTACAATGGTGATGGTTATTTTTTGGCCTTTCAGTTTCACAAAAAATATATTTGGTGTCCAGTGCTCCACAGCTGTAATGAATCTGTAATGAAACTTGTGATTGGCTGCTAATGTCACTGACCCTGCTCCGTAATTTATTTTCTCCAGTTGTGACATCTCACTGAAGGACACTTCAGAGTGCCTTGTTCAAATAGTGCAATTTCATCACATTACCAGCTTCATGCTTTAACAGCATTTAAATAACACCTCTAACAGCAACATGCACTCCACATTTAGACATCTCTTGAACATTAACCCTCTTTAGAAACACAGATGTCAAGTTGTTTATTTTGGTAAAATGTTGTGATGGGAAAGCCGGTAGTGAACAGGTCAGAGCGAATAAAAACTTGTGCTTGCATGCAACAATTACACATACAGTATGACTAATGTTGGAAATTTATACACATGACATACACCAAGCATTACATGAATATTTTATATCACACCTGAAACTGCTGATGACTGAATGACTGCTAATGCAGCAGTGTACATACAGTCTAATCAGGGTACATGCTACTTACTATATGAAGATGACATTGGAAGCCATGAGCATAGCTATTAAAAATGTTAATGAATGCATTTCAGATTACTCAGTTTTAGATGTTGAATCTGTGAATCTTGAATGACGATTGTGTCATCAGGGTTGATTGTAAAGATAAAATGATACTGATGAGTCCAGTGATTCCCAACAGAGAGATGGAGACTGAAAATTTATTGACAAGCTCAAGGAGGGAGTGGATAAAGTTTAGGGTGGAGAAATGTATTTTAGTCCAAATACACCTGTTTTTATTGCTCTGCGCCGGCAATAGCACAGAGGCATAAAAAAAACGTCTTGTCTGTCCTCAGTCTGTATAACCGTCTGCCCCATTCTTGTGAGTGTGATATCTCAGGAACGCCTTGAGAGAATTTCTTGAAATGTTGACGTCCCGTTGGACTCAAGGATGAATTGATTAGATTTTTGTGGTCAAAGTTCAAAGTCACTCGTGAAAAACACCATAACTTAAGAATTGATGACCATTTTTCAGAATTGATGGGACAATTAATTGGTGAAACTTTTTGCGCAAAGGTGAAAGGTCACTGTGGCCCTTAAAATGACCTTGACAAAGACATTTTGGTCATAACTCAAGAACTGATGCTGTAATTCTGAAAAAGTTTCACTGACAGCTTTAATGGGATACGACAATGGACTGATGACCTTTTTTTATCCAAAAGGTCAAAGGTCCACTTCACTGTGACATCATAATGTCTAGGGAAAACATTTTTTTTGCCATTATTTAACACCAGAAGTGGAGAATTATTTCACAGTTGGTCAGACACAGAATTGGTGACACTTTTTGTTTTTGTTTTTGCTTATTGTCACCTCAAAATAAGTTTTTAGCCATAGTTTAAAGCTGAATTAATGAATGAATTTCAAACACAGGTTGATTGGGACAGAATAAATAAACTAACTAGCACAGCACATGTTTTCATGCATCTCATCAATTCTGCCTTACACTTATGGCCAAATTCAGAATTTTGAGTGTCATCAGAATCACGTGAATAACAAAGTATAGGAGCGTGGCTAGCTAGCTGTGAGCCATTGAGTGAGTGTCACCCACAGCTCATCTGTAATGCCAGGAGAAAACTAACTACAGTATTCACTAAATACATTATTATTACATACTTTATTAGTCTAGACAGGCATGGATGTAAACTGCAACTCGACTGTTTGGGGGAGGCACACAACCACAGTAATTCTAGTTTTTAACATATAGTCTGTTCCTTAAACTTTTCTTTGAAATCATATTGCTAGCTCTCATTTTATCCTTATTTGCTTATTGATGGGAGTTAGATGAGAAGATAGATACTACTCTTGTGTCTGTCTGTTAAATATGAAGCTAGATGGTTCACTTAGCTTAGTATAAAGAGTTGAAAAACTGGGAAACAACAGAAAATTTCAAACATCTTTTTCTTTTTTGTTTAATCCATATGAAACCAATGGATAAAAACAAGTTGTGCTGATACAGGGTGTTATGTTCTGGACTAGCTATCTATCTCCTGGCTGTAGGTATTAATGGACAATAAAAATACAATTGAAACTACTTCTTTGAACTACCTTTTAATCCTTTCAGGTTGTGTTTTTCTTAAGCCTATCAAATACTTTTAGTTCCTTCCTAAAATATGTGTAGGTAGAAACTTAATAACCACATCTTTTCTAATTTTTATGGCTGTGCTTTCGGAGTGTGAAAATTGGAATGGTATTTAAATATAATACCCGAAAGCTCCACACAGTTAGTAGTATATGGGAATCACTGATTGCTTTAATAAGTTGAGTGCTGCGGCCTCTTTGACTGTAGTTCCCTTGTTAACGTCTGCTAAAACCACGTCAGAATATGATCCAACTTTAGAAGTTTGCCAGGAGTCTGCAGTGATGAATGTATCATGTCAGCATGAATGGAGATTACATTCATAGACAGACTGGACTGAGGATATCCACCTTCTCCATGTTGGAAAGCCCCACTGAACACAGGGCTCCTTCACTTAGAAATAAGTGGATAATATAGATCTTCTCCCGTAATGTTGAGGATACTTTGACAAAAGAACAGCATGTTTTTAAGGACTGAAAAGGACTGTGTGTGTATGTGTGTGTGTGTGTGTGTGTCTCCTTGTGAATGTCTTCAGCGACCACACAGTCACCGATTCAAAAGGAAACTTTTGTATGAATTTGAATACATACCTCTACCATCACTATGCTCAACAGTCTCTTTGTTCAGTTCCTGGGCACTATAATGAATCGAGCTGTGAGAGCAGACAGAAGCCCATGGTGGGATTTTTTTGAGAGGTCACTGATTTACACAATCCCTATTTATCCCAGAGAAGTGGAGTTGAAGAGGGTTATAAAACTGAGGAGGACAAGTGCCAGGGACGCTCCTGGGGAACACTGAGAGGAGCTGCTTTTCCCATCTGTGGGGTGCTTCTCCATTGGCTGGCAAAGACGTGTCCACCTGCGTGCGGAGAGGAGGCTGATGCTGGCTGTGACAGGGGCCAAGGACGAGATGTGGGAAAGATGGTGGGAGATGAGCCAGTTTCTCTTCAGCCTCAAAAGGATTCTTTCATAATTGGCCTAGGAGGCTTTCATCATCTTCTTACTCATCCCGGTGTATGTTGTCGTCCTTGTTATGTTTTCTTACTGATTGATTTTTTTTTTTTTTTTAGAAAATAGTCTTTATTGCCATCTGGGATCTGTATAGAATCGGCCATGAATAATGACTCAGTCCTAACAGCCTACACATTTTGCAGTTGTGAATTTAACTATGAATTTTCTAGCTTTACCCACATGGAGACATAATGAAAAAAAGAACAATGAAATCATCTTACTATTCCCACACAAAAATAACATTAAAAAAAGATTTGTATCTTCAAATTCATAAGCCTCTTTGCTTTCACAGGCACACGGTAAAAAGCTGAAATCTGCCTAGAGGCATAATCACAACTTTTCTCTTCAACATGGACTTATATGCAAATAACTTTTAGCACAAATCCACACTGAAATTGTTACACATCCTTAAATAATTGAACACACATGCACACAAAGAAGAAAAATCAAGTATTTTTGTGGTAAAAATCACTAAGAACTATGAAATTCTTGCAGGGCAGTTCAACAACCTGTCAACCCTTTAAATTAAACACATAACTGCATGAGTGGTTCTCCCTTCAGACGATAGTTATTGAGAATCTAGTATCCTAAAACTTGAATATCCTATTTCAAAAACACCCACTAAATCCTTTAAGACCATTAGACAAACTCTGTCATACCACTGCTGAAGCTGCTGAAAAGGTCCTCAGTAATTTGAGGTTATAAGAGTTAAGTCATATCTGTCCCGCCATATATTGATGTTTAATATTTTGGGTTTGGAGCGGTTTATTAAGTCTGTTGATGTGTCTTGCAGAGGGCTCTATCTTTATTGTGTTTCTGTCTTCACAGATTGCGTTGGGTGAAAAAAAATCCTGCTTTGGTGTTAACTTCAAAAGGGTCTTGTTTATCATGTGATATTATAGCTGAATCCCCCCACCACCAGCACCACCCCCCAAACCCTCGCCCCTCCTCTCCTCTCCTCTCCTCTCCTCTCCTCTCCTCTCCTAGAGACTGTTATTTTTGAACTGGAAGTTTTAGCACATTCAGAGAAAACAGCTCAGCTCCCTAATTAGCACATCAGAATGTCATTCAAAGTGAAGGGAAACATTGTAATGACTGGAAGGTTGGTTAGAGTCAGGACCCACACAGTCAATAATATTGCTAGCCCATCGATTTCCAGACGCACTTCCCTTCATCTCATCTGTCTTAGAGCAGTTGTTTTTTCACACGGTATCACAGGAATAAATTACCAGTCTTCGCTAAGAACCTGTAGCTGTTATTTAAAATGGTGCTTAAGATTGTGTGACAGGAGCCCTGCACTCCAGTCTTGATAACAGTGAAAAATTACTGGACTTTGCTACAGGCTACAAGTGATATTTCTAAGCTTTAAGCAACGCAGATGATAAAGAGCATCATTTTTCACAGATATATCCTTGTACTTGAGAGTGGTTCGAAAGGTCGCTCTTGTGTTGAGCATTGTTTTGCTGGTGGGAGGAAATAATAGGTGTAAGTTTAATGTGAAGAATTGTCTCCTCCTGAAATAGAGCGTGCAGGCATATCAACACACATTCTTTCTGCTGCTGCATTCCCAGCTATACAAGCGTTAATATTAAGTCACAGCTCTGACCCACAGACATGGCAGTATGGTCTTATGTATGAAACTGCTTACATGTGCATCTGCTGCTTTTATCATTTGTTTAGGCCTTTGTTGTATGTGTGTTTCTGCGTTTGTGTCTCTGTGTGTGTGTGTGTGGGTTTTTTGAGCGGGTGGGTGTCTGTAGATGCAGCACACATAAAGCACATTGAGTTTACTTGTAAAGAAATGTACTATATAAATATCTTGCCTTGCCTAGCCTTGTCTTTACTAAACAATATCTTACATGAGATCATATCAAATACTGAAATCAGGCCAAAAGATACTTAAAACAACAAAACAGATAAAAATACATTGTGCAACCATGTCTCCTAGAAATTATCTTTATAAATTGTTTGGGCAAATGTGTGTAAGCAAACACAATCGCAACCTGGATTATGCTCAGAGGCAGCACTTTTCAAGTGTATGAAGAGCCACATTTATGTACCAGACCTGAGCAGGGAGGTAGTCAGGGTAGATGAGAACGGGGTTCCCGTCTAGAGTCATGTCTTTGGTTAGGTATAGGCAAAGGGAAAGGTTGTGATTACAGTTAAAACACCTATTAATGTTATTATATTTTTCATGTTATCATGATGTATTTTCATGTGATTACTACATATTAAATTATTCTGAACTAGCAACAAATTACTTTATCTCCCAATATCACGAAACATTCTCGTTATTTCACAAAACTAAGAAACATACATATGGTGTTAAAGCAAGAAGATCCAGAGATTATATCCCACATTCGCTAGGAAAAAAAGCTGCAGTGACTGGACTGAATATAGTTTTCTGGGATGCTTGGGAGAAGGCCAGTGCCAGTACCATGGATCCAGTATGCCAGTAGGCAGGTATGCAGGACCATGTCCCACGGTAGATCTCATATTCACATCTACAGGCAATTTTTAGAGGGGTTTTTAGTTAAATATATTTTTGTCCGGATTAAAATCTATATGTAAAACTATACGTGCAGAAATGGGACAGTGGTTCAGTTATTTGAGTTGGACTAGCGGTGCACAATGACTTCCTGGAGTCTTGTCATCACAGTAACATTGCCTGGCAACCAAAACTTTGCACAGTATTGAACAGATAAATAAACTGTGGTTCTTAAAGAAATGTATACAGCAAGCCACCCACTTTTTAAAGTACAAATTAGTTAATTAATTAATTGAGTAAGAACAACAAAAATGAAAAACGTGGTCTTAGAGGTTTTTGTAGAGGTTTTGAACTTTGGACATAGTCAGGCTCGCTGCTTCCCCTGGTTCCAGTCTTTATGCATAGTTTGGCAGTTTCTCTTAGCTCTTGCTCCAGGCCTAACACCAAGAAATGAGAGAAAGAAAGCAAACAAATGATTTTCTTAAAACATCCAGTAGTTATTAACATGTATTTTAATATGATACCCATTGGTATGCAAATTAAAGTTAGCAGGTTTAAACGTATGAACACAATGTAGAGTCAAGGATCAATATATATTATGTCTCTCTATCTCTCTCTGTCTCTCAAAAATACACACACACAAACACATTAATATTGTTCCCCCAATAATAAAATGAATCAGGGAACATTTGTCCTCCCAAAATTACACCTATTATAGTTTAAAATTAAGGGTGGAAGGATCCAACAAAGCTGCTTCGAATCAGAAATAATCCTCATCAGCTGCAGAACAGATGGATAGCTGATCCAGCAGATATATGGTAAAATGGTACAGGCTATTGAACGGTCTACACTTTGCTAAGATTTTCCTTTATTGGCAACAACAAAATGCCAAGATGAACTTGGAGAGATCAGCTGGCAAAAACAAATGCAAATGAGCAAATGCATCAGAGGTGTGCAGCACTGCAAAGTTGTTGATCCAATTTCCAATTTGGAAGAATCAGCCTGAAGGAGAGAGGCACTGCAATCATACTGAAGAAGTACTTGGTGCTTGGGCTTGCCTCAAATTGTCTTAGAGAGAACAGACTACACCTAAGTCTAAGATGTATGTTTTTGATGTTGCACGGCCAATTAAGTCACACTGGTGTTCTGCTATTTCAGCCATCTTTCCACAATTGACTACAGCATTGTTTAGCTTTGATGCTGTTTCCTCTCAGTGAATATTCGGATGGAAAATAAGACTGCTGAATACATTAAAATACAAACCTGTCATTGCCTTTGACTACTATTTTCTTGCTATCTTATGCTACATAAATAATGAATCATTTTTCAAATCATTGTATTCCAGCTGCTGTCATGGAATTATAACACACTGATTCCAAGATCTTTATATGAACTAATGCTACCTCACATAGAAAGATTTTAGATGTATTTTGTCATCCAGGAGAGTTAAAAGTTAACTTTATCAGCATCTTTATTATTTTCCTTCTTGCTGCATTTTGTGTGATTTCCCTTCTACAGGAATAATTTCTCATCTTCAGAAATTGAACAAAATTATATCCAAATTGGACCTAACACGAGCTTGGCACGGATAATTTTTGCTACTATATGTGCAACATCTCTGTTTCTTTTTAGAACTGGTGCTACACTGAGAAGAAACAGAATGTTTAGATAACAAGCAGATCATTAAATTATTTTAAACTCTGCCTCAGAATTTAAGTAATTTGTTGAATATTTTTTTTCTTCAGCAACCACATTAATTAATATCATCAATAAACATTTTACCTCACAGCTTTGCTTGCATTTCATTTGCACAGTATTGGATGTAAAAAACCTCTGTGATTCACACTGGATGTTTATTGTATCCAAGATTTTGCTATTAATTGCAACAGTTCAAACACAATTCAAATACATTATATCAAACTTAGTAGCGATGCAATATCCTTTATGCGTGATGTGTATTTCTGGACCTTTAAATGACTACCAGAAGTGGCAGCTCTGGTGCACTGTACATCCTTAAGTTTCCCTCTGCGTGCCATCTACTGTATCTACTGTAGGGCTCAGCTTGACAGGGACCTCGGGGACATACAGATGGACTTTCCATGTTGAAAAAAATCATGACAGACACATGAGTAAGAGACTGTTCCAGCTGTCTCATATCTTCTCTCAATGCTTCTGCTCTTTTGAAGGAACACTCGCCTGAAATCCCATAATACTGCTCTTCACAGTGCATCTTTATACACATCATATTAAGCATTAACTCGAAACTCAACTACAGTAGAGCTTATGGATCCATAGGTCTAAAGCCCATTATCTGAGGAGCTTGAGAATGTATTTGTGTGTAGTCTTTTTCTCTATTAATTATATTATGATGAGTTTGTCTCAAAACTAGACACCATTACCACTATACTCCCAAATTCATGGTTTACCTGTTCCATTTGTTATGAAATATCAGCGCTTACTGCAGTCTGCCTTTACTACTTTTAACTACTTTTATTGCTATAGAATCACTTAACAAATGCAGTATAGATTTACAGGAGAGTGCTCCAACGTAGTCTGAGGTGACGGTAGACCTATCTGTAGCTGTGGCACTGGGCTCTGTAAAATGTACACACATATGTTATATATTGTCCATGGGCTTTGTCATGTAATCCATTTATGAAGGAAGCTTGTGTCACAAATGGAACATAAGGAAGAGTAAAACTGGTGTTTAAAGTGAGGGAGAAAGCTAAGGGTTCTATAAATGGAATTTTTATTAATGTTTTATTTTCTGCACAAATAAATGCATTTCTATATTGAAAAATACTCTGAATGATAATGTGTGTGTGATATGTTTTCTCCATAAAAAACCCCAGAGTCTATGAATATGCAAATATTCTTCAATTAAAAAGTTTAACTGCTGGACACAAGATGTCTCCAACTACTTTGCAGAAAAGTCTAGGCTCAGTGCATGTCCCTGTCTACCTAACAAGCCACTGAAATTAATGGTAGTCTCCTTTTTCTTGACATATGGTGACATATGGTATTTGTTGGGCAGTATTAATCTCTGTATAACATATTATGCAATCACTGCACTGTGGATATAATAGAGCATGTTCTCTATTACTGCCTGCTGCTCTGGAAAGAGACTGCAACTGTTTGGGTTTAAAAGAACGGTGAGGGGAAGGTCGTATACATAACTTGTAGAAGGAAACATTATAGAAAACAATCACTGTTTCACTAATGAACCTACTAAATAATAGAATAAAAACAAGACCTTAACTGTGTAATGTATTGCCATAATCACCATGATATATTAGATATAATCTGTAATGCTAATGAGGTCATTTATCCAATTAATGCCATGATTTGCAATTTGCAATTCTTTGTATATACTTTGTCCTCACACAATAAAGGGCACTGTTCAGATGATTTCTACATCTCAAAAGATTATATAGATAATACAAAAATATATGTATATATATAAGAAGGTGCTTTAAAATCTTAGACCACTTCATACAAGGAAGCTGTGGTGTGAATATGCCTTTGTCATGTTTTCTTTTTTAGATATTGTTGTCCAAGCTATATCACATTTGGGGACTGCTTCTGGATTTTAAACCAGTGGACCATGAAGAGCATCTAATTGGTGCCTCAAATGACTGCAGTTGCAAACAAGCTAAAGTGGTTTGTGTCTAGGGTTTGGTTTGGGGTAAAGTCAAGAGATATGGAATATAGTGGCTATGAGTAAATAAATTAGTCTCAGTCAAAGTGTAGGCAAAGCTCTTTGCAAACTGTAACATCTACTACAGTGGCTGGCCTTAATTAAGAAATGAAATGCAAATGTGGAGTTTGTGGAATCTCATGCATTCCAAGCAAATTTACAGTATGCTACCCCTGAGCCAGTACTGTGGGTGTGTTCTTATCTGACTTGTCGATGGAGAGAGCGAGAGGGAAGTACCGCATGAGGACGAACAGACGGTTACTGTCACACACTCCAGTGCCGTCCTGAAAGGTGCGCTGTCAAGCTTCTCAAACAATCTATTGATGAAGGCCAACTGCCTGTCTGAAAAACCTGCAAGAGGAAACTACCTTATTACCATACAAGTGTGACTGACTCATTGTGGTTGCTCATATAGCCTGCTGCATACATAATACTGTACACATCCCGGTAAACATAAATGAATTAGTACATGCAAGGATCCAATCAGGCTTTTCCCATACCTTATCAACAGAAATCACGTCTCTCAGTGGGTAATTTGATGAGACCTCTGCCCTATATTTTACTGGAAACTGTGGAGAGGACTACTGCTGGGTGCAGGGCGCTTGTCTAAATACATCATATTTACTCCATTCATCCCCTCAAGAGCTTGTAGTATGCCCGTGTTTTCCACTGGCTCTTGTCTTTAGGCTGTTTTAGCTAAAGGAGGTTAAGCACACGGCTGCTCGCAGATCAGGGTTAATTTCTGAGGCAAAACAGAGTGTGTTTGCATTGCATATACGTAAGTCTGTCTCAGTCCAGTAATGTATGTTTACAAATGCTTCACTTCATATTAAGGCTAGTCACAGCATTGAAAAGGTGACTGCAGGAGAAAACTGTGCAATCAGAGCGAGTAATAGAAGAAGACTCCTGAAGAAAGTAGAAAGAAGAAGCAAAATAAAAACACTAAGATTTGTGTTGTTGCAACAAGCATCATCTTTCTCACAATGTAAATACAATCCCCCTTGGACTTTCCTTTTTTAGTTTTTTCCAAAGGTTAATTGATAGGGAGAGTGCTGTCACGCTCTCATTGACTGTAAAATCTTCAGGTTCTTAGTCTCTTCTCACTCCTTCTTAAACTTACAGATTACCTCTTCTTTCAAACAATTTGAACACGTAATACATCATGCTCTGCCACTAATGAGGTGGCTCTGTGCTGAAACCCTGGTAGCAGTCAGCTTTTTCTGTTCAAGGTTCACAGTTCAATACTCTCATAAGCTTATGACATACTGGCAAACACAAAATTGTCAAGAAAACATGATATTTTTGTAATTGCAATTGTGTTGTGCTTAATAAAATGAAATTCTCCAAGAGAATGTGCGCATTGACATATTAAAGCATGGCACCAATTGCCACACTTTGTGGCCTTTAGGAAAACACCATTAACTGTCATGTCTCTTTAATGTATTATTTACATGGTAACAAAATTCTGCAAAGTTGTACACATGGGGATGCTGAAAAAGCATTTGATACAATTTCACCTGTAAGAGTCATTAAAATATTTGAAAAATTGCTGCTGTAGCAGCAGCTTTCAGTAGCCACAGGTGGTAACAGCAACAGCAGCAGTTAACAGCTTCCAGCTCTCATTGGTCAGGAAATGCATTAGTTAGTCATAAACTACAATATTGGACAAATAAAAAAAGAATTACCTGATGGTGACACTATGAAAGGTTGCGATCAGCAATGTCAATTCACCATTAGGGGGACATAAATTTACACAGTAATTCACAGCAATCCATCTAATAGGTTTTGAGATATTTTAAGCGATGGACAAAGTGAACAACATTGCCACCCCTAGAGCAATGCCGCTAGCGTGACTAAAAAAAGATTGAAACACATATTCAGAGCATCCACCACATGCAAAATTGTGATCCTAGTACACATATAGTATATAACACTCAAGATGTATAATATCACAGAACGGGTTGATAGCTATGTTTAGGTTCTTGTGGGTTGGAATAAGTGAGCTGTAACAGAAAACAGTACTTAATAGTGTGAGTGCGGAAGGTTCCAATTACATCCATGGGGATGCCATTGTTTGGGAAGCCTCCAGGCATACAATGATGCCTGAGGGAGGTGGTAGTCATATTGAAGCTCATGGGTATTCACTAATCACCACTGCATCTCATGAGGAATCTTGCAAAATGACAAGTTTTCACCATCTCTCTGTTAGCTCTGTAATGCTATGTGGGAAAATAACTTTATGTTATGACTATGACACCATGTCAGCAGGGTTGTGTCCAGCATGGAGTTTTCAGTCAAACATTATCAGCCATTCCTGTTGAACTCACCACCAACTATCATCTCCACATGGAATCAATATATTTGTATGGGTTAGGTGGGCATCATAACAAAATCTGTCATGAGATTTTAATGACTTGACAGAATGGTTTTAACTCGAGAGAGCAGCAAACAGCACACTGATAACATTCTTATCTCTGTGCCATTGTTGCTGTTGTTATCTCGCACTATCTGTGAAAGGATTTGTGGCACTAGCTGCTGGTGATGTGGATCCCTGACAGAGTAAACAGTTTGAGATAGAGGAACATTGAATTGTTGCTGTTTCCACTGCCAGTCTCTGCCACAGACCTGAAGCACATCAGACAGCAGCTCTGCCTATTTAATGGCTGCACTTCACCTACAGACCAGATGGACATCTATAAGTTTAAAACCAAAAATACTTAAAAAGACTAGAGAGATTTGAAATGCAGCATTGCATCATTTTGTTGACAAAATTGTCAGCTATCATAAACTACAACAATGTTCTAACGTTGAAAATATTTTATGCTTACCAGCTGCACAAGCATCTGCAACTATATCACCCTAGATCTGTTAAAGTGGCCATAATCAATACTTTTAGAATAACACTGCATAAAATGACTATGTGTAATATGACAGGGATCACTTGTAGTGACAAACCAGAGATAATTATCACCCAGTTCTGCAGTTTCCCCTTAGCTCTGCTGAGCTTTGTAATGTATTTCAGCTCAATGTTTTGGTTTTCCAGCTGGCGACTTTACTGTTTTGGTTCACTTTCACTCTTACACTCACTAATATTTCCCTCAGGAGTCGGTGGAGACCAAACCAGAGCTAAAAGGAGAATGATTTCCCAGAGGCCAAGAAACACGATTCTGAATGAATGCTAATCTTGTCCATGTCCGCTGGATGTATAAATATAATATTAAAGGTCCAGTGTGTAACCATTATGAGGATTTATTGGCAGAAATGTAATATAATATTCATAGGCATGTTTTCATTAGTGTATTATCACCTAAAAATAAGAATGTCTTCATTACCTTAGAATGAGCATATGGAGTCCAACATTATATACTGCCATGTTTCTAAAGTAGCCCAGAACCAACAAACCAAACAGTGGCTTTAAAACTGAATTCTTTCACTGCATTTTTCACTAGTTATGCGACCACTGCAGTTTCTCCTACACACTTGAAATTGGAGGGTGAGGCTAAGGGGTTACTGAAATATTTTACTTCTCTTTCTCCAGGTGGCCAACCTCCTGCGATTGTTCCAGATCCCTCAGATTAGCTATGCCTCCACCAGTTCAAAGCTGAGCGACAAGACCCGCTATGACTACTTTGCCCGCACTGTGCCCCCTGACTTCTACCAGGCCAAGGCCATGGCTGAGATCCTGCGTTACTTCAACTGGACCTACGTGTCCACTGTAGCATCAGAGGGCGACTATGGTGAGACTGGTATTGATGCCTTCCAGCAGGAGGCCCGCACTCGCCAAATCTGCATTGCTACTTCAGCCAAAGTGAGCCGCTCCATGAACCGCCAGGGCTATGACAATGTGATCCGATCTCTGCAGCAGAAGTCCAATGCCAAGGTGGTCATCCTGTTCACCCGCAGCGAAGATGCCCGTGAGCTGCTGGTAGCTGCTACTCGCATGAATGCCACCTTCACTTGGGTGGCCAGTGATGGATGGGGAGCACAGGAGAGTGTGGTAAGGGGCAGTGAGACAGCAGCAGACAGGGCTTTCACCATCGAGCTAGCCTCTTACCCAATTAGAGAGTTTGAGGACTACTTCACCAAACTGAACCCATACACCAACACAAGGAACCCATGGTTCAAAGAATTCTGGGAGCACCGGTTTGGTTGTAGCCTCCAGGAACCTGGCTGCAGTGAACACAGCCTACGAGATGGAACTTTTGAGCAGGAGTCCAAGATCATGTTTGTGGTAAATGCAGTCTATGCCATGGCCTATGCTCTGCACAACATGAGGCAAGCTGTATGCTCCAACACATCCAAGGTCTGTGATGCCATGAAACCAGGTAATGGCAAAAGGTTCTACAAGGAGTTCATCTTAAAGACCAAGTTTGAAGGTAAGCGAAGCAACGATAGCAAAAGGAGACAAATGTGTTTCTCGAACAAGAACGCTTGTGTTATGTATACCTTTTACGTGTGAAACTGTTTTTAAATAGCTGAGAATGGGATTAAATTCCCGTTTTGATGTGAAGCAAACGGGGGGTGGTTGCAAATAAGCATGTCACTGGATTAAGACTTCAAATGATTTCCTCTGCAGCACTGAACAAGGCTTTGTAATTATTCAATTAGCAAAAATTATTCATTAATTAGCATGGAATCAGTGGGAGAGGACACTATCTAGAACATACTATCTAGAGAATGTTGGATATTGGTTGGATGAATGAATACCCACATTTAAATTAACTTAAAAGCTAGGAAACCAGTATGTTGAGTATTTACAGCAATTTAGTGATCATATGCTAAGATAGTGATTTTTTTATGTTATTAATGTTTGTAAGTAAACCAATTCATATAACTTAATTTCGTTAAAGAAATTGTAAAGTGTTTTAGTCTTTTTTTTGTTATGCTTGTTTTACTGTCTCAAGATTTACAGTATGGATATGGTTTTTAAAATCCTTTAAAGTAGCTTTAAATCAACATTTGTGTATTTTTGCTTACTACCAGCTCCATTCAGACCTGCAGACACAGAGAACATGGTGCGTTTTGACTCTTTTGGCGACAGCATCAGCCGCTACAATATATTTCATTACCACAAAGAAGATGGGAAGTTCATTTACAAGAAGGTTGGCTACTGGGACCAGAACCTGACCCTGAACACCTCCCTGGTACCGTGGCTTGGCCTTGGACCACCCACCTCTCAGTGCAGTGACCCCTGCAGGAAGAACGAGGTGAAGAGTATGCAGCCTGGAGATGTGTGCTGCTGGATCTGTATCCCCTGTCAGCCCTACCAGTACCTGCAGGATGAGTTCACTTGTGCTGACTGCAGTTTCGGTCAGTGGCCCCTGGCTAATTTGACTGGCTGCTATGATCTACCTGAAGAATACATCCGATGGGAAGATGCCTGGGCCATTGGGCCTGTCACCATCTCCTGCCTCGGTATACTGTGTACTCTGTCAGTAGTGGGCCTGTTCTTCAAGCACAATGAGACGCCTGTGGTTAAAGCAAGTGGACGTGAACTGTCCTACATCCTTTTGTTGGGAGTGCTCATGTGCTACCTCATGACCTTCATCTACATCGCCAAACCTTCCACTGCTGTTTGCACCCTACGGCGACTAGGCCTGGGCACCTCATTCGCAGTGTGTTACTCTGCTCTTCTAACCAAGACCAATCGCATCGCTCGTATCTTCAGCGGTGTGAAGGATGGAGCCCAGCGGCCACGCTTCATCAGCCCCGCCTCCCAGGTAGCGATCTGCGGCGCTCTTATCTCCTGCCAACTGCTAGTGGCCCTTATCTGGCTGCTGGTGGAGGTGCCAGGGGTTCGGAAGGAGGTGAGCCCAGAGAGGAGAGACGTGGTCACCCTCAAGTGCAACAGCAGGGACTCCAGCATGCTCATGTCCCTCACCTACAACTGCATCCTCATCATCCTCTGCACTGTTTATGCCTTCAAGACAAGAAAGTGCCCAGAAAACTTCAACGAGGCCAAGTTCATAGGGTTCACCATGTACACCACCTGCATCATCTGGCTCGCTTTCCAGCCCATCTTCTACGTCACCGCCAGCGACTACAGGGTAACAATCTATGAAAATGTTTTTATAAAGTCAACTGAGTATTTATAATGAATATTTCTAGAACCTTCTTAAGCCGACTGTTGTGGAATAATGTAAACGTCTATAAATGATCCCTAGTGTTTATCATTCCTAAAGAAGATGGTGTCACTTTCAGATTCCATTTGATCACCGTCACCCAGACCCATGAAAGAGAGAGCTTTCTTTTCATGTGGGTGGAAGGATCTTTCAAGACAAGAACAAAGGCTCTGGAGACAGATCAGGCCAGAATATACAGATAGAAATAGTTAATGACAGTCAAACTGACTCATTGAGTCACAGCATTACTAAATGCTTAATGACACATTTCAGGTGCAAAAGATGAATTCTTCAGATTTATTACAGCTTTTGTTATTGGATACCAAGACTAAATCACAACTGGCCCTATATAGTGAACTCACCAAGTAGTATCATAACATGCAGTAAAAATAATCATAAGTAGGGGCATTTAGTGGCACTACCTCCCTAATAGTCAAAGAAATATGACATGTCTGCTGCAGAGTTGTCACAAGGGGATAAAGTTTTGCAGCCTTTACACAAATAGCTAAAGGCTGAATGTACCCTGCATCACAAAAATGAAAATGAATGGGCTGAATATTCATATATATTTAACTATTACTGGACTTGCCTGACATACTGCAACAGGCAAAAAATATTGAATATATATTTTAGTTTTACCAAGTAGAAAATGTATAGCTGCAAAGACAAATTAATGTATTTCTCCATGTAGTGAAGAGTAACACAAATAAGACAAAACAACAGGCATAAATCTGACAAAACATGTAAGTTATGAGTGCTGGTGCCTTAGGCAGACTCAAGGGTACTGCCACAGCATTTGGTCAGCAACAAGGCCTTTGTTGTACAAACAGATGGGGGGAGGTCTAGGATCACACAAGCTCTGTATCATCATGAGGTACCTCAGGCTTTTCATGTCTGTAGTGATCAGCCTTCCTGGTACCCAAACCGTGAACCTAAAACCTCTGTCTTTCCTGATCCCCAGTGGGATATATGAGACCGGCTGAACATTGTAGAGTATAAAGCTTCACACTGAAGAGGCAGCACAGTAATTGAAAGAATGAGAGGTTTGGCACTGCAACAGAGACCTTGATGCTTTGGTTCTGTGTGACACCAATAATAATGGCTGTGGGTTCAGTTGCCACATTTCAAATTAGGGTTGGATAGCGCAGAAATATTCTAATGAGAGACTAGCCTTGTTGCCCAGTGAATCATGATGAACTCAAGGTTTCACAGATGGATACAGATATTCTCCTATTCTCAGAAACCTTTACGTGTCAATTATTTTAAATCTCTTTCTCCTGTACATTCAATTCCTCTTATTTAAGTAAACATTAACACTATAGTGAATGTCTGAAGTATGTCCACTATATAAGGGTTAACTATACATGCACCCATTATTTCTCTACATAGATTTTCAAAAGATAAATAGTAAAATAGTGAATCATAAAAGACAACAAAAGTTTAAACATAATTGATATTATGCTATCCAAATTAAAATGCAAATATATGTTTAAAAAATAATATTAATATTCAGCATTTAATATAGTGAAAAGTGCAACCTCATTCTCAACCTCATTTGCAGTAAAAACACAATAGGGTTCACACAGCGCCACAGCATGTCCTATTAATGCTTTCTAATTATTTGTATAAGGAATTGTTCAATTTAAATAACTGCTAGAAAGACATCTTTGTGGCTGAAAGAGATAAGGGGCTGCAGAGAAACGACAAATAAAGTAATATTAGCTCCAGTCTTGACGGTGTTTTCACCAAGTATTTTGTAGTCTGAAGCTTAAATGTTTTTGGACTTCTCATATTTCTGCAGTGTTGTTGTTGTGCGGTATGTTTAGGAGGGATTTCACTTCATGCTGTGGTTCTGCAAATAGAAGTTCCTGGACTGCAGGGGTAACCAGTGGGGTGGGAAGGGATTGTGCTCAGGAAGATGACCCCAGCAGTCAGCTCACATTAGCAGCTGAAATATGACTAACAAGGCCCTGACTTTCCAGGACAGCCAGCTGTGCTTATTCCACATTCTTCTTCTTCTTGCCCTCATATTCATGCACATACAGATACACAATTAGAATTGCTAACATTCATAATTCACACACACATACATAATTGGAAATGGAAATGGAAATGTGGCTAATAATGAGAGAATAATAACTGTAAAAATCACTGCAGGATATGACTGCAGGATACAGCAACTTAGGGGAAATTTAGGACAAATCCTCTAAATGAAGCAAATGTATTAGTGACTAAATACAGTTAAAGCTCATAATCACACATAATCACCTGTGTTGGGCACACGGTAGCTCACCAGGTAGAGCATGAGCTAGTGGCTGATTCCAGCCTGCAGCTCTTTGCTGTCATCCTCTCTCATCCCTCTTCTGTCTATCTTACTATCAAAATAAAGGCATGAAAAAGCCCCAAAAGCCTATATTTATTGTGTTCATTATTTAACTGAAGGGGAAAAAAACAGTTTTTGATTATCATAAATGTGTTTTGACAAAACTGCATTCACATAAAAAAGTAGAAGTTAAGATAAACTAGTGAATACAGTATATATTTGACAGGGAAGCCATTATTGGTTTTGGAAGTGATTTTTGGAAAAAAGGAAAATTAACGGACTAGTTCCATAATTTGGGCATAACCACAAAAGGGGCAAGAGGGAATTTGACTGATTGGATTAAAGATTTGGGAGTAACCTGAGCAGGAAACAAATAAAACTGTGAGTGAATTGATTGGATCAAAGGCTGTAGTGAAGCAACAGGTGTGTGTGTGTGTGTGTGTGTGTGTATGTGTATGTTAGGAGTGCCGGTGCCAGGTGGCCTTTGACCAAACTTCATTAGTCCTTTTGAAGACAAAAGTCCACACAGATATATTCATCATTACCCACTCTCTCCTCACAGGTGCAGACCACCACCATGTGCATCTCTGTCAGTCTGAGCGGTTCGGTGGTTCTCGGCTGCCTTTTCGCTCCCAAGGTTCACATCATCCTGTTTCAGCCCCAGAAAAATGTGACCTCGCTCAGAGTCACAGCCAACCGCTTCAGTGCCACAGTGTCTGCTTCTGCCTCCGCTCCCAGCTCCAGTTACTCTAAAGGTACAAGTATCCGCTGTATCTGGTAGTCATTGCTTTATCTATACTGTACATACTAAAGAAACACCAGCACAATTTCAGCTGCAACCTCATACCTTGCAACAGTTTAGGTTTCCAAAATAGGATATAAGTAATAACAAGCAATCAACAAGAGAACTGCAATCTGACTTTTATGGAACACATGCAATATTTTGTAAAACGCCACCAAAAGTTGGTGTACAGAATTGCTACATGTTGCATGTGCTTCACAGATTTTTAGATGTTATTTAATGAAACAGGACGATAAGCACTGAAACCTGAGAATTCAAATCAGGCAATCTTGAAAGTTTTTGCAGCTTTGTTTTCTGTGGTTTTGTATCAGCGTGGCTAAGCAATTAAAATCCAGAAATTACATTTCTTTTCCTCTTGGATAAGAGCCAGTCTTATCTGATGTCTATTAATAAACCAGTGGACTAATTCATTGCACAAACTTCATAAATAAACACAGACAGAGTTTACATAGTTCATACATAGTATAACTTTTACTTTTAGTCCACACTACAGCTGTGCGTTTAAAGGCTTTACACTAGTTTAACAGTATATATATAGTATATACAGTTATATATAGTGGATTATTGTTACTGATGCATTTATGTGTAAATAGCAGTTTACTGTTATAGCTAGTCAAGCTGGAGCTAAATGTAACTGCATTATATACGGGTGAGTAGTTTAATCTGTAACAATGCGTGATATTTTATGAGCTGATTGTATGTAGAGTCCAACAAAGTAGCTTTTCAAATACAGTAAATTTGTAATAATAGTTAGAGTAAAAGTATAAGGTAACACTCAAGTAATATAGAGGTATGTGCAATATCTGAGTAAATGCAGTTACTGGTTGCTTTCCTCCACTGCTGAGAGCAACTACTATAAACTGACATTTTTATAATTGTGGAAGAAAAAGACCGTAACAAGCCCATGGCTGTCCATTTCCATAATTCTGCTTACAGCTTTTATCTCCGGTTTACAGTTTTGTTTCCTGTCGCTGTTCTTATTCTCCCAGGATCAGCCTCTAACTACGTGCCAGCAGTTTGTAACGGCCGCGAGGTGGTGGACTCTACAACGTCCTCTTTGTGAAAAAGGTTCCTCTCTAAGCACAAGAGACCGTCCCATCATCAGTCATCCCTTCATTGAACAAGGCTGTGTATGACGGAGTCCCCCCATGCCATCCAACATGCTGCAGAAAGATAACTCTGGCTGGGTCGACTGACTGACAGTGGCAAGGGTAACTAACTGTGAAAGCTAAATGATGTTCCTACAGCGAGCAGTATGTATCAATTGTAAAGCCTTTTTGTATAGATTTAATATGATGTGATCTCCTTGGTTTACAGATAGATGTGATTAAATGCACTGTGCCTTGTCCTAAAAAGTCTTGTTGTCAAATGGGTGCTTGTGAAGCAATAGTGTTATACAAAACAAAAGGCTGTTCTTATTGTGTCCTTACAGTGCTGTGAATATATCCAAATGTTGTAGACATTAACAAAAAAAAATGCTATGAAATAAATTTAGCCCTTCTGTTGAACAAAATATGTGACTAACCATAGTGAACGTGATGAAAACTAGGCAACTAGACAATATAAAGGACATGTGTTAATGTAGACTGGTATAACAGTGTGTGCTTTCCTGTAATTTATGTAAATAAAATGTTTTGTAATATTAAAAGATTAAATACCGCTGTGTTTGGGTTCACACAATTCATGACACCATTCAAACTAAATGCAGCTACTCAGAGACAATAACAATGAGCTTTTTCACACAGGATTGTTTTTCTCTTCAAAACCAAATTAACTTACTTTAAAATGTCTGTCATTTTAGTTGAATACAATTTATTGGATTGTTTCCTCTTATTTTACTGGAGAAAAGAAAAAAACAGTTTACCAAGAGGTGCAGCATGAGTTTTAGTTCTGCTCTAATACCAATACGTGTATTTGGTGCTCAAATCTCTACGGTATAACTATTGCTGTGACTGCTAGTTAAGTATGTGCAATTATAAATGTACAGTGCCTATAAAATGTATTCACCGAAGTTGGAGCTTTTGATCTTTTATACTGATTGGAGTTTCCTGATATTAAATTGTAATAACCTATCCATGAACAACCCACCCACTGTCTGCCTCGTCTGTTTTAATAGGTCAAATGTACACCAAGTAAACCTGCTACCCTTCCAAAAGTGACTTTAATTACACAATGAAATGTCAGTCAATTTAATTCAAGTGGAATGGATGGCAGAAACAGTATTCCCTCCCAACATTTATGTGCAAATAATTAAATGACTATGAGTAATAAAAGACAATTATGTACCAGTGAAAAGGACAATAACACCTCAACCAAAGCCAAAGAGGACACCTGCAGGAAAACTGAAGAAAGTGCAAATAAAAAAACTAAACAGGTTTATCTCTGTAACGTTGAAACGACTACAGCAATTGTCGCCTTCAACGTAACATCGTTAAATCAGATAAAGGCTCATGTTCCCCAGGGTTATTCTGATGAATCACTCTTTTGAATGTAACGAAATTATTTCAGCACACTTGTGCCAATATAAATGTAATATATTGATAGCTTCAGTCAAATAATGTAAAATACCTGATACCCTACTGATCTGACTGACTAGTCTGGCTATATGTCTTTAATTTGCTAATGTTAATTATTCTTTTGTCAATGACATTTTGCAGGCTATACAGGATTCTGTGGGACCTCTACCAACAGAGATAAATTATTCTCCTGTAGAGTTAATTGCAATTTAATATTTGCCTCTGACAGGCCGACGATACAGTTACCATGACGATGGGTGAAGCCCAAATTTAACTCATTAATCTTGCTTCTTAAGCAGCCCCTAATGATTTTTAAAAAAGTGATGTTAAGTGTTCCCAGTAGACACTTCAACTGTCAGCAGAATTTTGATAAATCATAAGACACTAAGGGAAGAGGAGAAGAGTCTTGGTCATCTCAGATCCAGATGTACTGACTCCTACGATAGAGCCTCTTCTCAAAAACAAAATCACAGGAGAGACTCAGAGCAAACACCCATCACTCTTCGTGATAAACAAAAGCATGACATGAAGGCAGTTTTTAAACCTTTAATTTACAAAATAAAAGACACTTAACAGTCCACTATTCGGTTATCTTGGCTTCCTCTGGATTAGGAGGTTTCCTTTTAAGAGGAATAACATAGATCCCATTCTTGGCCTCTTTTATTCTCCACCATCGGCCCAGCCTGCAGAAAAACAAACAAACTTAGAATCAGAAGGTAATCGATACAAGCAGACATCATCCTCTGGATAGAATTCAACACAAAATCTAAAAACAGAAAAAAGGATAAAAGCTTCTTTTATGCTCCACTCTCTGATCCACCAACAAACAGCTCCAAAATTGTCCATATCTAACTGAACCTTGTCTAAAACCTTTGTTTCCATGTCTCAAAATTGCAAATACAACCTTATATTTAAAATGTTTTGAATAGGATAATAAAATTACAAACTGATCTGATCACAGAAACTATACTGAACTGTCATGTTTGGACGTAGCCCTGAGTCTGGCCTGACAATACTGGTTGATGGAATTTCTATTAAATAAGTTCCTGGAAAATACTGGAGTCACTCCAGCCTTCAGGTTAAGTCTGTCAGCTCTGATTGTAATCAAGGGTGCTTTTATTAACTTTAGACAGCAGGAAACCCCTCATAACAACCTAAATATGCAATTCAGATTCCAAACACATTTATAGTTTGTCCGTAGGGATGCACAGACTTATTGGCCGAACATCTATATTGGCTGATATTCGCCTTGTTGACGGACAATCTGCAAATACTATGGCATTCACTGATGTCAGTGGCTAATGTTTCTGTCGCATTTAATTTGCGCTGGTTAAATGTTGTGTTTACAACTCTAATATTGGAGAAATAATCACTTCTGTTTTCCAGCACAGGCACAAATTGCACTCCAACACTGATGTGCTCCATGCAGCTGCACGGACACTGAGCAGCTGTTCAGCTCTGCATTTAACATCTTGGATGAGAAGAGACACAGACTGAGCTGCAACACGACACTTATCTTTATAGATTTTGTTTCCTTGGCACAAATAGGCGAATAAATAACATAAAAAAAAACAGCAGTATTGGCAGTTTGCCAAATTGTTATCTTAAACATCGGTATCGACCCAGAATTTCATAATCGGTGCATCCCCACTTGTTTGAAATCCAATTCAAGTGACATTTCTATAGCAATTGTGTCCCAGTCTGGTCAACAAATTGGATGCCAAACTGCCCTAAAAGGTCACCAGGTCAGGTCATAAAATATAGCTACATACAATATAACCACCTGTCTGGTAACAGGTGACAGACGAGTTCTGAACCACAACCCTGTGGCATGAATGGCAAAAAGAGTATCTCTATTCTTCATCTAGTGTGCAGCTTACTGTTCTGGTGGCGTTAGCTTATATATTCCGCAGTGACTCTTGAGTTTCTTTCAATTAACTGATGTCATCTCAAGATACTATCATGACTTTTAAGAAAACTCAAAAGTGAGGTGGCCCTGCAAAAAAGTATAATGTATTTTGGCATGTGACAGAGGCTGAGCGATGGATTAACACTGTCATCTAGTGGTGGACACTTCATTCAATGAACATGGCCAGCACTGACATTTAGTAGTTGACATGAACTCTACATGCAGTTTCTATGGAAACATGAGCATTAGTTCAGTTACCTGTGCTCCTGTCCGACTCCTGCCACCATAAACTGACCGGAGCTCGAAAACTTCAGACTGTTGACAAACCCGCACTGGCAGAAAAAAAACAGAGGAAGACAAAATAAGGCATCCATTGTGGTAGCTGTAAATAATGTGTATACTGTAAGCATATACATATTAGCTTAACACACATCTTATGCAAATGTTTTTCAAAAGAAAGGAGGAAGTAAGAGCTTACTACTGGTATGCTGAATAGAGGCTCCAGCCCACGGTAATACTGGCCACACTTCCACAGCTGCACCTGTGAGTTGTGTGAACCTGTACAGGAGAACAATTCTAACTTTAAATCTTCAACACAGCTTAGCTACACATAACCGCATCAAGTTCTACTCATGAGCAGTGTTGGGGCTAACGCGTTACTGTAATCAGATTACATTTGTCTATAACACAGTAATGTAGCGCATTACTGATTATAACATCAGTAATCACATTACAGTTACGAATCAAAAATGATCTTGTTACTTGCGCTTCTTTGGGAGGACTGAAAACACAAATCAAACGTCCCTTTCTATGCGTGCTTACGCAACGCTCGTTTGACCCTATGGTTTGACCTCACTCACGTCACGTCACGTGACATGTAGACGTGACCATAGTATGGATGTGACTCGTGCAGGAAATCTACAGCTCGTCCTGACATGCGTTTCTACATGATACAGGATTGTATGTGAGAATTTAGATCTAACTCTGACCTGTGGAGGGCAGTAAAACGCTTAACAGCGTCTACACTGCCAAAATCCTAGAAGAAGAAGAAGAAGAAGAAGAAGAAGACGACTCGAGCAGGAGCAGAAGACGCGCGAAAGACGAAGAAGACGAGGAAGGAGAGTAGAGGCGACAGAATGGAAACATCATTTGAGAGATGGAAATTTGGACACTACTTCGAACTTGTAGAAAGAAAAGAAAAAAAAAATTGACTGTGAAATGTAAGCTGTGCCTGGGGCAGAAACAGCTATCCACCGTTGCCAACACAACCTCTAACCTGACCAAGCACCTGCAGTGGCAACATGCTAGCATGAAGCTAGTGGCTGCTAAAGATCAGACCGAGAGTGATGCTGAAGAGAAGATGCTGCCGAGTCCGACACCAACAAAACAGGCAAGGCTTGACTTTGAGCAAAAATTAGCAACAAAAGCAGAGATAGATAGGCTTGTAGCCGCATATATTGTGGAGGAAATGTTGCCTGTTTCCACGGTGGAATCGCCGTCTTTTCGAAACATACTGAGCAAAATACACATAAGAGATCGTGTGCATGTCCTCTTTTTAGAATAAAGATTCATGCTGATTTAGGCATCTTGTTTAATTTTATAGTGTTAATTGGCAATCAAGGTATGGTGCATCTCAGGTAATGTCATGAGTAATCCAAAAGTAATGTAACTAGTAGTGTAACTACTTACTTTTAGCAGCGAGTAAAAAAGTACAGTGAGGCATTAGTTTTTTAAAAAGTATCTAGTAATATGTAATGGATTACTTTTTTTCGGTAACTACCCCAACACTGAAGGTCACACATAGCAGTTCACTAGATAGTGTATTCCACTGAGGCCAAGGTGCTTCAGGGGAATGGCCACACGGCGGCCAAGGTGCCAAGCCAAGGTCACACATAGCAGTTCACTAGATAGTATATTCCACTGCGGCCAAGGTGCTTCAGGGGAATGGCACCCAGCAGCCCAAGGTGCCAACCATTGGTCACACCCATAGCAGTTTGTCAGCTAATACCATCAAGCTCCATTCCATGCTGTTTTGGGTTTGTTTTAGGAGTCAGACCCAAGCCAGATCCATACTTTCTTTGCTGAGCCCTTGTGACTGCACAAGCCCGGAAAATCTCCAGGAACTCTTGGCTGTCACAAGCAAGTGTTGCAATCTGGGCACATCCACTCATCACGTGGAGTTGGACCTCACCTTTCCCCCAGCAATATCCCCCCCAATTTTTTACAAAGGGGAAATCAACACAAGGCCAATGGGCAAGTCAAGGAGAACTGCTACGTCGAACCACCCCACTAAGTAAAAGGAGCACTGAAGATGGATTCTGTTAGTGGCGCAACACATTACCATCCCCGACCCCCCCGGACTTTAACACTAGATTGACAGGAGGTAGTAGATGACAAAGGTAAAGACACCATCCTTAATGATTGACTTGAGAACCAGAATGAGTCCCTCAAGTAAGGTGAATCTCACTTTATGGTCTTTTTGACTTTACAGTCATGAGACAAAACCTTTTGAAATTAAAAGGCTTTGAAACAAGGGTCAGGCTTTATCATTAATGTCGCTCAAGACTGTTCAGTAACAAGGGTTGGAAACCGGTTCTAAATCCCCAAACACATCCTTTTGCTGAGGAGCTGAGGGTAATTGCTGTTTCCGTTTCAACGACCAGGCCAGTCGGCAACAACGGTGGCCCTCTTTTATGACAATAGAAACACTCACGGTTGTCTTGTGTGGGCGAAAAGAACCCTTGGCCTTTTCAGGGGCCAAACGGGCCATAATCAGTCTGGATAGAATTGTGAAACAGAAGTTAA
>NW_023339740.1:16289570-16347551 GCF_004916995.1 Morone saxatilis | reverse complement strand
TTAATTTTATAGTGTTAATTGGCAACTAAGGTATGGTGCATCTCAGGTGATGTCATGGAGTAATCCAAAAGTAATGTAACTAATTACTTTAAGCAGCGAGTAACAAAGTAAAGTATGGAATTACTTTTTTAATGTAATGTGTAACGGATTACTTTTTTCAGTAACTACCCCAACTCATGCTCATGAATATGTAGGACACTTAATCAGGAGGTCTGTTGATTATAATCCGCATTCATTCCAGACAACTGTGAAAAGAATGCACATAATAAAGTGTGAGTTTGTGTGTTAGTAAGAAGCCGGTAGAGAGGACTCTCACAGCCAGAGGCACCTGAGGCGACGGTATCAGAGTTCTGAAGCGCCGCTACCGAAGACACCCAATGAGGCTGCTCCAGCCCTGCATCGCCATGGCAACCGTGCGCCTGCTTCACTGTGCTGAGAGGCTTCTTCTTGTTGACACTCCAAAGAGACACGGAGCTGAGGTCGTTCAGAAAATCGAGAGAGGGCAAAAGAAACAGAAACATGACTGAATCAGTTAACACGATCACATCCTGGGACAGAACTGGAATCCAGACAATATCACCGTAAAAGCTCTAACAGTCTTACCCATCATCAGCTCCTGTTATCATATGCTCCTCGTTTATGAGCTGGATACAATCAATGGAACCCCTGTAGGAAGACAGAATGACGACAAAATAACAGATATTCTTTATGTTTGTTCAGGAGAACTTCATGAACATTAAAGATTGAATCAATTGTTCAAAAACTCCCAAAATTGTGGGATTATTTCTCAATCTGGAGACTTCAGGTTTAAGGTTCAACTGGCGCTCTTTCAATTATGTCATCTTGTTGCTCTTTCTGACAATTGGCGTCACCTATTGCTCATCTCCTGAACCAACTCTTAACAACTGCATAACAGTAGTGGATGGAAATTGTTCAGAAGTTAATTCTTAAAAGACTATTTAGAGCATTAATCACTTACAATCCATTACATGCATAAATAAATTTACTATTTAGCATATAAATTACAAAAACCTCTATGGTGAACATAAAAGCATCAAGGATGACAAGACCACTGAACATACTGTAATGACTTGGTTATATTACAATCAATAAACCTGAACTGATCTTACATTATCTCACTATTCTTTGATTGTTTTAAACCCTTCATTGCTTCAACTTAAAATAGTTTTTAATTCTTTAAAAAGTTATATTTCCTTACTTGACCATTTTAAAATGTGTCAATTAATTAGAGCGCACACATTTATAAAAAAAAAAATAAAAAAAAAGGTGCCAACAGCAAGACACAAGAGAGGAGACTCACTCGTGGCCGTGGAACACCAGCTGAGATTCCTCGGCTATCTTCCACACCCTCACTGATCGGTCCCTTCCTCCTGCGGTCACACAGCGCTCACGGCTCAGGCTGTCCAGTCCTGTGATGGCGTCCTGATGCCCAAAGCTAAAGCGAGTCACAATCACAGTTAAAGTCACACGCTCAAGAGAAATGCGAGCGTTTGGCAGTGAGATGAATAATTTTGCGATCACTCACAGAGTTTCCACATATGCATTCTCGTCCACATTCCACACCTTTATGGAGCGATCATGAGAGGCGCTGTACAGATCATGAGTCCCCTTCCTGAATGAAAGACCCTGAGCAGGAAAAGACATTTTAAATTATAATCACAAGCGGACCTCTTCAAAAAAACAAAAAAAAAACAAAAAACAAATATATGCTAGAGAAGAAGAAGAAGTAATTCCATGCAAGTGAGAGAATTTGAGAGTGTGAACGCACCGACACGGGGCCTTTGTGTCCTGTGAATTTATATAGATGTTTACATGTTTCTCCCTCCCAGATCATGATCAGTTTGTTCATGTCTCCAGTTGCCTACACAGATGTTGAGAAAGAGGTTTCTGTTATTACATGAATCTGTTGGTTTCCCAAAACTGGCAAAAACAAGCTCTGCTAAGAGAGAATTACTCGCCAAGTATTTCCCATCTGACGATACTGATATACACAGGATGTGGGCTGTATGTCCAACATGGCGGTCCTCTGTGCCTTTCCTTCCACCGGGTATTGTGTGCAGTTTCTTCCCACTCTCAACATCCCCTGAAGAGATAAGAAAAAACACAGCACACTGGCAACTCAAGACCACAAGACAATATTCATACTATTTCAGATTTTTTGCCTCAGTTCTCAAGCCTAAGGATCAGAACAAATATTCGCCAGGATTTTAATGTATACTGACATTTAATGATGGAGCAGTCTTTGGCAGCAGAAAAGATGTACTTGTCATCAGAGGTGATGACCAGACAGGTGATTGGAAGTTTGTGTCCTCTTAACACTCTGATCTCTGAAGCGTCTGGCGGCATGAGCTAAAAGACAGAACAAAAATTAAACAAAAGTCAGTATATTAGATAGATAAGATAGATACAGTGGAGACTGGAGGGATATAAAAGTCCCCATACTTACATCTTTGGCAATAAATCGCTGAAGCTTTCCTTTTTGTTCAAGCTGAGGGGAAATCACATACACAGCACGATCAATAACACAGAACAGTGTATGGCAACTGAACCAACATATAAAAAAAAGACAAAAAAGACTGTCCAAGATTGAGGACATGGTTTGGTTTAAGGGATTTTTCTTTTTGCCAAAACATGCAGAGGTGGCAGTTAGTGAGGTTTATTCAAAGCAGACAACTTAATGAAGTATCGAAAGTATTGCACGACGTTTTGTTGCCTAGCTTTGCAGAAAATTATGGGACCACCCCAAACGAGGCGTCTATGTTATGTCATACTAACGTCAGACAGGTGTCGCATTTGATTTGAATACAGAATATTCTGGACAGAAGATTTTACCCTTTTTTGAACCATTTGAACACAACTGCTTCATAGTGATTCAGTGCTTCAGAAAGCTTTGTTTCCCACCAATCACAGAGAAAAGGCAGCCTACACAAAGCCTCAGTGGACATCAGGGGAGAAAAAGGTCTATGTAAAACATATTGCTGTCAACACTAACAAATGAGTGAACCAGACGAGCATATAAACATTTGTATCTGGTAGAAGTTCAACAAGATGACAGTGTTTAGTGTGGTTCGATATCAAATTGAAGCCACACTGTAACTAAACTGTAAAAAAAACATAGTGGGACAGTAACAGGAATATGAAAAGTGAGGGGTGTCACGTCCCCAGTGGCAATCACACCCTCTAATACAGAAGACACTCCTACCACTTCTTCTTGAAGTCTTCCAGCAATCAGATCAGTCTCAAATGAATCATCTTCTGCTTTCTTTTCCTCTGGCGAGATCAGATCATACAATTAATAAAACACACAGACTACAATGATAGACCTCTATGACATATACCACACAGATAACACAAGCTTACCTTCTTCCTTTAGCTGGTCGAGGTAAACTTTAGCTAATCTAAGTTTCTTCTCCTGCGGCGTTTCCTCATACTCATTCTCATTCTCTTCCTTGGACTGCCTTTTCTTGGACACCACAGGACTGTGCGACAGGAATAGAAAAACAAATACATCTGGTGAGTGATGTCTGCGCTTTGAATTAGGACTATAACTCATCAATTCATAACCCAAAGTGAGCGCATGAGAAATGAACCTCTCTGTGTCGGAGTCGCTGGAAATCTCCTCGTTGTATTTGGAGGTGGCTTTCTTCGCTCGTACTTTGCTCTTTCCACCCGAGTCCCCATCAGCCTGCGCAGTAGAGAACCCACCACGTTTATATTCATGACATACAGTGAGGCTGAAGTATTGTAAAAGGTGTTTGAGCAGCAGGTTAGCTCAGGTGAGTGGGAGTTAGACTACGTGCTAACAGTCCAGCTCACTTACCTTTCGTTTCGGCGCTTCTGTGTTTTTCCCTTTTTTCACAAACTTGGGGTTTTGTTTCGTCTTTATAAAAAAAGACGACGACATGGCAGCGTTTGAAAGTAACCGCTGACTGCACACGGAGCTAACAGCACAACTCTCTGAAGCATCCACATGTGTGCACTGCGACCGAACTATAATGCGGAAGTCAGGTCTGAAGTCAGACGCTGATTGGCCGATCCGTTCAGTTGCTCCTACATGTCCCGCCTCTTGATAGAAATCTGAACGCCCATTGGTTAAATTGAGAATTTCCATGAGCAGGAAACTGTACTGGGGCAAAATACTTCCCTCGGGGAATAAGTTTTCGCAGCTTTGTTCCGCACATAATTGTAAAAATATAAATTTCACAACCCCGCACTCTTATACACATGTGTATCATACAGAGTAAAAGATAAATATAGGAACATTATTTCACAGTTATTTAACCGGAAACGTTTTGCGCGGCTGTGAACAATAAGCAGTAATTGTATCAGGATCTATGTACTGCACTACTGCAGTAGTACTACTACTTCCTCTACTACGCAGTATTTCCATTTACTGCGCTGTCTCTGTCCTCAGTGAGTGTGGTTACAGTTGATCCCAGTAATCGGGCTGAACGGCCAGGTGAGCCTCCTCACAACCATCTACCTTTACAGATCACATGTTTTTGATAGTGTATTGGAAGTAGTAGTGATCACTCAGTGGCTCCAGCTGGAGGCGATCTGGTGGCTGGTAGGAGGGGTTGAGGGCAGGGGGAAGGGGAGGGGGAGAGGGAGAGGGGGGTGGATGCAACGTAAACTAACTTTTCATTATTGTCTTGCATGAATGAGTTTAAAATGAACGGACCGTGTTGAGCCACTGGAAAAGTTTGAATCAAACTTTCACTCCATCTTGTGCAGCAGAAGCAATTCTCGATGTGCCAACTGATCAAATCTGCACTCTCCTCAGATTTTAGTTTTTTTACTCCCATGCCACCCAAGAGAGACGCAGGAGCGACTCCAACACAACCTTCAGTGAAGATGATAAAAATCGGCACTGATGCACAGGAGTTTGGCTGTGATCCAATCGAGGATAAGTACAGGCTGAATGAAGAGTCCAGCTACTCACCTTTCCCCAACAATGAGGTGGGAGATTTTGCAATTTAACTGTGCATAGAAAACAACCGTTGTTTACCTTACTACACATAGACATTGTGTTTCTCATTTGGCAGCATGAAAACATTGAATTTGATGAAGAAAATGTGGCAAGTCCAGACATCAGAACAGACACCATCAGTCTCCTCATGAAGATAGAGCAACTGCAGGCACAACTCAAATATGAACGCAGATGTAGAATTTTGGCCGAGAGAGAGTTGAGAGAGCTGAAAGGTGGGTGGAAAAAGATGACTAATTTAGAGTTAATATGCTAAAAAAAAAAAAAAAAATACCTGGCAAGACTTGGCAGCCTTGTTACTGTATGACTCACTGTAATCACAGCCAGGGCAGGGGTACAGTTGAGGTCATGTTCAATGTCATATATTTGTATATTTGGAGGTTTAATGATACAAAGAGGAGTTTATGGTTGAATGATAATAATTAAAGGTAATGCATTATTTTTGTATCTGTAGTTTCTTAATAATTTGCGAGAAAGTTAGGGTAGTCATAATTAATCGATAGTGTAACCTAAAGAGTCTTTTAGTCAGTTCAAAGCAAGTCAGCTGATGATGCAAAAATTCTCCGAGCTTACAATTTAACATATTTTGAGAATATTGTCTCTACTAATTGATAAAATTAACATTCACCTGTATAAATTAAGCCTTTCTTCCAAAGGCGTTTCTATTTTCCATACATTTAATGCCAGATTGCATAATTTATTTCAACTTTCTAGGAAATTATAAGAAAATTACAGAAAAAAGCATTACCAAATTAAATAAAAGGGATTTATTATTCTTTGCATACCTATGAACAAGTGTAGAAAAAGCATTGAAATAACATTTAGATCCCAATGTAGGAAGATAGTAGTTTTTTTAGGTGGAAGCTAAAATCCTGGCTAAGGCATCATGCCATCTAATAATTTGAATTACTCTTTGAATAAACCAGCTCTAAGTGACTTGTCACTTTTTTTTAACAGAGATGAACACACTCATGATGCAGATGAGGCACACAGCACATGAGCTACGAGTCACTCTGGATCACGTTCTCCAAGGAGGCGATGCAGGAGTTGCACCACAAAACTCTCAGGATGAAACCATCTCTTTCTTGAATGAGCCTGAGGCAGACATGAGAGCGGTTCATAATATCCCAGAGGTCAGTGCTCATACACCCTGTGCCTTCTAATAATGGCAGAATTCTGGGAATATTTTTGAGTTCACTTACATTTTGTTATCATAAGAGAACTGGTTTTATGTATTTATGTATATTGTAATGGTGGACACTTTTACAAAATTGTTGGCGTCAGATTCTGTCATTAATGAATCTTTCTGTGTTTGTAACATTTTTCCTTTTTTGGCCTCAGGATGATGACAACTTCTTGTACCTGTCAGAGAATCTTCGAGTACCGAAAAATCTTTACGAGCGCATTGCAGAGATTTGCGACTACAAGAAGTACACGTCAGCACTGCTGATGATACTTTTTGACAGAGAAACTTTGGCCACACACTCTCTGCAGGGCCGCAGGAACACCTTCACTGGAGAAGATTGCCACAAGCCTCAACTCCCACCTGAGATCTTGAGAAGTATAATCGGTAAGATAAAGAACATTCAGTATCATTGAATTTTTAGGCACGCAAACCTTGTTTGTAGATGCTTATTATGTATGAATTCAAATTTGTAGGCACGCAGACCTTGTTTGGAGATGCTTATTATGTATGAATTCAAATCTTTACTGTGTTTCCTCTTTCAGATCACGTGGCAGTCAAGTTCGGCGTTGATAGCAGCCAAATAAAAACTGCAATCCGGACAAAGTTGAATAATGAGGACAAACTATTAAAGAAGAGACTGGGTTTGGGTAAAGCTGAAAACAAAACTCTTATTGATCAAAGCTTTTGCCCAGATGCTTCACTCCTGCCTGAAACTGAATCAATGGGAAATGATTCTCAGTTATAGCCTTTTGAGTTGGTCACCAGTATCACGTCGGATAGAAGTGTGTTTGACAGGTTACCTTTTTTTAAATCCATGTCTAGGTTATCCATATTGAAGTGTAATGCCAAGTGGGTTATTTTTTTTTTAACACTTTTTAGAATTGTTTCTTTTTTACTTTGACAGCTGTTGTCTGTCGTGTGTTTGAAAAGTGTAAATTCAACCTGGTGGCCAAACCAAGACATGGAAAAGCACTATGAAATGTCACATGTAATCGTGTTTTTATTTAATTTGAGGTAGTAAATGTGTCTAAATAACAGGTTTGTGAAGTCTGTGTTAATACTGGTTTAACATTTCAATGAGCAGGTGTTTGTGTGTTTGAAAGTAGGACATTTGAAAATGTTTAAAGTAATAGGGATATGATTTGTACCCAGTTGTTCATGATGAATTGTGCATTACACCCAGTGATACTGTGTTTTAGAATAGTTTTTTTCGCAGTTGCAAAATATAAGTGTGATCTTCCACAACATCAGTTACATCACTGTTTGTGCTTAACTACGCAAGGGGCCAATAAATATTTCAAACTGATATCCTTCTGTTATCTTAACTTGAACACTGTTTTGTTATGTACAGTTTTAGTACAATATGCTCTCATGGGATTACAGTTTTGTTTTCACAGCAACCAACAGATGTCAGCGCTGAGCTTTTTCACACTCTTCTGCAAGCAGTGATCAACTCCCCAAAGAGTACAATTGTTGTGAAATGAAGGTTTCTATTTGAAGAAATAGTATTAACTTAGTTTAAAGAGGAAAATACTGTATGTGAATTGGTGAAAGGATTGTACGAATCCATCCAATATGTCTATATTCTCTCAGAAGCTCTGAAGAGGAGAATAGAGGATTGTGTGTAAAGACAGAGGCATAGTGGACAGTGTGTGACAGTCACTGCCACATACTGACTGATGAAAGAATGTGTGTGTATGGGACATGTTTAATGTCAGTGGGTGGCGGTTTGATAGAGTCATCTTGTCTTTAAAGATGTGATTTGAACAATCAGCAATTACTGGCTCCTCCCCCACCCCCTCTTTCACCCAAGCCAGCTGTGCTGTCTCAGTGGCCACACAGCACATCACCACTCTCTCCGGTAGTGTCAGCTCTCCCTGGGGATTCATCTTCATGGTTTATGATCACAGTTTTTTGCATAGTTCCTGATAGATAGCTATAAGGTGGACCAGCACTCTTGTGCACATGAAAACAACTCCTGAGCACTGAGTTTGATGCTTCCAAGGAATCAGAGAGGAGTCATCAGCATGATTTGGACGTACTCAACTTTACAAGACTCAGAAAACTTTCTGGAGGAACAACAGCCAATTTTCAACATTTAAGAGTTTCTTGGTAAGTTAGTTTCATGTAGTGGTATTATAATATTAACTTTTCTTTGATTATCAGTGGAGATGATATAAAGGAATATACATGCTGAGAGTATATTTGGTGCATTTGATAAAGAGAAAATACAATAGGTTCTTTCATGTTTTTCCCTATGTAATGTTATCACTCAAAATTCCTGAGAGGTTTAGACCTGTAGCATTTCTCTGTTTTATATGTCAGAGGCTGACATTAATATAAACAAGGCCTATAATCAGGCAATCTGATGACACTTGGACCACTAATGAACTTAAAAAAAAAAAATTAAGTTTATTTTTTATAAAAAAATAAAAAATAAATATTAAAGATTTCTCATTTTGTTACACATTCCCTTTTAGTATTACGGATAATAAACCAGACAAAAAAGTGCTGTAAGGGTTCCTCCACAGATCCTTCACTGACCCTCATATGGTTATTCCTGCTGTACCTGGACAGGATAGGGCCTTATTTTGATGTATTATGTGGAATATGACATTATCTCCTAACTGGACTCTTACTACAATATCAGCAAATTTACATCAAAATGTTGCTATATACAATAACGGAAATGAACTGAAATTCATCTAACAGGATTTTTGTGTCCTTTCTTCCTCAATGTAATTTAGGCTGTATCTTAGAATAATGCAATTCACATGGTCATTTTCAGTATCTTATCTTAAATAATTTACTAACTTTTTTTCATTACAATAGCACATTCAGCCACTTAAATCTTTAAGCTATTTAATGTGTAATATTACTTTTTATTTAATATAAAAATGAATGATGCAAATGCATTAAAATTGGTTATTAACATAATTATGGTCATCACAAAGGGTGTAATTATGGGGTTTCCCTGTAGTAAAATGCTCTGTAACAGCTTTATGAGGGATTAAAAGACAACCATAATTCCCTCATCTCCATTAGGAAAAGTATTTTTTAATGGTGATTTATTTCTCCTTAAAAATAAGCATCAGACAAGAACTACAGCAGAGGCAAAATCCACTACATGTTTCTCTGTTGAATTAATAATTAATAACTTGAACTGACTAGTGGCTGAAAACGGCCATCCTCTTCAGAAGTAAAACGTGGACGGATGTAGCATATGCTGTGCTGCAACTGGAACATGATGGAAAACGAGGACACCCTTACATAATATGCATGAGTATGTACATGTACTAGTCCTTCCTGGGGATAAATCTCACTGCAAACGTGGCATGCCAATAGTCCACCAGAGAAGATTACAGCAGGGGAGAGCAGCAGTGGATCCCTGACAGTAAGCAAGCACATGTATTTAGGACACAGCATCCTCCACAGTCATACATTTTTGAACCTGATTATGATTAGAAGCACAAGATGGTAGATACGCATGTGCATGTTAAAGACAATACAGAGAGTCTACAAGCTGTTAAAGCAATAACGTGAAGAAGTTTGAAATTCAGTTTGTGCAGTGTGCTACTGACATTTGCTACTTTTTCTTTAATTAAAATGTACAGTTAATGCATAATAAATATTCAGTCAATGCTTTCTGTTTCTTTTTAAAAGAAATTACAGAAGGATCGGGGGTCAAACTTGGTAAGAGGTTTCCTCTTTGATGGTGCAGTGCAGGGTGACACTGAACACATATTAATCAATGCAGCCAGTTCCCTGCAGCTGGGCTAAAACAAGCACACTCATTATCTTTCATTTCAAAAGGATGGGGACGGACGGAGGAGATACAGGGTGTCCTCCATGAATTATTCCTATTGATCATGAATCTCCCTCGCTAAAAGAGAGACAGCATCCCTACTTAAATATTCCCACAAATGTGAATGGTTATTGATTAACTTTCCAAAACCTTCAATGTATATATGTATGTGTTCTCTTGGAGGCTACGAGGCTGCAGCAGTGAGGATCTCTGGATGTTTATGTTTACGTGTTTGATATCAGTCACTATAAAAAAACCAACATGTTTTATCTTCTGTGGCTTTGCCAACCCAGATGATGCCATAGTGATGTCATGACACTGCTATGGCGTCATCACGGTTATCTCAGCCTGCATTACAAACTGGATTTATAGCATTTGAAAGATGCAGACGTTTACCAGGCAGGGAAGAAAAAAAACATTAGTTGCATTGTGGGTAATGTAGGATCCAACATTTTTTGAGACTAAAAGACTTAATAAACTCCCTTTAACACTACTTCACTCCCTAAAAGAACTAAAACAGGAAATATTGGCCTTACATTCGCCAGGGGGGTTTCATTAAACATGGCCACAATCAGTTACTCTGCGGCCACCAAATATTTGATGTAAGTGAATAGTACAAGGAGATACAATGTGATGTTAAATAAACAAGGTACTGTTTATTTACTTTCTGTGGCAGCAAACACAACACATAGCTTTTCAGTATTTACTATACTGCAGCCTATGGCGAGTAAAATGAACTAATCCTCACACACCAGGAAAGACTCGCTTCCCACCTTTCTTAAAGGGGAATGCAGTTAGGCTGTGGGTGTGCTAACCATAGGTGGGATAAGTATTCAGGTCCATTACTTAAGAAAAAGTACTAATACCCCACTTTGAAAATACTCCACTACAAGTAAAAGTTCTGCATTCTAACCCTCACTAAGGTAAAAGTATTATAGCAAAACGTGCTTAATGTATGAAAAGTAAAACTAGTCATAGTGTAGTAAAATGATCCCTGTGAATGATTTACTATCATGTATGATGCTCTGGGATTAATATTACTGCTGCATCAATGTGTATATTGCATTTTACTGCAATGGTTTGAGCTAATTTTTACTACTTTATACACTGTTAGGGCATTTAATCTACAGCAGTGCATCATATTCTATAAGATCATTATATGTTTGCACTATTTGAGAATTATGGTATGTTGTTTTACAGAAAATGCAAGTATTGTTATTGAGATATAAATAGTAATCTATTTGTTTTTGCATAAGATCACATTCGTGTCACCAAAAATGTAGTTTGGCCACCAAATTTAGGGGCTTGGTGACTCGTAGGGCCAGTGCTTAAAAATATTAGCCCTGAACATGACTCCAAATGAATGCTACTGGTACATAAATAGGAATCTGTTTGCTAACATGTTTGCCACATCTACTTAAAAGGTGATAAAGCTAGTGATATGTATTGAATCTAGTCTTTATTGGATATGACCCATAAATGTTAAATATCCTGTTTTAATGGACTTTATTTTCTCTAACACAGGAGTGAAGAATATTTAATTTGATGTCCAAAGGATCCTTCTGCCTCATTACTGAACAATGGGGAAGTCAGCATTACAGATGTGTACTCTTACTTTGAAACCTTCACAATGAATCATGGAGGAAAACAGTTCATATCTGACCCGTGAGTACAATGACAGCACCACAGTTTGGGAACCGATGCCCTCAGCTCCCAGCAGACAGCTGGGCACCCTTCCCAACCCGCAGACACGGTTCAAGGACCTAACAGGGATATTTTTCATGGTGACCTTGAATGTTCTGGCACTTCTAGCCAACACTGCTGTTCTGGTTGTTGTCATAAAAGCCCCTCATCTCAGGAAATTTGTCTTTGTGTGCCACCTGTGTGCAGTGGACCTGCTGTGTGCCATCTTGCTCATGCCTCTTGGGATTGTGTCCAGCTCTCCATACTTTGCTGGTGTGGTGTTCACTGTACTGGAGTGCCAGGTCTATGTCTTCCTTAATGTAACCCTCATAGCTGCCTCTATCTTAACCATCACAGCCATCAGTGTGGAGCGTTACTACTACATCGTCCACCCCATGCGCTACGAGGTCAAGATGACGCTGAAGCTGACTGCAGCCGTGATAGTGATGGTGTGGGTGGTCTCTGTCGTGCTGGGGCTATCCACTGTGTTTGGGTGGCCGTCCTACAGCAGCCTGAGCTCCATCAGTGCTGCACACTGCTCGCTGCATTGGAGCCACAGTGACCACCGACGAGTCTTCTCTGTGCTCTTTAGTGTCACCTGTTTCTGCTTGCCTGCTGTTGTGATTTTTGCTGTCTACTGTAATGTTTACAAGGTTGCCCGTGTGGCTGCCCGTCAGCATGGACCTCTGCCCTTATGGACAAACAGTCAGCTGAAGCATCGCTCTGACTCAATAAACAGCCAGACTACAATCATCACAACTCGCAACGCCCCACGTAGGATTATGCGTGACCGGCCTTTTGGTGGCGGTAAAGCCGCTCTCACTCTGGTGGTTATTGTTGGCCAGTTTCTGATCTGCTGGCTGCCTTACTTTGCCTTCCACCTCCATCTGACACTAGATGCAACACCTACAATTCCTGATGACCTGGAGGAAGCCGTCACCTGGCTGGCATATTCCTCCTTTGCTATTAACCCATTCTTTTATGGTCTTCTTAACCGGCAGATCAGGGAGGAACTTTGTAAGCTGAGGCGCTGCTACTCAGCCCGGCCAGTAGAACTGGCTGTCTCTAGCCATGACGGCTCAGGCCATGAGAACTTCCTGCAGTTCCTCCATAGGACCAGTTGCACAATAGAGACACGTGCAAGCTTCGCCACATCCAGTCCAAGGAGCACTCTGGATCAAACTGGGCAGACTGGTTTCAGGATACCAGGACAGATCCCAGAGGAGTTTAGTTAGATATACCTCACTGTTGTGCCACAGTATTTGTAGCCTGCAGGACTATTACAGCTACAAGATAAAAAGTGATTCACAGAGGTTAACAGCACTTGACTGTCTGCAATATATCCGTAAACTGTATTTGCATACAGGAAAAGCTAAGATACAGCATCAAGAAATAAACACACAGTTTTTGTTTTTTATCTTTACATACTTTTATTCTTTTATTTTAGGATTAAGATTATACTCAGAAATAATCCTGGAAAGTTAATGGACATAGTTTCTTAAATTATTGTTACTGTATTTGTGGCTAAACAAGTGTGATAAAGTTACACTTTATGTTGACCAGCTACTAATGCAAAGTTACTGTTTAAGTGCAATCAGTAAATCTCTTTTGTTATAAAGTAATGAACACAAATATCACATTATACTTGAATACTAAGTCATGACAATATAATGAATAGACAGATCTACAGGTTAATACTGTCTCAGAAATTACAATAAGGATGAAAGTGAGCAGTCGTTCATTTTTCAGAAGTTATCAATATCGCAGCAATATTCTTTGTACTTCAAAGTAATTCAGTGTTTTCATGTTGTATTTATGTTGCAGGAATTAATGTAAATTTATTTATTGTACTCAACAGACACATAACTTTTTGTTCAATAATGTATTGTTTTCTATTGCTTTAAATGTGCAAATAAACACTGGTTACTTCAATCATTTATGTAGATCACAGTAAGCAAGCATTTGATAGTGCTAATAATTTTGTATTTTCTGACAGCAGAGAATAATTTATGGCTCTCTGTTCATTTATAATCATTAATCTTGCAGAGACAGACTGTAAGAGTGAAGGATCCAGAGTGATCAGACAAATACCGTAATCGTGAGATCAACAGCCTCCCCATTAAAAGTCCATCATGTGTCCTGTCAAAGTATCCTAGAGCCAAATTTAAATGTGAAATTCCCATCTCTCTCTGGTCACAAAAAAGCACTAAAAGGAGCCATCTGCACCTTCTCTGCGTATGTTTGACATTTTGTCTCTGAGCTTCGACTCTGGATCCTGACCGTTCGTGTGTCTACTTATGAAAAGACTGAGACTGAGCCTAGTTAACACATGATTATATAAGGAGAAAATGCCATTTCATAACAGCTGATGTGGTTGTCTCTAATACCTTCTTCATATGCATAGACTGACAGATTAACAACAAATCATTTATATTTACATACATGTATCTACAACCTACCTACTGTGCACATAAAAATATGGTATATATAATTTGTTCTTGTTAAACTAGGTTAGTCATTAATATTTTTCACAGATCAGTCAATGAAGACAGATTAAATGTTGATGTGTCTGTGGTGTATATTTTTAGGGAGTGTGCTTTTCCCATACAGATTAGATAGACATCAGATAGACATGCCAATAAATAATATGAATTGAATATGATAAATGAAGCAAGAAGCAAGCTGAATTAAATTTTCACTAATCCTGTAAACACTTCAGTTCACTGATATTCACGGAAATCAGAAATCGGTAAACAAATGAAAAGATTCCATAGAAAAACATGTAAAAAAAACCCTGCTTTGCTGTAGTAGCACTGGTGCTGCTTGTCAATGTGAAAAGAAAAGTAACAATAGGAGGAGTGACAGCTATGTAAGGCTGTGTACTGAAAGGCAGGAGAAAATACATCCTACACAAACTGACATCCAAAAACATGAGAAAGAATAATTTATAGACATCCCAATATGTTAAAGGCAAGATAACACTGTGCCATTTTATGGCTGCAGAGCACCAGTGAAACCTCGAATAACAGGACAGTATGGTTATCAATACCAAAAAAAGGAACAAGAACAAGCGTTGATGAACACACATACAGTGTACAAATATGATATAACACTTGAATGGAGGGTTTGTTCCACACAAATGTGTTGATGTTTTAAAAAGAAGATAATATGTATGGTAAAAGATTATTTTTCCACCATTAAAGACACTTAAAAAGGGGATTTAATGTCATAAAAACACAAAGAACACTTTGTACCCCAGAAGCAGCTAAAAAAGAAATGAAGATATATTCAATCTCATTGATCAATTTTTTCCCCCATTTTTTCCTCAGAAAGTTAAACATTAGATACCAGTCTTTTGAATATGATATTTTGTATATGATATAAAAACAGGAGGCAATGGCGTTGATAACAATACAGTTCAAAGAGCTGACTGCCTGTTTCATCAGCCAGCTTCCTTAGTGTGTGATTCAGTCCAATGAATATTTGAGCCTGAGCAGTTTTCATAAGTTGCTAATTAAACTGAAGGACCGCCCACCTCAGTGGCGGCTTTCATTGAATCAAGACAAACGCATCAACTGTGCATCTCTTGTGCAAAGCATATTCATTGTAGATCAAACACAGGCCCACTCTCTATAGAAAATGAGAATCCGTGGCTTGAGCTCAGCTGAGCGTGGTTTTCTGTTTTCTGTACTTAATGGTACATTTGAAAACACCTACTGTTCTGTACCTTGTGTTGTCTGTTTACTTTAAACCTGATGAACGTGTTGTTGCACAGACAGCAATAATGAGAGAACCACTCCTGAGGAATCAAAGAGAGAAGGTGTGATTGATGGTGCTGTCTGACAGAGTGAAGCACATTATTTCATCAGACTTTCCCTCAAACAGTAACAGCATGAGTTTCCTCAGAACTGCATGTACACATGTAACATGACAGCTGCTAAACCGTTAGAGCTCACACAGCACAAGCTCACGTCCAGTGCACTTAGGTCCCCACAAACTAATTAAAGGCCCACAGCCATGCAGGATTAGACAAGTGTGCATAACAGGCATCTGAAAAACACTCCTTAAAGGAATAGGTCGACATTTTGGTAAATTATTTGCAAATAAGTAATAAGACTAATTTATATTTTATGGAAGGTGCATATACATTGTACAACCAAATGAAGCGTTTCTTTTTTTTAATGGTTATTTTTTGGGGGGGCTTTTTTGCCTTTGACAGGAAATGGGATGAGAAAGGGCCACAAGTTGGAGTCAAACCTGTGCCACTGCATTATGGACTCACTTAGTACATGCTTACTTAGGCATACACTCTCCCAGGTAAGCTACTAGGGCGCCCACCGTATAACTTTTCTAATTGTTCATTCAACGTCAGTACAAACATTTACTGTACGTAATGAAATTTTGTTTTTATTCTAATTTTTCAACATGCAGCAGCAAAAATAATTTAGAAAACATGTTTAGTTTAAGATGTCAGATAGTATTTGCTGTCATAATATAGAATATGTATTTTTAATATTGTTTTTCAGTCGTGCGCTGCTCTTTTTGTATTCCTGTTGAATTTATACTGATGAAAACATTTTAATGAAAATTTTTAACAACTTGGCAGTAAATTTAAGTCGAATCAGTGTTTGTGCTACTGTCAACCAATTAGCTGTTCATATTTTAAGCTTTCTGACTCAAGATTATATTCATCGTCCTCAGAGAAAATGTGAAATACCCAGTTGATATATTAGATGGCACCCATGGCCATGGGAGAACTGATTTAGGTCATTTTGAGTTCTTTCATAAAAAACTTAATTAAATTCATAATGGGATATTAAGACTGAATCACAGGCTGATTCATGCTGCGATACTGGTGTTTGGCATTTAAGGAGGATTTTGTGGAGAGGGGATTTCCCAATGCTAAAAATAAATATTTCCCCCATTTTTTTGGTGTTAGATGGGAAGCACTTAATTAGTGATTGCGTTGTTAATATTCAATCTGACCTATTGTACTGAAAACAGCTGGACTGACAGGCGCTGAGCAGGAACACTGTCTGACATCCCTCATGCCCCAAATAAGCTGCAGCTGTTGGGAGTGGTTGGAGTTAAATCAAAGCACTAGTTAAAACAGACACACTCAGTGATATGAATCTGATTAACATGTGTTTGTGTGTTCTCAACTCTTTGGGCCTGCAAATATATATGTTATAAAATGTACAGTTTATACAGTAGAGAAACCTGTGTTTAGTCTAGTTAAAGGTCCTGAAAACTTATTAGCCATATCAGCTTTTTAATATAAGTGCTGGGGTGCTAACTTTGAACCAGCATTTTCTTGCAAAGCACAGTAAGTGTAGGTTTTGTCAATGGCAGACTTTCTGTCTGCACGTTTTGTTTTGCTTTGTTTTGTCACTAGTTTGAGGTGGGTAGAGTTCAGTTGGGAAAAGCTGACCAATCAGGATTTAGCCAAAATCTGATGACTTGTAACATTGTTACGCTTCCAGGTCACTGTCAGTCAAATCTGATCAAAAAACACCCACACAGTCCAGGTGAAGCACATTGCTGAGTTTGCTGAGGGCTTCAACACCATATACAAAATATATAAAAGTCATTTTTGAGCTTTATATAACGAGCCAGAATCAAGCAAGACAAAACAAATATGGTACAAATACTTGTTTTTGTATTCAAATGGACAGGTAAGTTGAAGAATATTGTTGTTTGAAGCTGAGAGACCGAAATCTATTTAGAAAAACTACTACTGCAGAAGAATCTAAAACCTTCCTGTCAACCTAATTATCTTACAACCTCCCCAAATACATGTGACATCTTTGGGGGAAATCAACCACTGGGTACAATGAGCTGCGAAATGTGTCTTATTCTTTCTCTTTTCCTCTCTTTTTCCTCCTTCTCTCTTGGTTACTCATACACTCACTCTCCGCTTACTCACCTGTGCAGCCACGGACACAAACAAACCCCATCTGGCGAGGTGTGCAGTCCATTAGCATACCGTTGTCTCCGGCACAGACACAGGAAATTCTGTCATCAATAAACTGTGTTCTTTCTCTGTCTTCATCCAGCAGCCAGAAATTATGATTACCATGGAGACAGTGCAGTGCTCATCGCAGAGTAGCTCACTTATGTTCAACTTTGAACAGATGTACAGTTTGTTATGTACTTTGTTTGTTATGTATTTAACAGTAATTGTTCAACCTTTTTGAAAACATTTCCATTTTGTTTCTTCTTTTAAAATAAAGTATAGTTACAAATTTCAGACTCTTGCATGCATAGCTCTTACAATCACAATCACCTTAATTTTATTTTATTTATTTACGAGGTTCTATGATGTGAGGACATTTCCGCAGAAGGTACTTGGTATAATTATCAGATTAGTAATATTATTTTATCAGATTATCACTTTGCTTTCCAGCTGCTGTTCTGGGTCTTTATTTGGTGATGATGATGATGATGAGAGCAGTGTGAGATGGCCTTGTGATGAAGGTCTGATGGGTAGCTGAGAAGAGTCTGGTCTAACTCTGTGGATTCATAGCTGACCTATTAATAGCAGTGAGGATGACTGGTTAATGGGTCCAAAGGTTGATAGGGGTGAAAGGGTTTTCCTTAAAAGCATGTTGCGAAACATGCTTTACACCAGATAGAGTGTAGAGACCCAAGAAGACTCTTCATACTATCTGGGCCTAGAGGAGAATATTGTGATAACATGCAATATGTCTCGTGTTGCTTCCGCATTGTAAGTGATGCTGGTGGTGAACTGGAAAGAGCGAACTAAGGCAGTAAATTATCATCCAAGCTGAGCAAATAACAGGTTTCCATCAAAAGGATGGATTTTGCGTGAGCTATAGGCCATAAAGGTGTATGAAAATGGGGGCTTTTATAGCACATTTCAGTTTTCACCAAAAATAAAAAACACGGTAAACATGTCTCTCTCCCACAGTTTTACCTCCTCCATAACTGAAAATGCTGCCACAAGCCTCCTCTTGCTTACAATGTAAATACATTGACTGCGGTACAATCTGCACACTGCACAACTTGTATACGACCAGCCATTATACATCCTCATGTACTGCAAGTCCGCCTGCCACTAATAATGTTCAAATCTCTGTCCTAGAAGCTTCTTTTTAAGCAAATACATTTAAATATGAAAATTCAAGCTTACAATTTGTTGTGTGATGTGTTGGTTCAGTGCATACAATTACTACTTTACAAACAGGGCAAAACTTATATCCCTCTTCTTGGCATCAATTCTTGCAGATTTTCAATATATTAATCTTCCAGGGGGTGTTAAAGTAACATTCAAATACAATATTTGCTTCTATAAAGCTTATCTTTAATATGATTATTTAATACTTAGAGTCAATAAAACAACAAGATTTGTGTTAATATAAGTGTAGGGGTCCTACGTGAACACAGCATTTTCTGCAAAAGCACAGTAAGTGTCTGCGCTGTTTTGTTTTGCCTAGTTTGAGGTGGGTAGAGTTCAGTTGGAAAAACCTGACCATTACTTGACTTAGAGTCAATAAAACAAAAAGATTTGTCTTACATTTTGTTGTCTTGTAACAGTATGAACAGTCCACTGGTTTATGATCTTGTCACTTTTGTACTTTTGTTCACCTTTTAGTTCAAGAGGTTGTGAGTTTTGAACCCATGTGCTGCTGATTGAGACTGCATCCCTCTCCTCTCTCTTTCCCTGTATTAAACTGTTAGTTAACTAAAACCTTCAGGTTTTATCCACAATTTAAAACCACTTTTGTCTCAGAAACACAAACAATATATGAGAAAACAACACATCACACTGGTATGCACAAACAATTCTTAAGTAAACTTTTGCCTGGATAAAGTACAACCCTTATATGAAGAAATTTGTTTTATATGTTTATTGTGCGACTCCAGCTCCCCTTATTATTACAAGAGTATCAGAGCTACAACCCTCCATGAGAATGAATATGACATACTAAAGCATGGCACCAATAGCTCCATCTTGTGGACTTTATTAACACCATACTTACTATTACCATTTCTCTTTAACAAAATTTTCCATGGGAACAAAGTTCCACATAGCTATACACATGGGGATGCTGAAGTCAATTTCAACTATAGGTGGCAGTGAAAAATTCACAAAGTCAAAAATGACCTGACCTGTAGGTTTGAGGTAATTTCCTAAAGAATGTAGTTTTGTGACCAGTTTGTCTCTCTGAGCCTGAGACAGAATAACATTTAAGTACATATAATAATGGTGGGGCTGTAGTGCAGGGATGGGCTGAGGCTTGAGGTAAGTCACAGGAGTAATATGGGGACTTACTTGTTTGCTGAAAGCAGCATGTAGCATTTTATGTTTTGTACCTTTTGCAAATTTGCCTAACCTATACATTTTTGCGCCATTTTGGAGTTTTGGCCATATGGCATCTAATATTTGACAAATCTGGTACACATTTAGATTACTTGTACATATTTAGATTACTCTGAACAAGTTTGTGTTTTTTTAATATTCCCTACCAGGCACATCTGATTGCTCCGCAAGATAAATAATTTCCATTGCAGGCCAGAGGGAGGCAGTATTGTCTTGTCTTAACTTGTCAATCTTTTCTAACGCAAAGACACTTCTTAAGTGAAAATGACACTTGGAAATGAATGACATCGTAGAATCAAAACATACTTGTGTCAAATATTCCAGTTGGAAGTTACTTGATGTGCATTGTTTTACTCTATCTTGTTCCCATGCTTGCAGATTTCTCTCATGTTGTCTGCATTCATGCGATTGCTTTCACAGTGGGGTGTATCAGTGTATACAGAGCCATCTCCATGGTTAGAGTATTTATATCCCTCCCGGTCCTTCCTATCCTCCCACAGCACAGGAAAATGATCTTCACTTGTAAGACCATCTGCAAATACCACCCAGGGCACTGTAATGTTCCCAATATAACCTCACTGCACAGCCAGCTGAGGGGTCCTGTCAGCGGTCCCAGTCTGGGCTGTATACAGGGAAGTGACAGGCACCGACTCTGCTCTCTGGATTATTGTTTTCTTCACATGTTTGAATGGACATCATGATGAAAGGAGAAGATTCAGAGGAAGTCGAGATTGACTTGGGAGACTCCAGTGATCCTGATGAATTTGATAATGAGGAGGAACCTCAGACACTGTGGAGGGCCCCTCCTGCTCTGGAGGAAGAGGAAAATATTCATACATCTACACTAGTGGAAATCAGTGATACCAAGCCCTTGATTAATGTCAGAGACCCCCGAGGTATCAATGACTGTCTCAAGGTATTGCATTCTCATTCAGTGGCTCTACTGAACTGTGTTTTATGGACAATTTGTGCATTTGTCACATGTAGTGAGTTAGCTGATTTTAAAATCACACTAAAACATTGGCATGTAGAACCAAGAAACTGCTTGGCGGATTGCACTGCCCTGTGATTATTTCTGAAGATGAATCAATTCCAACAGCAACATGACTTAAAGGTTCACCTCTGTGAACACTTTCTTTTTGTATCTCCAGGTGACGTTTGAGGATGTAATTGCCGAGCCGGTGTCAGTGCGCAGTGGGGACAGAGTGTGGATCTGGAGTAACGCCCTATTTGAGGTGACTAGGGTTTGGATCTACAGGATAGTCACAGTGCTTCTGGCCATTCCTGTGTCAATTATCTCTGGTCTCCTCTTTGCCATCTTGAGCTGTCTTCACATCTGGTAGGTTCAAACCGTGCCCTCCTGCACACATTAAAAGGACAACATGTCACTTTTTTTGCTCTCTTGCTTCTTAACAGATCTTTTGGTTTAATTTGGCCAGATCACGAGATATCAATCTCTTTCTGCTTCCACCGAAGTAACATGGGAGCGAATGGAAGTTTGTTTGTGGTGCTTAAAACCACAAATGATGACACTAGATGAAAACGCAGTTGATCACCAAATCACTGTACACTGTTTCTGGAAAGATTTACTGTTTTTTAAATTTCATTCCTCTTAGCTTAATAGGCCCCCAAACCCCTAAAGATGAGACAGGCCTCTGAGAAATATCCATATTGCAATATTCTCTGCAAATTTTTTTGGACGGGCACTCCAATACTTTTGCAAATATAGTTGGGCAATCACGTTCTCATCCCAGTTTGTCAAATACTTACGCTGTTTTGTCATGTCCCCTGGACACACAAGGTACCCTTTGGCGTCTGTATGAGACCTTTCTGCCAGAAATCCTTTCTAACACATGGTCAAACATGAAACGCTCGCAGTTTGGTTAGGTTTATGCACGAAAACGACATGGTTAATATCATAGTTTAAAAATGAAAGTTTGTTAAAAGACATGCGTGTGCCACACTGTGGAAAAAGAGGAATTGTGATACCCACTGGAAAGAATCATATCCTATTTTAATCCAAAGTTAAGAAATACTAAAGCCATTCAAGTATAAATTCCCGTTGGTTTTGGGGAAGTACTCAATACTTTCAGTTGCATGCTTACACTGCTTCAGAAGACAGGTATCTAAAAACTGGCTGCTTGGCTCAGTATCACTGTGAATGAGATATGTCTTTTTTAAAATTTGGGTGATTTTCTATGTAATATTTGTGTTTCTTTCTATGGCAGGATGGTTGGTCCTTGTGTCCAGTGTATCTCTATTGGCACACGCTGGCTGCAGGATCTATGGAGCATTGTGCTGAGCATCATTGTTCGTCCCTTCTTCTTGAGTGCTGGGAAATGCTGCGGAGGCTTCAGTATACACCTGGCTAAAGAATGAGACTCACACATCCAAACTGGGATTGTTTGTTATGTGCGCACATGCACTGGTGTTAGTACACTGACCCTTAGTGGGCAGTGCAATTTGATTATTTAATATTTAATTCAAAAATAAAACATTTAGAACTACATGTTTTCCACAGTTAAGAAGTCCAACAGTATCTGCTGGTCCTTTTTAATGATAATATATGGTGTGTGACATTTTAAAACAATAATGTGAACCTGACACAGTGACAAAAAGAATGTGATATCATTTTTAATTTCAGCAAGTTGCTTTTGTGAGACCAAAAAAAACAAACAAAAAAACACCAGTGCAAAAGTTTTTTTTTTTAAACTTACAGTGATTGATTTGAAGAATTGTTTAGCATGCAGTACTTTTTCTCACACATAGTAGGGTTACGACTCTGAATGATTTGTAGGTTTTTAAGTAATTTGAGCATTATTTGTTGTGCAAATTGAATGTTGTATTATCCTTATGTCATAATGCTTGGGTTTGATTTTATATTTTGCTAATCTTTAAAAGAGTTTATGCTCAAGGAACAAAAATGTACAACTACTATGACCTAAGTTTTGTTACTGATTACTAAGAATATTCAGTTTTGTAGAAAATGAGAAAATGTATTCTTAAGGGAGGAATGGCAATTAAAGCTATGAACTAAAGTATGTTTCTGACCTAAACACAACATAAAACATAATTATTCTGTTAAATTCAGTGAAGGGGCAGAGGCTTTCAGCATTAGCTAACCCTAACCCTAACCCTACTGACATATATATGAGTCAGGAAACAAGATCCAAAGAACTATGAAGCTATGGCAGCCACTATAACACACTGATTCCCTACCTAAGACTAATTATTGTGATTAAAAGAGATATTTATAACATTATCTGTTACACCACTTTTGGATGGATAATATGGAGGTAAGCAGGACACTGATTTGTATTGTTTTACAATATAATCACCTTCATATATTTATTCATGTGATTGTTTTAAGCTTGAAAGCAAATGTTGTGTATTTAATAACTTTGGTTTTATATTGGTTTATATAGGCAACACTGAAGTTCTTTTTCTTGCACTTTTTGGATGTGGATGGAAATCAATACACATGATACATGAACTCACCATAGATCACACTTACTGACTATTTATTGAGCAGTCTGGCACGTTCAGTGTGAAATGCAACATGAGCCTACTTCCCTTTTTGCAAAAGGCTTTAAGTCACTGCTTGAGTTGTCACATTTGTACAAAAGATTACGCTATTGTGTGCGCAAGTGTGTGTGTGTTTGTTCTTATATTTGATGTGATATGTCAGCAGTGCTTTCTGTATCTCTGACAGTTTGAGGTAGTCAACACTGGCAGCTGCCTGCTGGCATTCCTGGATTGGAATAACAGTGAGTGGCGTTTCAGTTTATAAACTGCCCCTCCCCTCCACTGCCCTCTGCAGCCACACTGCAGCCACACATCCGACCTCTCATCTATAAAATGGATCATTATCTCAGCTTCAGTTTCAGCTTCTCCTGCTCCTTCAGCCAGAGAGCAGGACCATGGATGAAACTGACCGTACCAGGGAGCCGCTGATCAGTAGGGAGGACCACACCAGGGAGACAGACCACACCAACAGGGATCCAAACCAAATTAACGAGGATTTGATCAAGGTCCAAATAATCCTCTCTTTTTACTTAATTTGTTAGAGATTAATTAAGCCAAAGTGTGTCTTACAAAGTAATGCTGCTTAAAACTGTCATCTTTTGGCCTTAGATCATTTTGGCCTAACATTGATTCATGATTGTATCGTTGAGTTGACTATACGTGCTGCCATGCACAACAGATTGTAAACTAATTAAGTCAAAAATGTTTTGCTTTAAGAAAAGGTGAAGATATTGGTGTTTTTTTCTTGTTAACAAGTGTTTTGGTGGATAGATCTTAAGTGTATTAGGGCTGAATTTTACTTGACATTTTTAAAATCTTGGTAGTGACTTTAAGCTTACTGGTAGTTAAAGCAGCTACAAGGAACTTATTCACGTTTTTTTGCCTGTTTCGATGCCACCCTAGCTTCTCCTTTGCGCTTGGAATGGGAAGTTGAGGTAAGTTGGTGGCAATTTTGCAAGTATACATGCTAAATCATGCACTGGTCCTTTAAGCTATAAGTCCACCTTTAAAGGGTCAGTTTACTCCGATCAGAACAACATATTTTCCCCTATGTAGATAGATTATTTTTGCAGAGGGTTTAAGATTATAATTAAAAAGTATTGAAACATACATTTATAAAACCCAACATTTTCTGTTTCCAAAAAACAATGTCTTGGCTATATATGGCCTGAGGGATAATATGTTTATTTGTGATTTGTCTTTACTGACCCTTTAATCTTATAACCAAACAGTAAACAGTAAATAAATGAACCCTCTCTGTATGTTTTAGATCAACTTTGAAGATGTGATCGCAGAGCCTGCTGGCATACACAGTCTGGATTGTGTATGGAAATGCAGCCGCGACACCTTCACAGTGTCAAAGTGCTGGTTTTATCGCATCCTCACAGCCATCCTCGGAATCCCTTTGTCACTGCTCTGGGGTCTGCTCTTTGCTTGTATGTCATTCTGCCGCATTTGGGCAATTGTGCCCTGCATGAAGACCTGTGCGATTCAGTTCCACTGTCTGTGGAAACCCTACTTGCTGATCTTACGCTTCTTGGTTCAACCAGTCTTCGATGCAATGGGAAAGATATTCAGAGGCGCTAAAGGGGTTTTACGCAAGGAGGCGTAAGCTCTGTACTGCTGAATTATTCAGGGATATGGACCAACTCTAGCACATCTCACTGACTCATAGAAGGTCCACGAAATATCAGGCTGCAACAAACAAAAGGTGTGGGATCAACAGTCGCCATTTTTGTTTGTTAGTCTAGATTTTGAGCTGATCAGTGTCTACATGTCTTCTTTTTTGATACAGAAAAATATAAAATTTGTCTAATCATGTCTTTTTATTCTATGTGGATGTCAGCCAAACTTTAAAATAAAGTATTTTTTATGAAAGGTGTCATTGCCCTAAAAGTACTTTCTCCCTTTCTCTATTGACACATCTTTATGTGAACTTCCACTCTTCCATCTTAAAACTGCTCCCATGGAAGTTACTTTGAACCACAACATTTTGCTTGGCAACTTTCCAAGCTATAAAACACACCTAATAAGCCAGGAATGCACATTATCTGATCCTGACACTGAAATTCTCCATATGTTGAGTATAAACAGTTGGCACATTTCCTCGAACAGTACAGCAAAAGAAATGAAACAGAAAAAAAAGAAAAGAGTATTTGTTTAAGTATTCCATGTGGCCACTAGAGGGAGCCATTATTCTAGTTTGATCCTAACTTGATTAAATGTTGTAAAATGTCCAAGTACAATGATTACTCCATAACACCATCAATCAGAAAAGAAGAGATGGAGTTGATAAAAAATTATACACACAAGGAGCAGTGGAAACTATTTACAAAGTGAATTTCACATTACATCATAAAGGACAAACACTGTTTGATATGTAGCATGTCTGCTGAAAACATTGAAACCAGCCTTGCTGTAAAATGCATTCCTCATGGATTTTGCTTTGTTGATGAGTCTGTGTTGTTACAATGGAGATGTTTGGATTAAGGAGTAGATATTAACTTAATAACGTTAATATCATTAATGCATATGAACATTGTGATTTAACCACCCATAATAATGGAACTATACAATTCTTTTACACAACCTAGTGCTGTCATTACAGTAACATAATTGGAGCCCATTTACACAGAGCAACTCTTTTTTTCTTTGTAGAAAGAATGTGCAACATTAAGATAACTGTTGTTATAATTACTTGTCCTTTAAGGTCAAATCAGGACAATAACTGTTGGAACAAGATTCAAGACTGAAAGACAGAAGCCTAAAACAACTTTGAATATGCCCAAGGTTGTTTATTATTTTATGTATAAATCTTGAAATGCTTCCTACATTATAGGATAAATTTATTATGTGCAGGACTCCAGTGCAAAGGGAGTCAAAAAGGAAAATGGTGTTGTGGGAAAGTCAAGGGCACACATCCATAGAGATAGAGGCACAAAGACATTTTGTTCTGCTCTTTGTTCACAGGATGCAGGGCATTGTTTAGGCAGCAGGTTTACATCGTCTATATGCTCAATTTAAAACACACTGCAATGGCCATCACTGCAGATAATTAAATGCCTGAAATCAGGAACTTGCATGATTGCTGGGTTACTTGACTACAGGAAGCATGGATGGCTTTCAGCTGGCTCTTCAGTGTCCTGGCCCTCCATTGCTGGATGTGTGTGTGAGGCTCCTCTGGCTGCTCATGTTCTTGATGACATAAGTGGAGGAGTTGCTTTTGTGCCTGCCCTGTTGATCACCACTGCAGGAGGAGGGTAGGTACTGTCGGCAGCAGCAGAATAAGCACTGCATCAGGTCCTGGAACAGGTGACCAGCAAAGAACATGTAGATCCAGGGGTTACAGCAGCTGTTGAGACTGGCCAGTAACATGGCAATGATGAAGGCCATGTCTAGAGAGTTAGACAGAGAAGAACATATGCTTATTATTATGTATGTTTAATTTTTACAATCTTAATACAAAATTGAGGTTGAAAAATCTAAAGCATCTTAAAGAATATTTTCTATTTTTTTATTATTTTCAATAAATCCCATGAAAAGGGACAAATTGACAATGAATTTATACTACTAACAAACATTGTCTGACAAGTGAAAGCCTGTTATATCTTATAACTCTGTGCCATAGAGCTCCATTGTTGTCAAACATTATTAATAACACATCAATGATCTACACCATTACATTGGGTGACATGTTTCTTCATTATTACTAACATTGGCAGTGTAGTTCCTTTTGATTTAATGTTTACTACTTACTTATACTTTTAATAATAAAAATTATATATATTTGTGAGCCATTTTTAAAGATTTCCATCTTCAGTAGGAAGGAACCAATGGGGTTAGGGCTGTGTGCCATAGGCAGAGTAGAGAAAATTAAAAAAAAATAAATAAATAAAATAAAAAATATTAAGAGATGGACTAAAATGTTGTTGCTTTTGGTGGGATTTGTGGACAAGGACTGGCAACCTTATCCTTAAAAGCCTTGTCTATGACCTGCACCCTGCCTCTCACCCAGTGCACGCTGGGACAGGCTCCACCCCCCTGAAGGATAAGCAGTTTAGAAAATGAATGGATGGGTGGATCTTTTAAGAGCCTCTAAAGTAACTAGTTTTTCCTCAATTCTATAAAGATGTAATGACCTGGTTGTGGGCAAAGGTCCAAATTAAGTGAGTGTGTACTTTGTTTGATATTTCAAGCCTCAATTGTAAGTGTTTTTAGCCATTGCTACTATCATGCATTATGCAATGTCGGTTGGTCTGTTGGTTGGTCTGCCACTTTGGTCCAGAACAAATATTATATAGGTTACCATGGAATTTTGTACAGACATTCATGGTTCTGAGACGATTTAATGTTTTGACTTTGGTAATCTCCTGACCTTTCCTCTAGCACCACCAAGTTGACCCTCTATTTTTATTGAAATATCTATGATATTTTGTACAAACATAGTCCCCTGAGTATTAAGTGTAATAACTTTGACCCATTTTCATCAAGCACCATCATCAGGTCAAAATATCAGTTTGCCCAATACTTAAGTTTATGCTAATTAGCCCATGGGCATACTAACAGGCTAAGCTAGCAAGCTCTTGTTAAAATTGTATTAGTTCTTGTCGTGTTTTTTTCTTCAATTTTAATTCATGTTAAATGGCACAAGCCACACACACACATTTACAGTCCATTGACGGATAGATATTAAAACCTTCCCTGGATGGGTTTGGACTCCCAATTTCTCCGTTTCTACTTTATTAATATCAGTCTCCATTCAAGGCAGTTGCACTTGTATTACAAATCATTTATAGAGAAATATATGAACTGACAGTCAGAAGCATTTCAGACAACCCCTGAAAACATTTGGGATTACAGCTGAAAAAACATTGAAGGTTGATGGATGCCACACAAATGTGATTTTAAGTTGCTTGACACCAACATGATAAATGGCTTCAATTAGAAGATGCTGTCCTGGATGGAAAAATATACCTTATTTTATTCAGTCATTCAATTGATTAAATTTCCAGTCGTTAGAGGCACAGAGCACACTGAAGAACCACACCATCTGAAGAGTGGAAAGTGGATGACTTCCAGGTTTTTTTTTTTCAACCTTTAATGGGGTAAGAGAGATTTAGTGCGCGTTGTCTTCCTTTCTCCTCAAGCGAAAATGCTGACCTGGTCTGTTCATGGTGCTCTGGCTCTGTAGTCTATTCTTTATTGCTGTGCACAGTGTCAACCAAATGGCCCGTCAAAATAAAATTACGATTCAACAGATAAATCAAACACCCAGTCTGGAGTTTTGAGATTATTTGGTGCCATGGGGAGCGCAGTTCTTTTAAAAAAACACAAAATGACAGCAGTCAAACTTTGCTTCTTTTCAAACCTTGACCTACATTCACCACTTTCTTGTGCTGCCAGAAATAAAAGAAAAACATTAATCTTGGCCATCTTCTGCAATATCATGATGTACAGCTCTTCTGAGATTGAAGTTGGAAAAAAGGAGGGAGAGTGATGTTGAAATTCAGAAGGTGATGTATCTTTGATGATACGGCCTATTTTATTAAGAATACGTACTCTATCAAAAGATAATTCTGAGGATAAAAAGTTAAACAAACATTGTGCAAATCAGCTTCTCCTTCACTATCAGTGGATCCTGCAGATTGTAAAAAGTGATGATGACTGAAGTTCAAGCCCTGCAAGAGTGTGTTGATTTTCACTTTGATTGAACTGCCTTCAGAAACTCATCTACATGGAGTCTTAACCTGAGGGGCATCACTTCAGAGAGAATGCAATAAGTCAGTTAAGATGTACACAAAATCAGCTAAATTTGAATCATTTTACTTCCACACCTGAGTTGAACAGAAGCTTTTCTTTGAAAAGTTTTCTTTGAAATGAACATGACTTGTATCCCTAAAAGCATATTAAGATATATCAAATCGATCACTTCTCTACTCTCTTCTTCTTTCTCCTATGGACATGTTAGCCATATATGTGTGACTTGTTCTTACTTCAATTATTTATTTTTCAGTAAGATCGTAATGACTGTCAGTAACAAAAACAATATTTTTGGTTTTAATCTCTGAATATTATACAGCAACCAATTCATTATAATGTTATAATGTCTAAGACCACATATCTCCAAATGTGGTGATTTAGATTTTTTCAGATGAACTGGAAGAGTTAGTATTGCTTTATCTGTTAAGAAGATTTTCCTACTTATTTTTATTTATTTTATTAGATGTTTTGGGGATGTTACGCCTTTATTTGATAGGACAGTTGAAGATAGACAGGAAGAGCAAGTTGGCGGGAGACACATAGCAAAGGGCCGCAGGCGGAAATCAAATCCAGGCCACTACAGCAACGACTCAGCCTTCATGGGGCGCGCGCCTTACCAGGTGAGCTACCATGTGCCCTGGATTTGCCTACTTCTTAAGCTGAATAAACCATTTAAAAACACTGTGTTATTTTAAAAAAAATATAATCATATCCAAAAACATGAAAACTGTTGTTTTTCTTGTGAATCTTGATAAAAGCATTTTGGAGATACATGGTTTTGACAGCTACGAGGAGTTCACAATTTCATAGTTTAGTATTTCTATTTCAGTATGAATGTGAAATAAATATAAATTTTTTCAACATCAATGACATGTTAATTGTGGCTTTTGGATGCTTTGGAAAATTACACGTTAAAAACAACATGGTAAAACAATGTTTACAATGCTAAAGTGTAACAAGAAATAGCCTATAGTGGGTGAGTGATGAGTCCATCCCTCCCACCATATGGGGGCCCTTATTGCAACATACACTTTAGATATGTAGTGTACAGCATTGCATTCTTGTCTTTAATGTGTTTATTTTACTAATTTTGTGCAAAGCTGCTTGGAAGAAGTCTGATATAGGAAGATGATAAGCTTGGCTCAGTCTAGCCAGTTTAAGTTATATCTAGATCGCCAAATGAACACACTAACAATTTTGCTAAGATAAAACCAATTGAGAGGTCATGGAGCACATCTGCTCCCCTCCCCTTGTTCTCTTTAATGTCAATCTCAAAGGGGTTAATTTTGAACAAACTATGCAGTTAAATGGAAATTATATAAACCACCACTGGGAACAGAGATAGAAACTCTTTGATGCTTTGGTACATTTACCCTCCCACTGAAAGTTCTCTGAACTGATAACCACTGTAAATGACACTCTCATTCATCTGTGTTCACCCTCGGGAAGTCTGAAGTTAAACACCATTGTGCTGCCATGGAAGTGAATTGGATTGCTTATGCATTCCCAGAGATATTCTGTGAGGGAAAAGAATGACCTTTGTATGTATGAGACACTTAGTGCTGAAATATTGTTGTAGAAAAACAGATTTTTTTTTCACATTGTGGGTTTATGGGCAATAAATTCCCCAGTATAAATCAAAGATGATGTTCTAGTCATTGTGTCACTGAGCACTTGGCACACTATAAAATATATGCCACTGGTTTCCGGTGAATGCAGAGAGATAGATTTAAAGAGATTTATGTCAAGATTAAAATTTAAACTGCATAAAGAAAAAGGAAAAAAAAAATCCAAATGTGCCTTTACCTTCTCTTGGTGCAGCAGGATCCCATGCAGACCACATCTGGACAAAGAAGAAGGGAGTCCAGCACACAATGTAGGCAAGGACCACCACAAATGTCATTTTCACTGTGCGGATTTTTGCTTTTGAAATGAGCCTCACACTGCTCACACGAGTGAGGGGATGAGCGCCTTTGGAGGGCCTTGCAGTCAGAGCCAGGAAGTGCTCCCTTCTGGTCTTTAAATTGAAATTCTGCCATATTTTAAAACATATCAACCCATAGCAGATGCTTAAAATTGCCACTGGGAAAATGTAAATGCTGAGACTCATCCATGTGATGTATGCTTTGGCACCCCAAGGTTGTACAAAGTCCCCCCAGCAGTCATACACGCCGTCTCCGACCTCTCTCAAGGAAAATATGTACGCTTGAGGAGTGCTGAATATCAGACTAAGCATCCAAGAGGCGATTACGCAGAAGCGATCCTTTCTCTTGTGCACGGAGCGAAGCGGCTGGCAGATCGCTAGGCACCTGTCAATGGACATCAGGACAAGCATGTAGGTGGATGCAAACATACCCACGACCTGGAGGTATTTGACCAGCCTGCAAAGCAAATCCGGCCCATAGAAGCGAAATGTGATATCCCAAATGAGTTGCGGCAAGACCTGAAAGATTGCAACGACAAGGTCTGCGATGCTCAGGTGCTTCATGAAGTAATACATCCGAGACTGGCTGTGCTTGGTGGCGTGGATAGCCCACAGGACGCACAGGTTGCCGGTCAGAGCGAGCAGTAGCACCAGGACCAGGACGGTAACTTCCACTTTGGCCACTTCTTCGTTACGCTTCAAAGGATTCACTGTGGTGTTTCCTAAATGACTATCATTCCCGCGACTAGAGTTGCTCCAGGAAACATTCTGCGCCCAACTATTCTGCTCGCGTAAAAAGTCCTCCATCGTGCGTAAAAGCGCCACTTTGGCGCAGCCAACGGTCACATCACAGAACAGATTCAGTACCGCTATCAGCTGTGTGGTAGTGTAGTTGCCCTGCGCAATTTACTGCCACATCACTCCATTAAAGTTGGCTTTGTGAGTTTACCTCAGGATAAATTACTGCGTAATCCAAAAGTCAGCTGTAGTCTGCAGAGAAACAAAATGTATCACTTTTATTGGAAACACTGGATTCATCTCAAGCATTTGAGCTAGTAAAACTTCACAGAGAAATTGTATCATCACATAACCATAGGAAGAGATTTTTTCCTAACGAATCTTACCTTTAAAGCGATCCTTTGCACAGTTATTTGGGGACATCGGAGCACCGCAGTCTGCATCAGCAGCTGTGTCCAGTTTGATGTCTGGTTTGCTGAAGCTCTGTACCAATCTCAGTAACCCCCTCCCCTCATCTTATTTTCCTCCGAAGGAAACTGTTTGAGTTCAGTATGAGCAGACTGCACGTTACAACTATTGAGTGTACGTTTTGACTTTGTAGAGTTTTGTGATTTGTAAAATCAAATGTCCCTTAACAACATTTGGGCAATGCTAACCTTTATTGAGCAGTGGGTCCGTGCTTTTAAATTGATCCCTTGTTAGACTCAAAATGAGGAAAATTCCACTCTGATCGTATACAGAGGGTCAATTGTTGAGGCAAAGAAAGCCACCAAATATGGAAAGAGATGCTGTCTGGAGCTGGAACACATTTGCTTTGATTTAATGTAATAAGACTGTGATGCTGTAAACTAGTACTTTAAGCACAGGCAAAATCAGAGATGATTGGTGAAGTCAAAAAGCCTAATTCAAGTGCCAGGGCAGTGAGTCATTATATCATTGCAATATTTGTGCAATATTGAGTATCCAAACAGAACAAAACAGCTGTTAAAAATAACTAACTCCCTAAGGCAAGTCCCCTAATTGTTCCCTGGAAAGCATGAAGGAAGGATTCTTAAGTACTAACTCAAAATATTCTCCCATTTTAGGCCCATACAGTACATTTAAGCAAAAGATAGTCAAAATGACTCAAACAACTATCTACTTACAACTAAGTATTCTTTACTTTCACGCAGGAAAGTGGCTGTTATTTTTGTTACGTGTCATATATCTTGTTTTTGAATGGAACCCTTTATTCACTCACATCCAATTTAAAGTAGGTAATCATTTAATTGCTGTTTTTAAAATTCAATTTGCACAATAACCTGATTGTAACAATAAGGTTTAACACAAACATTTGCCTTCTGAATAGAAAAAACAAACATTACCTTGCCTGTATGTTGCTGAAATTGACAAATTTACATAAATCATTATAAATATCTATCTGTAAAAAAGATCTGGTCATTTTAGTAAACCTGGTTATTTCTGATTTTGTTCAGTCACAAAGAGGCAGGTCACTTGTTAGAGAAAAAATGATTCATTGTTCTCAACCATACCATGAACATGTGACCATCACATGTAAGGTGTGAACAGTTTGTTCCTTTAGATTTATTTGAAACACTTAGTTGAACACAAAGATATCTTGTTGTGCATGTGCTAGGTATACAATCTGAACAGACATGTTGGCAGATAAACAGTTCTTTTTTCCCCCCAGGATACCAGGTCATGTAACATGCAGTACAGCAACAGCAGTGACCCACAGATGTGAAACACCCAAACACAGTCCCGCTACAAAATAAAGTACTGCAAACTACTACCAAACCAAGAAGAAACAATTCAATTGAATGTAAGTGTGTGTGCAATTAATGTACATTTTGATCTGTTTGAATAATCATTCCTTCATCATATCCTATCACTGATCGCTGGTGCTTTAAAGGGGTTGTTGGCATCAGCCATCAATCTGTGGGTTAGATGATATAACTGTATGCAGTAACACTTTGTAATTCATTCCACATAGTCCTAAAAGTATGTAATATGCTGTATTTTCACTGATTAAATAATGTGATAATTAAAATCAGTTTAAACTGTTTTACTTTGCTTGTGCAACATCCATTCCAGGTGAAAGATTCTGAATATCTGATTAAATCAGTCTTTAATGGCTATACAAAAGTGCTCACTGAAAAAAATATTGTGTATGCAAATCCAGGGAATTAATGTTTTAATTTTTTTCTTTAATTTTTAGTTTTTTTCAATTAAGTGATACATGATAGAATATTTTATTAAGTTATTCAGAAATTATGTTTCCAAGGTTGGCTGTTTCCAGGACTACCTGCTGGAGTCAAGATACAGCTGCTCTGTTAGATGAGAATTGACAATGCTTGGGCACCAATGAGCAAGCCATCCAGGTGATTCTCAGTGCAGGAGACTGTGGTACAAACCCAGGTCATGTGGGACGAAAGATCCAACAAGAGATCAAAAAGTGAAAATGAAAAAAAGGGCTGCTGCAGATAAGGTGAAAAAGTCTTTTACTGATCTTTTTGAAAAGAATGCCACAAGAAAATTGTACAAAGGGCAGAATGAAGGACATGTAACAGACTCATGGCATCTCATAATTCACTGACTTTGCAGCCACACGCATATTCCAAGACATATGCCAGATGGCTGACATGCAATATTTTACTGAATCAATATAAGAGGGTGTCAACTGTTAGACCTGTCATATGAATGTTCTGGTTGATAAAATAGACATTTGTGGTCAATACATCATCCAGCATTTCATAAAAACAAGTTGAGGAGGTTGCATGTAAAAACGTGTCGTGGGCTGTTCTTTTGGACACACGTGCCATTAAAACCCCTAAAAAACTTGTATTCAAGTATTTTTCTGTGATATATGATAACGGTCCATTGTGTAACATTTTGGAGAATCTATTGGCAGAAATGGAATATAATATTTACAGGTAAGGTATATTTTCATTAGTCTATAATCACCTAAAAATAAGAATTATTGTGTTTTCGCTGCCTTAGAATGAGCCATTTTTAGCGACATGGGGAGCACATCCTCTTCTATGGAGGCTGTCATGTTGAAATGTTCTGTTTCTACAGTAGCCCAGATTAAACAAACCAAAAAACTGGCTCTAGATAGAGCCTTTCACGTTTTTCAAGAGGTTCTCAATAACCATCATTTCTCCTACATGCTTGAAACAGAAGGGTGAGGCAAGGGTGTTGTACTTACCAACTACACTACTAGGTGCCACTAAACCTTAAACAATGGACCTTTAGTCATGACTAAATAAGCAAAAAATCTAAAAGTTTGATTGTGTAGGTGTGATTTGATCACATTTGATTGACCTGGCAATATAAGCAACCCCACAACTGTCATCACAATTTGAGTCTAACCTTTTCCTGACACAAATCAAGAATTTCTCATGTAAAAATAACAAAAACTGTCCCAACCTTTGCAGGTTGTAATTGCAATTGTAAAAGCTGAGTAATAGGACCTATAAACTGCTGACATCACACATATAAACAGAATGTATGAAGCACCAACATACATGGAACATGGAAAAGCAGAACAAAAAGTTGTTTTTGAACCTTTGGGAAGTCCATGTGGTCGATTACATTAAACAATAATGACTACAAGGCCCCCAAGCTGCTGCTTAGTTTGTTTATGCCTCAGGCCAGCTATAAGTGCATCAGCCAAAAGTCTGTGCAAAGTTTTTATCATTCATTCAAAAGCATCTGAAGACGTCACTGATTTATTATGGCAAACTGCTTTAACATTAATCAATATTGGGTGTCAGACATTATGTAATGCATTAATGAATAGTACCTTTCACCATGGGCCCATTAATTTATTCTTTACTGAGTAACACATACTGTGTGGTACATAGGGTTGTATTGAACCCACATACCAAGCACTGGCATCCTGTTGTGTACATATTTTAACAGCAAGAGCTAATTTGTAAGATGCTTGGTCCTAAAGAAGATTTGACATGTTATTGCAAAGAAGGTTTTGACTATGAAACATAACACAAACAACATAAACTGAAAACTGGGAAATACTTAGAAAATCTCCCAATTATACTATCTCTGCTCTGGCTCCTGCCTCCTCTTCTCACATTAGGGTTTAGTATCATTAGAAGCCTTGTCTTGAAAATAAACTTGCCTCAAAAGGCTCTGGCCAGTAATTATTTGTGTGTGAGAATTAATCATTTTTATATTGGAGATAATCTATCTTAAAATGTTGGCAGAGAGAGGTGAATGAACACTAATAATGAAGATCTTTCCAGACACGATTTAACATGGGCAATCAATCAGTTATTTAAGGATGACATATTCGTTAATTTTCTCCTGTGAAATGACCTAATAGCTAATTCTAATTGCACTAAAATGTACAATTTTAACATAATGCTGAAGTGACATAGTGTATTTATGAATTTTAAAACATTTATCTGGTATCTAAAAGAGTTTGCACATTTTAACAATGCAATTGCCCTTTAAAATAAATGTTTATAGATATTTTTAAGTTTAGAAGCCAGATTCTCTAACAAAAAGATGGCATCAATCAAAGGTGATAATTTGTTGTTTTTTAAAAGTATAATAAAAGTTACAAACCCACAACCTAATATTCTGAAAATACTTACATCATGAGAACTTTAAAATGTTTTCAGTGTGATTTTTAACTGAAATATATCCCTTATTACTGATACTGTAATTTTGATAGGTTTGTAAATTAGTAATGCAAAACTTCCAACCACTTTGTTTTAAAATGGAACTTGAGGCCATGAGATAGAAGACGAGTGTTATTGCTAATCTAGTGACTCCTACTGGTTGGGTGAGGGCTCAGTTTCCATCTCTTAGAGACCTTGATGCATTTTAGTCCCTGTTGCTGGCAACCCCTCTGTCTGGCAGGGTAGTGACTCCAGAACCGCATGCGGCTCCTCAGCCCCTCTCCAGAGGCTCCCTGTAGCTTTGGCAAAAAATTTAATGGAATTGGATAATGGTCATTTTTCAATATTTCTGCTTATTATTGTTGGAGGGTCATCTAAAATGTGTGTCATACCTGGTGTATTTTCTTTTATATTTTGCCAAACCTCACTATAGTGGGGGTTACTAGTCTTCAAGCCTTAAGTCCCTCTAGCCAGGCAAGGTATGGATTTCAAACAAAAAATAAATAAATAAATAAATATACTGTATATATATTTATATATCAATTAATATAGATAATAATGTAATAGTGTGTAGACATGTTTGTTTGCTTTCACCACCAATGCTGCTGACTTACAAGGCCTACACAAAATAAAGGACCAAACATACCCGTTCTTTTGTCTGTTTTCTTTGTGGCAACATCTCTAAACACACTGCAGTCACTATAGTTAGCATATGTTTTCAGATCTGCCTCACTTGTAAGTCTATATCAAGCTCAACTTTGACTTTTCCCAAAATATTTACCAGATGAATGTAGGTTGGTAAACCACATTCAAATCACATTCATCTGAACTTCTTTCTCCATTTCTGAACTTCTTTCCCAATTTTAAGATCAAGTTCATGCCAGAACTCAACTGAAAATGTTTCGGCATGATCTCATACAAAAGGTCATACTGTTCCCACAAAGACAACATCTTCAGACTCATTGGGGATTTTTGAGAAGTTTTTTGTTTTATTTCATCTATTACTGACTGTTTGTTTGGCAGGCTAATACTCCACTACACTGTCTGTCTACATTGACACATTTATTATTTGGAAATAACTAAAACTGAACACAACAAAATTGCCCAAACCAAACAGAATCATTTTTAAGACCTTGGTCAGAAAGCAGAGCTCCACTTCTCTGCATGACACATTGGGTAACAATGGAGGATGTTGTTTACTGCATACTCTCAAAACATACACATTCTTTATTTTGTTTTAAAGAAACCTGCCAGAGCTGCATTGCAAAAGATGTTTACACATGACCTAATCTCTGAATATCAAACTATATAGTCCCAGTTATCTGGTTTCAATAGGATTTATGACCAAACACCATTAGAGCTTACAATTATGTAGCAGACATCTTGCCTTACATGTATGGTTATTTCACTGTAACTCCAGCGATAGCAGCAAATTCAATTAGCACACAAGGACAAATACAGTATGATATAGAACTGGAAAATATATGATGAAAATATTTAGTTTCACACAAACACCTTGACATAAAACAGATGAGTGTCACAATGAGTGTTCAGTATGTTAACTGGCATGTAAATAGACAGCGAAAGGATCAAGTGTTACAATCTTGACCACACGTAAACTCTGTCTGACACTGATTTAAGCACTCTTGGCATCAAAATGCATCATCAGTTCATCAGTATATTTTAAAATCAAGTTGGCATGTTGTGACAGTCCTTTGACTTGGTGATGTAAGTGCAGAGGCATCCTGCTGTGGGAATGCCTGAGTACATGAGGGTCACTGCAATACAAGGATAACAAACCAATGTGTTGGTACAGCTGCCCTGTGGTTTCCATGCACTCACACAGGTATAAACCAGCAGTCATTCTCTTGCTCCTAACCTGAAGCATGTGTGTGGTGGTGGAAGGGTCAGAAATCGCATGCAGAACTAAATCATGTTAGCGTGACTAACACAAGGTTTGTGGGAACACTGAAAACCAAAGCTAAAAGTTGATTTTTACACTTAAGTGTGCCTGTTGTGTGTATGACATGTTTAAGGATTGTTTTACAATTGCTAACTTTTTTTCTGGTGCAAGTTCTTCACACTGTAGAATATGGCTGTGAATTATAAAAATAATTTCCTTTAAACCTGAAGCAAGAAAAGTATTAAATACTTAATTACCCACTTAAAAATGACAATTCTTACAATTTTACTCCTTGTTGATTGGCTACACTTGTGGTTACTGGTGGTAATGGCAAGCTTTCTTTGGATAACAGGACTGAGACTGACTTCCATTTGAAATTACATCCAGTGGGGGCAACAAACTGCCTGGAGCAGCAAACAGAAGAACACCTACTGGTGTATCTGTTTACAGCCCAAAAGCAAATTGTGGCTGAGAGGAATCTCTGAAAGGTGTACTTCGCCGGTACTATGAAAATTAGTAATAAGGACATTTAATGGCTATTGCTAAATAATTGTAGTTCTTAATATTATTAAAAACGGGGTTTGATATAATGAAAATATTAAGGATAGAACTTTAAGGTATCGGGAAATACAACATTAGCCATATGCATATAGCAATACTTGTTACTGTGATCAAATATTTTGTTACTCTGAATCACTCATGTATTCAATTACCAGAATGATTAGACCTCTGTTCAGGTATGGGGGTAATTATGTAAGGGTCATGAAAGTACATGTACCAATAAGATTTATCAAGGTTTAAGTTGTCCCCCCCCCGACAGGTGCAACAGAGCAAAAAGACCTTTAGGATGTTAATCAATCAGGTAAGACAACTGTAGGTGCATCATGAGTGTGGGTGGTTCCTTATCTAAACCACAATAACTAGAACATTGTGGACCTTTTTTACAGCAGACAATAACAATAGTATTAAGTAATAAATCATCCTTAATAATTAATATCATTAATGATGACTACATCATCATAAGTGCCCCAGGTGGCCAATGCCAAGGAAAAAACATCTAAATGGAATATAGCCATAATTAATGTTACTAACTACACCTGTGCTTTTCCTCCTATGACATGTTCAAATATCTGATAAAGCATATTAAACTTTTAATATTTTCAGTGTTTCAGTGTTTGAAAATGTGTCTTTTATTTGGTGGAAAGGCTTTCATGTACCATTATCAAAGAACTATTCTCATGAGTTCCTGCTTACCCTTGTATAGTATCTCTGCAGGGGTTTTGGAGAGATGTGTTTTTGTTATCTGTCTAGTTTTTCTTTGTACCATTTGTTTCTATGGAATCTATAAAACTGTGACTTGTAGAAAGAGAAAGGACACGAGTACTGTTGGGACCCAATGTGACTTTAAACTGATATGACTTTAATCTCGCAGAGCTACCAACAAAGTATAACAAAATATAACTTGTCTAACACGTCTATGACTTAAGAGCTACAAAAAGTTTCTCATTATATCTTCAAAAGTGTGCAGCTAAGTGAGAAAATAATAATCACTTTGTTTCAGAGCCAACAGTTTCAAAAACTGCTCCAGCATGTGGACACAATTTAAAGTAACATGGATAAGGGCCAAGTCTGCAGAGAATCCATAAGAAGGCAGTGTATACCACTACCCTCTGGCGCTATTCGTAAAGGATAGCATTCTACTCGCAGCATCTGTAACATCTGCAGCTGAGCTCAATTAATGGAAAAACTGTCATGCATCCAAACAGAGGGTCCGCATGCTACCTTCTGGTGATGTGCCTTTTGTAAAAAGTGTTTCCTTGTCTGTGAGCTCATATAAATTAGAGGCACAATGGTTCCCTTACCAGATGAAATTCAATGGAAAAGATTGAGAGCATCTGACCCTGAAGATTTTCCCCAAATGTTTGGATGGTTTACAGAACATTGTAAGCTATAGTTTCCTGTGCGGTCTAACCATAACTGCAGATGTAGCACCAAATCATCATCATTGTTTATTCCAGGTCAATTTGACAATTTGGAGAATTATACTCCTTCTGAGTACATTTATTTCAAGGTTGTGCCTTGTCAAACTGAGTTGGAGGGAGATTGAATTGGCCACTGGTTGATTTAATTACCCAGCACTTACTCGTACCTGTTCTGTATTCTGTTGTTGTCTGTTTGCTTTCTCATTAATTATTTTTGTGTGTTTTAATTCTGTTTTAGTTGTGAATTTTTCTATTTTATAATTTTATAAAGTTGTTGTAATGGCAACACATCCTAGCTATTCTTAGATCCCTAAAATGATCATGACTGAATCTTCCCCTTGATACAGACCAACTTTAGTCCTGCGTGATAAAATTCAGCCCTCTTATTTATCTTAATGAGCCCAGTCCAGCAACACAGTGCTGCAGCCCCCTGCATTGTTTTGATGTTTTAAGTCTGAATAGTCAAGTAGCAACTCATAACAACTTTGGTAAGGGAAATAAATGGTGAGATTGTGAGCAAGTATTATAAAGTACTATAGTGCTGCAGAGGTGCCCTGGTCTACAAATCTTTAAGAAAACATGTTTGTTGATACAGACCCCCAGATATTTCATGTTTTATTTAGTGATTTTGAGTCAGTCAGCCAGGGACTTCTAGGATGCACAGAAAGAAAAAGAGAAAATGTTAATTGAAATGACACAAATGCAAACAGTCTTGTCCTCAATGTTCTGTAATTTAAAGCCACATTTTTACAGCCACAACACAGACACTGAAAACTGTCCAGGCTTTGCTGAAGGCCCATGCTTATCACCTGCCATTAATTAGCATTAGAAACAGCCTGTCAAAAAAAAAAAGTTCTTTTTTTTTAAACAATTGTATGTCAAAATTATATGATAAGAATATTGAGATGTAGTTGCATATTATATAAAACAATTAGATCAATATAAGAGGAGGTGAAAGCTATCCTGTATAAAGTCAAACAGATGGGGGTGAGCCACAAGATGTGAATAAGATGTGTTGGAGGTGCAGAGATCTACAGAGGACTGTAACCCTCCTGCATGAAATGTGGGAAAGTCCTATTATATAACCAATATGGGGAAGGGTTCTGCATTGCATGGATCATGGCCTTGGGGGCCTAATAACAAGAACTGCAACCGACTCAGTCTGTAATGTGATAAATCTCCAAATAAAGTTGAATCAGATTGAATCAACAATGTTATGTAATGTTTTTTAGGTTTTGGAACAATTCACTCCCTTTTTAAGAAATAACAGCTTTTTTTATCAACAAAGATAATTTAATGAAATAATGGTTATTACTGTAAAAAAGAAAAAAAAAATTGAAAAACTGGCTAGTTTTTGGAGGTAAACTGTTGGTAAACAGTCCCAATGAACTGTGTTATGTATTTATGTGAAAATGTTCCTTAAAGATTAGATCAGCATTGTTCCCAGGTATTTTTGTTTGTTTGTGTGTTCTACTTTCCCCTGTTGTCAGTGTTCTATGTATTGCTGCATTTGTTGTAACAATAAACCAAATTTTGAGAGCAAAAAAGAAGTACTGAGGCTGAGAATGAATTTGATTGTTATTCATAACAATTAAAAGCGAAAGATTGTGCTGTTTTTTACCTGTCCATCAACAGGCCATCAGACTCTGTAGTACAACAAAACCTCTAGCATCTGGCTTTGAGTGAATTTCATTATGAAATTACACTGTGTCATACTTTGTCACATTAAGCAGTGTATATCACTGAGACCTTTCTTGGCTGCTCACATCTGTATATTGTACTAATAAAAGAAAATATTGTGTTTGATCACACGGGCGGGCATGTAAAATGAAAAAAAGATGGAGACTACATTTAAATTCTTAAAGCAATCCTCAGGCAATGAGGGAACTTTTCCTCTTTGCAATGGAGCTCTATCTGAGAGCTATTAAGGCAGTTAGAAAGCTTGGTCTACAAAATATTGTTTATTCATTAAAGCCTTAGGTTGAAAAACTAAAACAGGCATACTATGAAAAACTGTTATTCCTTCTTCACTATTTTTTTCTAAAAGGAGATCGCTCATTGTATTGGCCCCTTTACACCCATTATTGCAGTTTATTTTCCTCTATATTTTGCTAAAACCTCAAAACTACTAGTCTTAAGTCTCAAGTTTCTGTAGCTAGGCTAGCTATGGATACCAAATTAAAAACGAAATCCCTGAGAAAAACAGAGACTAAACTTTACCAATGCAGCGGGCCTATCAGTATTCTTGATCGCTGCAGAGAAATTAGGCTCAAATATTTTTTGCGGCTCCAGACAGATTTAAATTTTTACTCTTTGGACAAAAAATACTCTTTTGATAAGTAAAGGTTGCTGACCTCTAGTCTAGAGGGAAGTGGTATAGCAACCAACAGATTGCCATTGCTATCCCCAGAGCCATGCCAATAGTGTGGCTAAAAATAAATATTTTCAAAATAACCACTTAACATGTAAATTAAAAAGTATTAGCTGAAGCATCACATTAGCTTTGACTAAATATGAACCATGTTAGCCAATCATGTGGATGTGACAGTTAATTTAATCTGAATATGAAAATTAAATTAAGCTTTCTCTTATTCATTCCCCTTTAAAACTAGCTCTCATTTGGTTACAATAAAGGTAGGTTTGAGGGAACACAATGGTGCAGTAGTTACATTCCTGCTAACACCTCAATATGATAATGCACCATATTATTTAAAAGATCAGAATATGATTTGCTTGAAACCAGTAGCAAATAATAATTAGATACATGATCATTAACATTGTACAGCCTCTTCTCAAATAACTTACATAAGAATTATTCAGGTACTATTCACTCATTAGTCTGCTTTACATATAATTTCATACATTAGTATACATACTTTATGTTTACTAATATTTCTCTTTATTTTGTATGTTTTGTTCTGAGAGATGACTCTAAGAGCAGACATTATGAGAACTCATGTTCTTATATGACTTAATAACTCTCATATTGACTTGTTTTTATGTCTCTTGACATAAACACTCTAGATTTAATACCTTCAATGTAGTATATTTCAGAGTAAATATAATGTTATTTCCAACATCTAAATGCACTGATACTGGAGCATGTTGGAATAAATGAATTAACTGTATATTGTTCCAGTTTTTTTAACAACTTGGGGACTTTTTCTCTTTTGTGGTTGTCAAAGCGTAATAGGTGTCAATCTAATTTGACCTTGTCCAAGGATTATTTACCTCAGTCAGACTATAAATTAAAATGGAAAGAATAGTTGCTGGTTGACCCAGACCAAGAGTATGTGAAAAACACTAAAAGTAAATCAGTGTTATCTGTTATATAGTGTGCTGACAGTATGTACTGAGTGAGTGACTGTTATCAGAACATGTATGTTTTCTTTTTAACCCTGATTTCCCCCTACCCATATGTAGCTTTTGACTTAGAAAAATATTTTCTATGTATTACAACATTACATATTTTCTATCTGCCTGTTCCAACATTTCATTGAGTGAACTATTTAAAGCTTTTTTTTTATGGCTGCACCATTACTTTAAATGGAAATATTTGTCTTGCACATGTTTGTGACACGTATCTTTAGAAATGCTGAGATCTTAACTGAAATTTAAGTTTGTATTATAGACTATGAACAAATACATTGCACGCATGATTCTACTATAATTGGTGAAAATTACATTACTTTGTCAGTGAGCATAAATGTAGTTTGTTTTAGAAGCAAAATGTATTGCAGAGAGTCAAAAAGTCAAAAAGTCCAACAATAACATTCATATAAAACTGACACAGATACACAGTAATACAGTAGCAATATTTTGATTTAACACCAAGATCTGCTCTTTGGTACATCAGTGAGATTTCTATCACAATAGGAGCTAAAAATAAAATCCTGAAGGATCTGTGGCACCTTCTTTAACATTCTGGGCTGATTAAATTTTAACAGGAAAATTCAATTTACAGCTCTCTTTTAGGAGTAAGTGGTTAATCTTCAGTGAAATCTCAAGGCCTGCTACATATGGTGCACATTACCATGTCCATTTATATTCTTTGCTTCAGTGAGGCTGTTTCATATCATTCTTATCATCTGTCTCAATTCAAGCAATGAGAAACGAAGACATGAATATCGAAGGTGGAAAGATGCAACACGTTCAAATATAGATTTTTGATGCATCAAAGAAATAGTTAAACATTTTAGGAAATATGCTCATTTGCTTTGTTGCCACGAGTTAGACAAGAATTTTGGTACTATACTCGTATCTGTTTGCTAAATGTTAAAGATAGGGCAAGCAGAATATTGGCAGATTATTTCACAAATTTTGCTTTTACCATTTCCGTTTTGGACAGATTAAATAGATAAAATGTTAATTAATGAGACAGGTAACCTTAGGTATTTTTTTTGGTTGTCAGTCTTCATGCTAAGCCAACCATCTGGTGGCTACCTTCATATTTAGTGTACAGACATGAAAGTGATATAAATTTTTTTAGATGTTATTCTCTGTTCCCTTCCCAGAGGTCCTTATCCTTATCAAATAAACCTAAATAAAACAACGTACAGCAGTTACAGGTCATCAATATACATGTTCCTAAACTCCGACACAGCTGGAGCAAGTATGCTACACAATGTTATTGTTCATCAGTGTGGATGCTCATTGTGTTATGTTTCATTGTTCTTGGTGTGGACGGACCTTACGGGAGCATACATGTCTCAAGCCACAGACCGCCTCGTCCTGCATTATCCATCTCTCCTCTAATACAGTCCAGTTTAACTCACCACAAATCATATGCGGTAGAAGTTGAATTTAATCTCGTCCAGGCTACATATGGAAATATAATCCAATTTAATTTACACCAGAGAATAGCAGGCATGTTTTTGAGTCGTTTTCTGCCAGTTTAAAGGCAGGTATGAAAGATTTATTTTCCTTTTTGTAATCAGAACTAGTATGAGGGCAAAAGCTGTTCTGGACAAACATGATTAAATTTAACTTTCTCATCAACTCTTGTTTTGATTTTCTGCCTGTAACTTATCGCTACATCACTGGAGGAAATGAGAGTTAGTCACAGGCTGTTGTTATGTTTATAAAATAAAATAGCAACACACAAAGAGGAAATTACAGTTTACGTACTGACTGTCTGGGAAGAACCAATTTATTTGAATCATTTTAAAAAGTGACAATTCACACTTCTCGATCTATTTAAATATGAGATGTAAATATATTGTAGATTCAAATAATTCACTACGAAGATTTTATGGAAAAGTTCTGTTTTAAATGGATCACAGCAATATTCTGGACTCATTTTTGCTTAACAACTTAAAGAGGAAAAATGAAAAAGATCAAACTTATTTGTCCAAGACTGAATACTTTTAGTGTTTTTAGGGTCAGTTGGTCATAAAACAACAATAAATCAAAGACACATTATTACCAAGCCAAGGCCTTCTCACATGTCAACACATAGTATACTAGGATAAACAGCACATTCACTTACCAGCTTGGTTGTGATGAAAGGTGGTTGACATCTGATCTGTATTTCTGTTCCTCATACCCGCAAAAGTAGCTATATCAAAGTCGGATGTTTTCCTTAGATATGGTATGAAAGGCCATTAATGGACATTTCCACCAACATCCAGACAAATTGGTTCCATAATATTTGCCAAAGTAAATAAAACAGGTATAGAAAAGTCAACCAAGGCACAACTCATAGATCAATGACTCCTGCCTGTCACAGCACAGTGCTTATATAGCATGTCTTTAGTGAGTTGACCATTAATATCTGCCAGGCTTGGGAAGGGACTCTTTTTTCTTGGTGATCATTCACAAATCTTTATTTACAAGAAACCACAGGCAAATCATAAATGTTTTACACTTGATAGATGCAAGATATGAATATTTATAGTGAACATATGACATAGGATGATGTATCTTAAAGGGGACCTTAATTACACCTGCTGCTTTGCCTGCAGGTTAACAATACTTTATTGTGATTAAGCATCTGTGATATGATCTATGAAACTGACATTGATGGATTTAGTTTTACTGGCACTGCAGCGCAAGATATTTCTCTTTTAAAAGGTGGGTGCAGCAATTCTGGAGAAAGATAGTTGATAATTTAATTCAACTGCCATGTTGTGGAGTTGAACACATTGGCATCTCCCCTCCCCTTTCCTCCGTCCTGTGCACGAACACAAATACCCCCTATAGCTGATTAGCTGGAATAGTGTTGTCTAACACACTCCGAGCCATATGTAAGCCAGGCGGAAATACATAGAACTCAAAGTGGCCGTGAAATTCTCTTGATATGCCAAGACTGCATATCATTATAAACACTTTCTCACCAAGAGACCAAAAATTGAAACATGTTTTCAGAAATATGCCAAACAGACCTTATAGCGTGTCTGTGTTATGTGAATTGCCACTGAGTTTTTAACCTTGCTGAACTTTTCTCTGATTGTTTCCAATTCTTCACGCTATTCAGAACTGCTTTTTGAGATTCAACATTTTTTTATACAAAACAAATGTCCCTCGTTGTTTGCATGTACAAACTGTTCAGACACCTTGCCTTGATCCAACATCATTAGTCTGATCAAAGCAAAATCCTTATTTTATTTATACAACCTTTTTCAGTTAACATGCAATCCTTCAACAAAAAAAAAAAAAAGATATTTTTAGTTCCTGTCTTGCATTTCACTGAGTCTCTTCCCAGCAGATCCCTGGTGGTCATTTCAATAAGTAAACAAATATAATCAGCTTTTCCAGTTCTGCCTCTTTAGATCTGAGCAAACAAATTTGGACACTAAACATTGCCCTAAAGCTCTCGGGCTAATCATAACCACAAGCCACAGTTCAGATAAATCTACCAAATTTGACATGCTCTTATTTGAAGAGAGCACCACTCCTTAGCACATTTGTTTTATAGCATATAGACTTCAAAATGGAAAAAGAATCATAAAAGTTTCATAAATCTGATAAAAGGGACAGTTCTTCACATATAAATGGAACCACATAAACAAAAAAGCTTAGTTTCCAAGCTGCAAAACAAAAAATAAAACAATTCTCACAATGATACTAGACGAATGCAAATTCTTCCTTGTGGTGAGACAGTGTGTGCATCTTGTCAAAATGTACAAGTCATCACAATGAGTTGATTTATTGTGTCACTTGCCAAACCATCTCCAAACAACATAACAGGAGCTTTTCTTGTTACATAAGATGAATCAAAGTGAATCTGGAATGTGTTTGTAGCTGCATGATCCGTTTCTTCTGAAGAAGTTTACATTTGTGGATCTGTATGGAGAAGCAGTTCAATTTAATTCCTGGTAACGAATACTAAATATTTACATGATGGGTAGGACACACTGTTTGCAAGGATTATCATTGTATGGTTATTTAGCTGTAATTAGATGTTTCAGATCCTCATTATTTATGATCTCCCATCTAGTGGGTTGTGGTCCTCTTGCTCTACATTCCTTTTTACCAGCTATATGGGCTTTGACATGATCTGTGTTCCCCATCATGACCACCAAAGCTTGAAGAAAAACATCCAAATGGCTTTCAGGCTTCAAAAGCCATTACTGTATGCACAATGAAGAGTTTACTTAAGCACTTGAGTTGCTTTAATGCAGCTGTGGAAAACTGGATTTGAAAAAAAGGATGGCATCAAAACGTCTATCTATCTATCTAGGCTAAAATTAAACTACTTCCAAATTGTCAACATTTCTGAAAAAAACATCCAAATTCTTTGCTTTCCACTGCCTTTTTTGAGTTTATCCAAACAGATTTTAAAGCGTTTTAAGGTGAAGTGTGTCTTGTTTAGGAGGATTAATTGGCATATATTTAATTTAATATTCATAAAGTTTCTTAAGTTATGAATACAATGGTTTTAAGGGGGTTAATTATTAAAGTCTCTGGAAATGTGGCTTGAAATTGTAAAAATGCATATATTATGTTAAAGTTGAGTGTCTCATTAGGCATCCATAAAAAAATTAAAACTAATTAAAACTGCTAATTTTAGCTGATTGAGCAAGCTATGTGTAGGTGTGGCAGATCACGTTTTGATTGATATCTTCCTCAGGACAGGAGTACTAGTGTGGACGGGGCAGCAGAAAAACGTATGTTAAAACATGTTTCAGTCAGCGAGGTGTGTGGCATAGTTAGAATATTTTTACTGCTTTACTTTGCTGTCAGACAACGCTTTCTGACCGGGAAATGAAACTGTTACTTGCAGTGAACTGAGGCAGCTCAGACCTAACTAAGCATAGAAACTAATTTGTAATACTTTCTAGATACTAGCTGCTTAGCATTAGAGACCCTAATAAGACTCTACATAGTTAGAAGGCTATTGTGGATGTGGGATCCCAAATTTCTCAGACCATTAAATTTCTCAGATGATAATATTTTTTTCCTTTAAGCCATTTTAAAAGGAATTTAAAATAAATAGTTTTATGAAGTTATTTTTCTTGAGTATCCTCAGGCAAAATTGGGAATGCAGAGTACACAGTGGTAGTGTGTGGATGTCTAAACACATTTAGTCCTTCATCCCTCAGAGCTTTTCTTTTTCACCCATGAGACCTTTGCAGCTGATGCCACTGTTAGCCGTGGCTGTCAACTTCTCGTCGACAGGAAGAGCAGAGGCTAAGCAAACAAACAATCCCCTGCTACAGAATTTCATATATAACACATTGCATCTCAAATGTGGGAAAGAGATCCAACATCTGTATCTCATATTAAACGGAGACAGATGATATCCATGAAATCGATACTGGGGAGCTCTCAGCAGTGTAATGTAGTAACAAGGCTTCAAGCAAGTCATGAGATTTAGGAAAGTCTATCCGTATCAAATCTCAATCTGAGCTGCTCCTGGCCATTTACATAATGGACCCAATGGACCTTATACTTGAAGCACAGAAATTCCAGTTATATGTTTAACAGATGGAGGTGAGTGAGTTCTCATTCAGTAAGATCAACTATGCCATTTGTATGCATGTTGAAATGGAGACTGATTCCCACCCCTGACAGTGCCTGGGATAACAGTGTGTCCCTGAACAGACCAGAAAGGAAGTATCACCTTAGCTCATTTAAGAGACACTTGACCTTTACCTCTCACTTAAACAGTGGTGGGAGAAGTATCCAAGCAAGCTCACTGAAGTAAAAGTGGCAGCTCCACTGAAGAAAGATCCACTATTACAAATAAAAGTCCTGAAAAATAGACAAACATCAGCAGTCAAGTCAACAATCAGAAGTAAAAGCACTCATTGTGAACAAGAATACAGAATGGGAGAAGAAAGGGAGGAGAAGAAGATATTCTAGGATCCTATCTATATAGGAAACAGAGAAACATTACTATTTATTTGAATGTGTGTTTTTACATAATGATGAAATCCAGTATCTCTTTTTAGTTCTGTTTCGGTAACCGACGTAATATCTGGCTCTTTTAGTAGCTAAATGCTCTGATATGTTCACAAACTAGCTGCTAACTTTATCTCTCTGGGGCTGGTTCAGTTTTGCTGAAAACCTTAAAGCCAAGACAATCAGCCGAAAGACTCTAAAACGCTCCATAGCGCTAAGGGAAACTGCAGTGTTAGGTGTTATTTCTCTGTAAGTACGAGCAACACTTTTCAATTCATGTAGTCTTTTGATTAATTGTTAAAGCAGCAATAAGCAGTATTACTATAATTATTATTGCGGGTTTAATATAGATATATTGAAATTTAATACTAAATAAATAAGGGAGTATCCTAAAATCAGTTTCTCAAGCAAAAGACAATTTTCCGTTAAAAAAATGCTTTAAAAGTTTCAATTTGAGTTTGAGAGGAGAATTGTCTCTTTATATCCAAATCTATCCCTCTCACCTGCAGGACATGATAACCTGCATTTTTCCATAAGCGCATTAGTTCCACCGATGATGGATCCTGAGACTCACTGAATGAGATATTAATTACTGTGACCTTCCAGGAGTATTTTGGCACTTTGACGTCTGCCTCCGGTCATCAGTTATTATCTAACTGTTTTCTCTCCTGCTTCCTCAAGGGCCAAAATTCCTGTCTACTGAGAGATTTAGTTGATCAGACCCCTACATCGGCACCTTCCAGTTGTTGTTGGTAATATCTAGCAGAGCTAGGGAGCAGATGGGAGGAGGGTGACTCACCCTCTCTATGTCCCGCTGATTGGAAACAGACACCTGAATGTTTGCACCTCTCGCACAGCAGGGACAAGAGGAGCCAGAGGCTGTATGGTAGGGCTCATTCCACTCACATTTAATTTCAAATTTTCACACACAGGCATGCTACAGCAACAGCAATATTTTCACAATATTCCTGCAGATATCCTCTGTAAAGATCTTATCACATGCTCTTCTTGGTTGCCTAGTTGTGCTGCCTGCCTTAATTGCCTCTTCTGAGCTTCCAGATGTCCTCATAATGTTCCTCTTCATTTCATTCAATTAGATGGAAAAAACGAACATTATTTCACCACCGCTGACCCTGCACTGCCCTCTCTCATTCACCTTTGACAAGTAAAAGTGAAGTGCTTGTGTCCCCTGAGCTGTTTGCACAATTAGTCTGAACAGGAGATTTTGTTTTCACAAAATGTACCCTTCTGCTGCAGCTAATTTGAAGTCACAACCTGACTTAAACACTTGTCTGATCTGGTGTTCTGAAACCAGAAAAAAAAACTTAATTTAACATTTTCCACAGAAACTTCACCTTATGGCAAATGACTGTGGTAAGACCTTAACTGTGAAACACAAACTGGAATCTTTTTGTAGTGGTTGCTGTAGTGCTGCTACATCTCTGTGTACTTAATTGGTTTAAAAATCGGTAGGCCTATTTATTTATACGCTGACAGTTAATGACAGCAGGATTTATGTTATACAATGGTTCAACATTTTGGGAAATACACTACATATATTAGAACTATTCTAATGATTTATTAACTCACCCTGCTCTTTTATTTGTTTCTATCGTCTATGTTTTTCTATGACACACTCTGTATTGAGTGTTTTGGTGCTTGCTCTACCATGCCTCTCGGAGGATGGAGAGCTGTTTGGAGGCACTGCTGCCTGCTTCTTTTTGGCACCCCTGTTAACTATTTAGACAGTTCAGACAGAGCACATATTGCAATCGCTGTGTCTTTTATATTTTTCCCATGAGCGAATTTGGCAAGAAAACACACTGATAATATATTATAAATGATATACATTATATATTAAATGTCATTTTGATAAATCAATCAGTTTCACCTAACCTATTCCCCCCCACACACAATGAAATATCAAAATATGCTCGTCCACTTGTTATAAGTAGCAGGCTATCACTGCTGTTTGTGATTTTGTTTTTGAAATGATGTACTTATTCCACATGTTTTGTTAGCTCAGGAATACAGAATTCATGAGCTTATGATAAAGAGCAAGAGAGTTGTATATGTAACTAGAAAAACGCCAGAGGGAGAGTCCCGGTAGCTCACCTGGTAGAGATGGCACCCCATGTATCAAGCTCACTAATTAGTACATATCTGTTTAACCTTAATCATACAGACTGGGGTACCCACAGAGGTAGGCTATACTTTTTGTCATACCTCACAAGTACTTTATTTATTATCCACAAAAATGTAACTAATTACTTCATATCATTATTCTCTGTTTCAATTAGTGCTTTTTAAAAATACTAACGTATTGAAGACCCCATCCAATTCCATCTATACCATTTTAATAGTCGCGCGCGCACACTCATGCACACACACTCATACACACACGCGCGCACTGGAATAACTGACGCATCCGAGACGTCCATTTCGTCTTTGAGGTTAGAAAATGTTACAAATTTACAGTATCCACTGTTCAAACATAATTTTTAATCCTGATCAATGTACGACAGCAAGACAGATAACGTTTACTGAAAAGTTAATATTGATAATTAACGTTAAGTTCGTCTACGATGTTTAGCTGTCAGTCTCGATTTTATCTCGACTTAATATTATGACTGCTTGCCGTAAAAGTTGTAACATTAATATCTAGCTAGCTAAAGCGTTAGCTAATTATCTAAGCGTAAGTATTGAAAGTTAAATGTATATAGAATCTTTGTTAATTATCAGCAGCTCTGACACGTAAGTTAAACTTAACGTTTAAACAGGTCCCGGTGTCGCGGACGAGAGTCCCGGAACCTTGTAACTAACCGTATTTCAGCATCTGAGGAAGGCAAGTTGCCTCACATGTAACCGTCAGGCTATTTTTTTAAATAAAGTTGAAGTAACCACTACTGTACTTGTTTTAATCTTAATGTTTTGTGCCCTTCAACAGTGCAAGCCCTTTCTTCTCCAGCTCCTTCGTCATAAGATTGATAGAGTCCTTGTTTGTGCCAAGATCTGGAAAGGAATCAATCCTTGTCTTTCCCACAAACTCAGTCTCTGCATTTGAAGTTAACGATGGGTGAGTGTTTTCAGCAACGTCTCCTTGATGCATATTGTCTTGATGGAAGGACCTTCGTTATAACCATCAAAAAACGACTGTTGCTTTTAACCGATAAGGCGTAATGGTAAAGCCTGCATGACAGTTAACAGTCAGCCCTTTTTTCATGCCATGCGGTGAACCAAGGGAGCGGCCACTGTCAAGGACATAATGGGAAATGGAATCCAGGACAGTTTGTTAGATTCTTGCTTGAGAACTCAAGTGATTGCCTGCGCTAGTTGGGGCTTGTTTGGCTTTTATGGAAGATTTCCTTGCCTTCCGAACAGGGCTGTGAGAAAATGAGCAGAGGTCATGGCTTCATTACATCTTCCAGTGAGAAACTGTCCAGTTCCAACATACAGGAACCTGGAAACAGTGTTGTGGTTTCATTTCATCATATGCCTCTTTCCCAAGGGTGTCTAAACCTAACCCTAATCCTCCCGGTAGCTCACCTGGTAGAGATGGCACCCGATGTATCAAGCTCACTAATTAGTACATATCTGTTTAACCTTAATCACTTTATTTATTATCCACAAATATGTAACTAATTACTTCATATCATTGTTCTCTGTTTCAATTAGTGCTTTCCAATTCCATCTATACCATTTTGATAGATTAAACTATTTATTGGGTTCATGTTTGTCATCAGTCCTAATTTAATGTATCACACACAGTGATTTTGAAGAGAAAGACACAGATTTCCTCATGGGGCCTACAGGAACCAACATATTTTTCACTTGGCGGTACCCATCTGAAAATATTTCAGGATGGGACTTTTGTTTGTCATTGTGCTTAACTGTCCTGGCTGGATTGTCTTTTACATGGCATCTTGTCTCTGTCTGGCTGAAATGTCCTTCGAAGCGGATTGTTTAATTAAATCAATCAGAGTCCTGACTCTTTCCAATCCATCATTATACTAAAATAATTTCTTTTGGTTGTTGACTTGCCTGGTTATATCAAAGTTAAACAAACAGATAGACAACAGATGAAGACTTTCTGTTCCAACAGCAGCTTTGTGTTAAAGCGGACCCAGTCAGCCGGTTAAGGAGAACAGAGATGAAAGGAAACACATAGTATTCAGGCATGCAGGGAGTGTACCTGCAAAGCACAAAGGCGAGGTAAATGTTGGCAGCTGTTCCTGACCATGAAAAACCTTCTTTGTTATTCTGTTATTCTGAACACCTATGCAGTATAAAATAGAGCCTTGAAAGGGAATGCAACTTGATATTAAGTCTGCATTCCAGTTTCTGGTCAGTCTATCCCATTTTTGCAACAATTTCAGAAAACATGGGATGTAATACTCACTTAATATAGAGAACATACATCCAATGTGTACAGTAAATGAAAAGGGTCATCAAGGTAAATTACATTTTACACTTTATCTAAACTGGAACTATTTTATAAATTGTGGACAACTTAGCTAAATTCCTCAAATCTTCCAAACCTGTCAGCTGGAGAGCAAACAAGAACAAGAAACAAGGGACTGTTTATAGCAACCGTGTCTCCAAACATTTGACAGCAATGGCACACCAGTATGTACAAAATGTTTTGTGATTAAAATCTGCTGGATCTGCTGTTTCTTGCCTTATGTTGATGTCCTGTATCGTATCCTGATGTGCAGCCGGCGTAGAGATCCACACTGCTGATGTTGCATTTTGTCAGTTTGGGTGTTTGTAAGTTACATGAAGTGTAACTTCATGTGCGCATAAAGGAAATGATTAAAAAGTTTGTAGTGTCTGAATGAATAAGTCACATTACATTGGATTGGTCTGTGGTCGGCAATTAGTTCTGCTCAGTTGAAACTATTCGCTTTAAGAAAACCTAATGGTGTGGAAGATGGGGAGGTGGAGAACTGCCAGGAGGGGGTGAAGTTAGAGAACAGGATTGAAAAATAGTTAGATTTTCATTCGTCCACATTGTACCTCTAATTTGATATTTATTTTTTCTGCACATAATAAAAAATAAAAATTCTGTCTCTAAGTTTGACTCTGGCAATTTGTTTGTAGACAAGCTCAATCACTTCAATTACTTTAAATCCATGTGTGTGTGAATCCCTTTTTCCTGTCAGGTTGAACTTGTTACAAATGCACTGATCAAACAGAACCATGGAGTTAATCACATTTATGACACTGAGATGACTCTGGGGTATTTGCACCACTGAGTGAACCAACATGGACTTGCATGGACTAACATGGATTAGTTCATTTTTTCACTGAAACAGATATAATAGAATCAAACAGTAAAAATGTTTGTAGCATGTGACAGATATGTATACAACAGAAAAATAGTTATTTTTGCTTGAGTTATACTTCAGTCCCATTTAAGCCAGATGTTTAAAAACATTAAAAACAAATATTGTATGTACGGTTTAGTTTAAATCCCAACATGAAGGATATAATATATAAAATATTTCATATTGGAAACGTATTACTGAATACTCAGATCAAAACCTCATTGAAATGTGTAGCCAGTTCAGTGCACATTACAGTTTTAAGTCTCAGCGTTTGTTGAATAAGCATCTTATCATATAATCGCAAATGATCCCAGTGGGTTGAATTGAATCTGATAGTTTAAGTGGTTGATTTAACACAGGCCAACAGATCAAAGGAGCAGCAACTTAAATATGTAACTGCATGCCTGCCTTTGTCAAACAAATTCTAAACATACACCAACCTCTGACTAACACACAAACAGACCTCAACTAAACATTACAACTCCTGATAGACTATTTCAGAGCCATATACCCACACAATGCTGCCACACATGACAACAAATTAGACTGCAAGTCTGCAAGCAATGTATGTCCTGCCAGTACTACAATAACCAGCTGACACTGCGGTCAACAACGCAAGCAACAAAAATCCTCACGAATAATGGATATGAAACAACTTACCAATGATGTTTTCATCCAGAAACAATGACATGAATCCACTATAGCCTGTATGAACTGTTCAAACAGTCTAACACGTCTGAACACGACAAACTCGACGTATTTCACCGCCATCTTCATCACCTGTTGCTCCTTGTTAACACTGTCACCTGTTTGTCTGTAGAGCTAACAGCAGGACGCTGTCAGACATGGAGGGTTGCGTTGTTCAGTTGAGTTTATTTATTTATTTATTTATTTATTTTACACTTTTATTGTTAAAAGATTGTTGCTGTGAGGTTTTAAAACTCCCGGGAACTGAGCCCACATGTCTGTGGCTGAGCCTGTGCGCATCAGAATCGTCCCAGAGTGGCTGGTGGGGTCCGCATTTAGGACCCCAGGTATTTAAGGGAGTGGAATCAGTGACAGTACGAACTATTGAAGTGATTATACACTAATGAAAACCTACCTATGAATATTCAATTTGTGCCAGTAGATCCTCATAAATGTTACACACTGCAACTTTAAAAGAAGAATAGGCCTAAATATTAGCATTACATTTATCAGGTACACAAACAAAACTCCAAATGAATGCTGATGTTTCTCAGTGTGTGCAGGATGTAGTGGGATAATAGGCTCACTATAAGTCAATATTGTGATTTCAGTGTTGTGTTCAGATCAAAACAAAGGGTAGCTGTAATGGATTAAAACTGGGGATTTTGGTGGCTTTATATCAAGCAGCCAGGGATGGAAGGCTGAGCCTATTTTAGTAGGGAATCGATGTCATTAGGCAGAGAGAAACGGGATCACATATATCAATAGTAAGTAGTTATTTTTAAAATTCTGTATTTTGGAAACAGCACAAAAATAGAAACATTCAAACCTTGTATTCATTGTTCTTCTTTTGAAAGTTTTATGATACTTAGTTCTGTACCCTCGGAGGGACTGTTGCTTTCATTCCAGTCTCTTAGACTGTGGCAATTTTATTATTTGTGCTAGCTTCCGTACTGATAGTTACTGTGCCAGAAGCATAAATGAATCAGGAAATTAAAAGCTCCTAATGAATAAAAACCGTGTTGGAACATTTATGTTCTAGCCGGAGGGTCATTACTCTAAATTGCTTTACAGATCATGGACTGTAACATGTCAAGAGGTGCCACAATGTGCTGTATTACAACACTTATATCCTAATACCCTGGGATCGAAGTGATGCATTGTTTGGAAATACTAGGAGCATTGATATGCCACAATCCCCAACCTTGTGTTAGCTGCTGCTCCGGTGGCTTTACTAATCATATCAGAGAATGAATGAAAAGGCCTTTTGAACGAGGAAGCCACAGCCTGGAAAGCTGGGTGTTAGTCCATGGGTGGTCCGTTCTCTCTTGGCAGCCATTCAGGCCTCGAGCAAGTTCACAATCTGATTATATTCCCACTTTAATCTCAATAAACGCACCTAAATGAATTAAACCTGGCTGTGAGTGCTGGACATGGAAGAAATAAAACAGTCAACCAGAATGACCATCAAAACAAAACAAGGCAGAGAAGACCATGTATGTCTGTTTAATTGTATCACAAACGATACTTACTTTTTATATTATTTTTTTAAAATCTAAACCATGTATTTCTTTCATCTCATATTTTCTCTCAGGGTATTGACCCCCACATCAGCAAGTCATCTACTTTAAATGATCAAAGTCTGTGTGGCTGAACTTGAGGATGGCGCTTACAAGCCTTATAGATTCAAAAAACACATGAAAGCAAGAACTTTTAAAGAACAGTGGCTAAGTTGATGTTGACATGTTGTGCATACTGTATTTATTAAACACTGATGGTCATATTCTTTCAGGAAAATCAAGCAGCTCTAACAGCAGCTTTTTTGCTTCACATTTGATTGGACAGTCTATAGATAGGGACACTGTTGTTGTCTTGAAGTACACAAACTATATGACACTTTGCAAGTAAGGTGGAGCAAAGAATAGAGCAGTAATGGAAAGTAATTTACTATATTTACTCAAGCACTGTACTGTACTACAATGTTATGCTTCTTATACTTCTCTTGACTATTTTCATTTTCTGCCTCTTTATATGTAGAATTTTACTTTTTCTTTACTTTCCCATTAATTATATCATGATCACTCAGATTTATCTTGTGATCCTTTGAAGGGGACTTGA
>NW_023339740.1:16251950-16289495 GCF_004916995.1 Morone saxatilis | reverse complement strand
AATAAATGTAGCTGATAATATTTCTGTACCATTACTTAAGCAGGAATTCTAACGAGGAGAGAGTTTCACTTGTAATTGAGTATTTTTACATTGTTGTACTGCTTCTTTTATTTCTGTGAAAGACTTGACTACTTCTGAAACAACTGGAGTACAGGCAGTGGTCGACTTGCACGTTTTGGTAAAGCGTTTCCGTCTTTCTTTCAGCATGACAATGCCGCCATCTACAGGGCACAAGAGGTAACTGAATGTCTTGATAAGTATGTAACACATACTGAACATACAGTATTTCAGTAAATTTACTTTCTTACTTTCCAGCACTAATCATCATTATAATTATTATTATTATTACCATTATTACATCACAGGTGCCAGTTAGAATTTTGAATTCAGCTGTGACCCTACATTAAAGATCCACTTTTGTTTGTTTGTTTGTGTTTTTTTTATATTTTGCCTTTATTGGATAGGACAGTTGAAGATCAACATTAAAGGGGGCAGAGAGAGACCAGCAGAGGGCCACAGGTTGGACTCGAACCCATGGCCGCTGCAGCAAGGACGCACACTGGGAGCCAGCTCCACCAGGTGAGCTAATAGGATGCCCCATAAAATATATGTTTATGTGAAGGATACTCTGGCAGCTCGTGGTGCATTTTATGTTGGCAATTTCCTTGATTTTACTGTTAACTGATAAAATCTATACTGACCAGTAGATGGCACTGCAAAACCACTCTAGTCAGTGTATCTATGAGACAACTGCCCTGTGTGAAGTCAATCTTTTATGTTCAGCAAGGACATTAAAGCTAAATAAAAGAGTCATTATACTCTGTATAGACAAAACATTGCATGTATTTCCAGTAAATATGTTGCATTATCATCAACCATAACATCACAAGACAATAAAACAAGACATTTCCGTACGGTTTCATTGATTTATTGTTTTGTTAATGTTTGTGCAAGGATAAGAGTTACAAAAATCTACAGACTAGACATGATAATATATCCTGTTCCTATCATACAATGTTATTTATACAAGTATCCTTTAACAATATGTATATATTCAATCCAATGTACCTATTACACTTTAAAGATATATTGATCATCCTCATAAGACAGACGACAAACACCACCAACAGTAAACGAGTTCATCTAAACAACCGCACAGCCTGAACTGACCATGTGCAATCTAGACATTATGTAAGCTTCAATGATACTGATGTGCTATATCATGTTTCTAGTACAACTTCATCAAAATGAAAACACAGAACTTACAAATGCAGCACAGTTCCCTGTAGTATTCATAAGTGCATTAGTCACTTGAAATGTAGAAGAACAATTTACTTATTTATTGAGGTAACACAACTAATCTTTTTATATAGAGAGATGACTATATTATAAGAACATTTTTACTGATTTTCCTCTTTATTTCCTTGTATTAGTTATAGGGGTGGTATGTCTATGTTCACAATAATTGTCTCTGTTCTCTGTGTAACTGTAGCCCTGCAGCTGGGTCTGCTTTAGCCATCCACTGACCTATATTGAGATTAATGAATAAAGGAAAAATATAGTTTTGGCTGAGATAAGTTTCATTTTCTCGTCTCCTGTTGTAAGGCTTAATGAGTACATTTTGGAACAGCTTGCCAGTACTGACATGCTGTGAACATTACGAATTTATCGAATGTCAGAGTCACAGTGGGATTATAACAGTCCTGGTCCACTGCTGAGGAAATGCAACAAAGGGAGGCAAAGTCTCAGATTGATTGTACTCCTGCACTGCTAACAGTTCACCTGGCCCAACCCAGGCTATTGGCCAGTGGTTCTGCCAATGTCAGTGATTCTGTCAACGCCGGCCAGACTGCAGCAGCACCACTTGTTGTTAAGATAAAGTTTCCTGGAGTATCTGTCCTTCAGTTGCTGACCAACCCCAACCGAAACCACAACACTGCAGTGAGTTTTAACGGGACTGTTTCTTTGGAACTTCTTACTCCTCTTGTGGGCAAAAAAATAACTGAGCATTCCAAGAGAAAAGATTAGAGGATGTTCTGATTTCGTTTAGCTATCATGTGTAGTATTGGTGTATGATTATATCATTTTTCAAATAAGTGATCTGATAAGTTTGTTTGTAAGAAAAAAAAACAACTAAAAAAAGGTAGCCAATGTGGGGGTGTAGCGAGCACTGCTGTCTGCAATGTCACTTCACTGAGTTGTTCCAAAATCTTTCTGTTTTTCAAATAGTGACTCAGATATGGATATAATTTCCTTTGAATCAGCAACTAGTGGCCAGTAGAAGAACTGCAACATAATGCAATTTTACCCTGGTTTTACCATTCAGCCATGGACTGTGTCTGAAATCACCCCTCGTTAATGTACCCACTTCTCCCCATATAACAGACACTCAATAGTTTACTCTATTCACTAACAAGTGTAGCGTCACACAACTGTAATTTTTACATCTGTAAAATGTGACACATTGTTGGCAGAAAAGAGTTTACATGCCATGCACAAAACTTTTTTTTTGTTCCGTTGTGGGCACTACATAGATGTAAATTTTCCACTCAGAGTGCAGACATTCAAATAAAATTGCATACGGTTAATATAGTGCACTACATAGCAAATAGAGAGTGATTTCAGACGCAGTCATGGTGTCTGCCTGTTGTTGGAAACCTTTCTGGTATATGCTGGCACTTTTGGACAAGTTTTAATAGACTATATAGACCACCAGCAGAGACTGAATGTCTACATAAATAGTGGTAAAATATTCCCTTAAATGTTCCCTCATAATGGAACATGGAACCAGATACAAAGTCCAAGCTCACAGCATTTTTGTTACCCAATAACAGGAGATGTTTCACTGTCAGATGTTTAGTAAACAGAAGTATTTTCCAGTGCAGTCCCTTTTTTATCCAGCATGGCTATTCAGCATGGTAGCATTCTTTAAAATCATTCTCATAGTTTTAAATCATATTTCTGTGTTATATTGTAATATAGTACATTAACATGTCCACCAACGAGTCCATGTGTGGGCACACAGTTGTCAGAAACCAGCAGTAGCTGTCTAGCACTATACAAGATTTGTGGTAAATATTAATCATAAAGACCAGGTGCCAATGTGACAATCATCACAATCACTCTGTATCCACAATGTTCTTCAACCACTTGACTTGTGACTGACTGAGCTACATGTTACCTTGTTTGTCTGAGGATGAGGAGGAGGTGGATGGTGATGGGGAGGGAGGTTTGGGAAAGACCCTGTCAGTAGGTGTGATGCCTGGACTGCCCAGACCAGAGGAACTAGAGCTGCTGGAGCGGTGTGGTCCCTGGCCCTGTCCAATCACAGGAGCAGGTCGGACGGGTCTGACAGGCGGGGGCCTTAGAGGTGCACTCGGTCTACGTGCTGACAGAGCAGGTTTAAAAGTGGTCATGGTCTCGGAGGAGGAGCTGCTGCTGGTACGTCGCTGTGCTGCATCTGGATCCCTGATGACCATGGTGTGGAGAGGGCTGCCAGGTGGATCCTGTGCTCCACCGGGGTGTTTGAGGGGCTCCAATGTGTCCAAAACAACATCGGGGGCATGTTTGGCTACATTCTGTCGTTCCAGCTCACGCAACTCATGGAGAGCTGTATTCATGGTTTTCTCTATGTCCTATGACAAACATGAGCAGAAGAAAAACATGATATCAAACAATCAGGCAAGGAGGAGAGATGTCCCTACGACTTCCCATATCCAGTTGTGTTGAGTGAACAATGTAAATAAGAGGCAAATTGTAAAGCGCTTCAGATAAATGCATCATAAACACTTCAAATTCAACTATTACTGTGCCCTCAGAGCAGTATTGTTTAGGGGGGCACCAACAAAAATATGTGTATATTTCTATTTACAGTCAATATCCTCCTAAAAATATACTAGAATTCAATATGAATAAAATATTAAATGTTAGATGAGAAATGTTTTTAGTGCAGATGCCCATACTATATTGATCAACCGAAGTAATCTCTACAAAAATGTAATGATTTAAGTAGGGTTAGTGTATTAATAACAATTAAATTTTTTAAAACTAAAAATACATACAGGGAGTGGCATTCACATACTTTGAGTATTTGGGATTTTTCTTTTTTTGATGACACATGACCTCATGTGTCCCTCCCACACAGTTTTGAAATCCAAACCTATGTGCGTGACTAAAATCAACGTGCAGTGTCTGAGTCAACGGAGCTTCGGCAGTATTAACACTCACCTCAGCTAGTGCTTCAGCTTCGAGGGCTTTGTGATCACCTAAACTTGCATGCCGAGTGGTGCTGGGTGAAGATCGTTGAGAGTGGCTGTCGACGAAGGCCTTTCTGTCTGGGTGGTTGATGCAGCCAGCACTGCCAAAAGTGGTGAGACGCCGTTTCTCCGGACTGTCTGTTGGCCCCCGGCTAACAGCTACTTTGTGTGGGCTGCATGGCCGAGGCATAACCCTAGGAGGGTGGTCTGCAGCTCGGCTGGGGCTGTGACTGTCAGCGCCATTCCTGTGGCGTGGAACTGCGGCTCCATCTGATCGCACTCTCACTCTAAGAAATATCACAGTTTGAGACTTTATCAGTTAAAAGTTCTTGAATCTACTTGTTTGTGGGAATTTACAATACAAAGGATTTTTCGTTGATAAAAACGCAACAATTAATAATGTCTACACCATCTATACAATGTGTGTATTGTGTGTGTGCTTGTGCCCCCTCTCACTACCTATATATATCCCTGGAGTTTAAACTAACCCCACCTTCCCATTGCTGCTCCAAAGCGGTGCTCAGGTGTGTGTTCGCAAGGAGATTGGCGGCCAATTCTGGATGAGGTTCTTTCATCGTGGTGTAGTCCGCTGCTGGCTGCACTATCAGTCCTCTGAATGCTATCTGAGAATGCATCATCCCTGATACAGACAGACAGAAGAGACTGATCCCCATTAATGGCTTCTGTCCGCAGGAAATGTTAATATTGGCTTTTACTTTGAGAGATCAAACTTTAAACTTTTCAAAGTTTAATCTAACTAAGAATCCTTAATAATCACATACTTTTCACAAAAACAACATAATCACAAAATGTCCTCAGCAGAGTGAGCTTTTTACAGACCAAATGAAATCACTTGTCAGTCCCTGGAAGCCACTGTTGGTAGTACATACATCACTAAACGTTTTTATTTGGCTTTAATTTGGTTACCTGTCCAGGAGTAGTTATCAGGCAAGAGGCTGGAGCAGAAATTTAAGGCTGAGGAGTGACCTAAGTGCTTGTCCAGTTAAAAAAAAAAGTCCCTCCTTACTGCTCTACAGCTAATTGCTAATTAGAGGCCCTTTATGGGGTCTTTTCTGGTTGTGTCAAGAAAACAAGAAAAACACGCAGGAAAACAGGAGCATTTTATTCCCACTGATCCTTACAAAGGCTTTATAAGCTTTTTGAAAACACAACACAACTCACAAAGACGGTAAGAATAGAAAGAAAATAGAGCAACATAAATAATGACCAAGCCCAAAGTAGCTGTTGAATTTATGTTAAAATCATGTCTGTTCAATGTAACTAAAATCCTTTATGTGGTTTTTTTTTTTTTTTTGGGGAGGGGGGGCTTCACAAACCAAGTATATATCTTACTCACATGTCTTGTACCACAATGTACTGATGTGGGATCAGCCCATCCACACCGTTATGTCGGCCCTCCCACCAGTCCTGAGAGGCTCGGAGGTAGAGTAATAGAGAGGCTCCCTTCTTGAACGAAAGCTCCCGAGGACTTCGGCCCACATAGTCAAACTTTGCTATGGCCTCAATCTGCTCCACCTCTGCAACACAAAGAATACAAAGTACAACACAAAGAAAAGTGACAGAATACAGTTTGAGACTTCTGATTATTTCAGCTCTTACAGGTACTGCTGCGGTCTGTGTTTGGTGACTCACCTTCATCACTAGTGTTTGGTCCAGTACCATTGTCAACCTCGTCAAGGGCTCCTGGCTCACTGTGGGGGCTTTCACTGCACGGAGGAAGATAGAGTCAAACAGTCAGGAACAGATACAGTTCTTCACTCAACCAAACCAAAATCAATTTCTGACTCTTTTTTTTTAATTCTTTAAACACAAAAACTTAATACAGAAAATGAAAACCAAACGGCAATCACTTGCCAAATGAAATATAAAAAGTTTGTGAAATTACAGTAATAAATTATGGGTTAATTTGTTTTGTGCAATCCAGGGAATATCACTCAAACTGGTGTTTGTTCATTTTAAGAATAATTATCTATTTTAAATATTATCTATTTTGTCAAATCTCTCTTCAAATGCGCAATAGACACATCCTTTGTAAGAGCCAACTGAACATCTAAAATGTATAATTATGGTTATGGTTATAATGTGGTTATTGGTGTACTCAAACATAAATTAACAAACAAATATACTGAAGTACTACTGCCTGACAGTGCCTTACAAACAAGATACACAATAGAAACTATAGAAACCATTACTATTGTGTACTAGAAAAAAGGCTATATCCTATCTTAGGTTTTTTGTCTGGCCACAAGATCATGTCCAGAGGGCTTTTAAAAAATAATTTACATGACAAAGCAGTGGATAAAGTGTTACTTGGTATAATCTGTCCTCTTTTCAGTTTTTCACTCTTACTATGACCACTCTATACATAACACGGAGACATTTCAGTATTGAGTATTGTGCCAAATGTACAGTGTTTAAGTTTAAAAAAGTCTAAAAAGTAGAGAATGTCATTTATTTCCTGTTAAGTTGTTAACACGTGATACAAATGCGTGGTAAATGGCTGAACGTGAATAGAGCTTTTATCGATCGGGCTTATCAAGCTTGGGATCAAACGGCGACCCTTATGATAAGTGGACTTCTCGCTCTACCTCCTTAGCTGCAGCCTCCCCACAAACTATATACTGACACATGTTGGACGCCTTATCTTGCACTTACCAGTACTCTTCCCCACCAGCCATGCACTTTTCATACACAGGTCCCTCCAATTCCCGCTGGGTCGGGAAGATGGCCTCATGGTGGATGATAATGGTCTTAATGACCTCGTTAACATGCGCCTGGCAGGACACGGGGTCCTGTTCATCTGGTATTGGCATCAATGTAGGACCAAAGCAAATAGCCAGGTTGTAAGGGTCCATCATGTTCTCATCACTGTACTGTGAAAGACTGGAGAGATGGAAGCATTTAGTATCACTTTATAAGGGTTAACATGTTAAATTAGTTGTGGCAGGACTTACTGATTTAGAAATGCAAACAGGTATCTCATGACGATGATCACAGGCCGCTGAAGAGTCACAATTATCTGCTGAAGGTGATGAGCTCTTTCTGCACCAGAGTCAAGCTCTGAAATAAGACACAAAGAAAGAATAAAGTATATATAGAAAGCAGCACTAAAGAAAAACTTGAAATGTTTCAGATGTTTTCCTGGAATGTGACTCACTGGTTGTGGATATGAGATCGAGGAATCTCTCTTTAGGGAACAGCGGGTTTTCCAAGCCCCTGAAGTAGAGCTTAAGAACGCCTGCCACAGAGTTGATGTCATGATCGGCTTGATCATCCACGAGTGGATCCTCTCCTATATACATAGTATACATTTAATCCACTCATTAATAATTCACTACTAACAGTATTCATGTAACATGACCCTGACACAATTTCTGATGTGTATTTCAAGTTGGAAGGTTAATACAAACATTGAGAGTGCAGTTATGTTTCCTCATTTATTATTACTCCAAGATGCTGATCTTATATATTATGCATCTAAAATGGTTTACATGTCCATTACTGGATTACATGTGACACATAGGCTCATTATTTGCACTTTAGAGACCTGTGGGAGAGACTGTGGCTTTTGAGGTGGACAAAACGCAATTTAAAATCAATCAAGAGAAGATGGCCGAGCGCACTGGGACTGACCTCTTTCAAATGCATTTTTAATATCGTTGACTTCGACCTGGGAACCTGGAACTCGAAATATACCTTGCTGCTGAAGACCTGTGTACAGACAGAGGTTTCAGAACAAATGTCCTTTCATTGAATTTCTTTGCACATTTACAGTATAACAATAGTAAGCAGTCCCCACAGAATATGCAAAGCACGTAAAAAAAACCATAACACAAACAAACTAAACAAAATCTAAAAAAACAAAACAAATGTTAGTTTAGCCTATACTGTGAGTGTAGGTATGTACTGTAAATATGTGACAGAAGTGGTGCAAAATGGCGTGAAACTGGATATGAAAGACCAGAGCAGTCAGCAGCAGCAAACAATACATGTAAGAAGGTGTTATGAGATTAAGGCTTCCCCTTGCAAGAAGATGAATTAAAAGATTAACTGGTGATTATGATCCAAGGTTGATACTTTTTTGGTAGTTGGTTGTTTTTCTGGTCCTTTAACGGTACATTTATAATTAGCTTTTAGTCAATACTGGATGAAATTATCTGTCTTCACTATAATATTATATCTATAAATTTTTTTTATTAATAAGTACTTGGTTTTATGAGATCTGATTTAGTCAGATATTTCAACAAATGCAATACTATTGCACGACTCTTTTTAACCAAATAGTTCAGGAACTATGGAGCTACGGGAACTAAATCAGGACCTAAAAAGTGATGGTGGCTTTTAAAACATTCTTGAAATACAGAGTCTTTGTGTCCACCCTCTGTGTTAGTAGTAATACAAGTGGCTACCAGATAGATAGATAGATAGATAGATAGATAGATAGACTAGTGATGATAGATAGAATGGAGGATGGATGGATGATGGATGGTATGGATGAATGGATGGATGATGGATGGATTAGGATGGAGATGTGATAGATAGATAGAAGATAGATAGATAGATGATAGATAAGATAGATAGTATAGATAGATAGATAGATAGACAGGAATTATGGTGGAGGTAATAATTTAGTCCCTGGTACCTACAGTTCCTAAAAAAGTTCCATTGGTGTAAAAGCACTATTTGTAGACAACAAATAACAATTTCAACAAAGACAATTTCCTAGACAATGTTTGTCTAGGAAATCACTGTCAAAAATATAGTAGATATGCTTTGTTTAATAGCTTTTAAAACTGAGAAATCTACAAATTCCCAAGCACTAAGAACATGAAATGTAAGATTATCTGACAAAACTGCTCAAGGCAATAATAACATATATTACAAATGTGTTAGCCTATATAAAAAGAGGGAGATATGAAGTATGAGAAAGCACAGGTTACAGTGTGCACAGTACTTTTATAGAAAGACAACATATGAAAACAACAGGAACCTACCATACAGATTGATGTATCGAACACAGCTCTCAACCACCACTGGTATAGGCTGTCCTGAGTCCTACCAGACAGATTCAAATGATCATTATTGGGAGCAAATAAGCAGAAACAGTAGAAAACAAATTGCCATGCCAGAAGGGTTTTACCATCAGAAGGTTATAGAGGCAGCCCCTCAAATGAATTAATTTGCCAGAGTTGAGAGAACATTGTTTAATGTTTAATGTTAATGTTTTTTTAAATAACTGATGTTAAGTGCATAGAACAAAAAAAGCAATAAGGAAATCATGTTCTTTGCACCACCATATCTTATTATTATTACTGCAGTATGTATTCACAGGAATGCCAACAGAACAGAGGCACAGAAATGTTGGTTAGCATACTGAACACAGTGTGATGATCCCGCCCTGCTATAAGACAGAGTACCTGACTCCTGGCACGGACATTCCGTCTTCCCCTGGGCAGAGAGCAGTAAGGCACGTAGACAGAGGAAGAGAGGCAACAACAACCACAACAGGTTAGTGAGAGAGACAGATTGTACAGAGAGAGAAAAAGAGGAGGCCTGGCCTGAGAGAATAGCCAAAGCATCAGTGCCTTGTGGGGTGTGAGACATGAGGACATGGCTCGGCGGGGGGAGTGTGTGGGAGGGAGGGTGCTACCCGAAAGGATGGGGGTGGAGGCTACAAACATTAAAGCATTTTTTCAGCCAGGAAGGACTGATGACGGAAAAGAAAACTAGAGGCTAAATTCTAGGGCTGCAACTAATGAATTACTTTCATTATTGATTAACGTTGGTTATATTAAATGTCAGAATTTGACAAATTATTTTCAACCAAAACTCCTAAAGCTAAATATATACATTTATTTTGAGACAAATAAAAGGAAATCACAAATTAGAACCTGGAACAAGGAAATGTTTGGAAATTATAAAAATATTTTTTCCTGCTAATCGACCAATCGTTTTAGCTCTACTGAATCCTGAGTTTATCTCCACTGCTGTTGATGCACACTCTGTCTGCCTGTTCCCTGGTTTGATTGAGCATTAGAGTGGATGTGGCCATGTGTTTATTTGCATAGCCTAACATGGCTGGTGCGTGGCCAACTGACACTCATGAAGCCAAATTAATTCAGTGTCTGGAGGCTGCAGCTCACAGGAGAAAGAAGAGAAAACCCTGCACCAGAGCAGTAATTAAGAAATCAAACCAGCTCCAGAACTTATTTGATTGGTTTTCACCTCACCCTGTCTTTCCTGAATTGCAAGACTATGAGGACAAGGCAATGAGCAAGAGGAAAGACAGTGCGTGAGTGAGCCAACATTTGGGTAAAAAGAGTGGGCGAAGGCAAGAGAACCCCCAAGGACTGCTAGCGAGACAGCTGAGCTCATGGAGAGACAAAGAGCACAGATGGGCTAATACCTGAATGAAGGCCTCCATATTGCCGTTAAACAGCTTACGGTTAAAAATGGAGCGAGGTCTAGACTTCCGCATTCTCTGGGGTTTAGGGGGAAGAGTGGGGGGCCTGGGGAGATGGTGGGGGGGGTGTATCGTTGGTACATGGTGAATAATAATATGAATAATAATGCAACAATCAAAATACATTCTGACATTGACATTTTTTTCTAAAATATATTTGTTGTCATGTATTTACAGTAAGTAAGTTCTGTTACTGGTAGCTTCATATTTAGCATAAATAAAATCAAGAGTGGTTCAGCAAGTAAGTAAATAAGTACATTTCCCCAACTATTCTTTTAAACTGACCCTTAGACATAGCTTCTGCAGCAAACGGTATCTACCTGTATACATCTGTGATAATGACTACAGATAATTATCACATACAAAATTCAATAAAGATTTGACTGAATTTAATGAAATGTACCATAGATGAAAATAGGTAAAAGTATTAGCATTCACCCTTGTATTCAATTAGTTAAGAGCCTGCCTTGTCAATATTTGTTCATTTTCTGCTCAATGAATTGCCTTATAAATAGAACAACAGCAGGACATCCATCTCACTGGCATTTCATTTCTCAGTCTGAACATATTTTTATAGATTCAAACTAGAGAGAACAACTCTCAGCACCACCTTCTCTAATTAGGATCAAACCTTTTGTTCAACAAAAACTTCTATTCCCACACTGTGATCTCATTCCTGCCACATCCACGGACACAGGAGGGATTTTACACATCATCGCCTACTTTATTCACCCTCTTGTCACTGGACATCTTACCTTGTTGTTCCATATTCAGCCCTCTCCCCTAAAAGGAAAAAACAGCAGAGAAAGAGACTAAATTAGTATACACTAGTTTTACAATCACAGAAGTTAGCTGTACGGTTGAGTGCTGGCCAACTATACAAGGCTGGCAGATGGAGATGGAAAGGGGTGTTATGAGAAAGGGGGCATCTATTCAGCCAGCCTCAATGGGGTGAGCGCCACTGCTGTATTTGACTCACCGCCAGGCAGCGGTCATTCAGCGGTCTCCCTAGAAACAGCACAAGAGCCCCAGAAGGGGATAGCCTGTCTACCCACTCTGCAAAGTAGAAAATGTATCCAGGGGCAACAAGAGTGGGAGGTTGTGGGATCTGATTTGTACAGTGTGTGATGATTTCATGATATCTGCTCCACATTCGCACACACACACATTTCACTATACACAAACAAATTAAGGCCTCACTTTGATCAGTCAATCAGAAATGTTTGTTCAAGGATCATGTCATGTGTAAAGCGGCTTCCAGCACAATCCTACTTTATGTCAAACACACATAATTCCAACCCTAAAGAAGACGTGTGCATGAGTCTGAAGTCAAAACACAATGACAGTGAATATACATTTATATCCACTCTCTTAATGATCTGCAGTAAATATGTATATATCTATATCTATATATATACATACATATATATATATACACACACAGGGAATGTATGAACAAGTACAGTACTACTAGTCTATAGGGTTTTTTCTACCCCATAACCCTATTTTAGATCCCAAAACTGCCAAGCTGTCAAGTGAATGACAACATTATTTTCATGAGCATGGACAGAGCTTAAAATGGATAATTTAGATTCCTCAACCTTCATGCTGTAACCAATTGCAATTATTCTAAGTTTCCAAGGTAAAAAGTTCTGTGTGCTTTGGTTGGTGCCACTTGAGGACTAAATTGTTATTTTCATCATATTTGTTTCATTGAAATGGTCAATTCTACCATATACAGTCATGTTGTGTAATTATATCTGCTATCTATATCCACAACAGTCAAAACTATGTAATGACCCACAAACCAATATAAAACCAATCGCTGATGCTTGCAAGATTTTGAGGTAGCAACACATTGACATGAGACGATGAGCTTCCTTATTCACACTGGCAGAGGTTAATGTGCAGTAAATATATAAACAGACGATGGTATGTCATAGCCTTCAAGCCAAGTACTTCTCATCATGAAGTGTAGGGTTTTTCTAGCGAGTGAGTCTGTTTTGAAATTGTCAGGTAAATGAATAAATCTGTATAAATTCAGCATGTATTCTATTTCCAAAAAAACAGAGGCAACACCAGATGATATAAGTAGAATATATAACTGAATATACATAGTGTTTAGATTGTATGTGATTTATCTTTGTTGAAAAGAAGCTAGTGAACTCTTATTCTAGTACTGAAGGATGTTTTTCTATTTTTGGTGCTTTACCTGCTTAACACTAAACTCAATGTAAAATAGACCCCCAACTATTACCTCCACTTTCCACCCCACTAATAAATAATAGTCTTACCTTCTCCTAGCGTCTGCTTCAGAAGGTCATGCTTGGCCTGCAGTTTGACAATGAGATTGCTGCCATTCAAGTACTCCTTGTATTTCTGCAGATGGAACAGATAAAAAGACAAACAGTGGCAGGATTATTTCTAGTTAAAGTGTGCTGCAGTGTCCTTGTGCTCTCATTTGTCTGAGAACTCACAGTGAAGTAGAAGCCCTCGGTCTCCTGCTGATTGGCTCGTCTCTTACTGATGTTTGCCTTGCTCATGTAGGAGTCAGAGGAAGCTGATTTGACCGACTCTGTGGATTGGCTGTGCTGGAAGGCCTCTGACACATCAAAGTCCTCCACTGTGAGCATGTCCTGAAGGGTCTGCATGGTGGCGTCAAGAGTCTTCCTCACCTGACACACACAGCAGACAAACATAATTAAAACATCACTGCGAACAATGTCCAGAATTACAATATCTTTGATACATATATTAAATATATGAAATCAGTATAAAATTAACTAGGTGAGTTGTAGAAATAAAAATACCAAAGAGTAATGTAATTATACCTAATCTACATTTCTCCAAGTACATCTTCCCAGTGTCACAAACAAGCTTTATAGTGTAAACAAGCCAGCACAGTCTAAGATTATACCACTGCAGGCCATTTTCACAGCACTTTGCCTGTCACACTGTAAACAACAGACTAATTAGCTTCCTAGCATAAAGCATTGTGACATGAAAGATTAACTATGTTCCTTCCACGTGAAGCAGACAGGAAGGCATTGCGCATTTACATATTCATAACAGACAGGCTCTGACTCGTGTGCACACCCTGGTGACCTTTTAACAAGTCTGTGTGAGTCACAGTGGCCCTGGTGACTCCGCTTGCTGGGGTGGCCCTCAGTGGAGGCAGGAGATGACCCTTACAGGTCAGTGTCAGATTGAAGATGAACATAAATGCAGGGTGACAGTCCTGAAGACTGGCTGTTTTTGTTCCATGTTAGTTTGACAGTGAGGGTGTTGGCTGCCAACCCCAGTTTAAAATATAGCAAAGCCAAAGGAGTTATACAATTACCTCCGCTGCTGTAAGTAAGACCCCTTAATGAGGAATGGTAACTCTTAAAATGATTGCCAGTTAGAGGGTCTTAATAGAGAAGTCTTTTCAAATTAAGTGTTTTCATGTCCCATCTTTCAGTTTGAGGTTTTTGCTGACAGATGAACGAGAAGATTCATACCACTTTCACACCTTTACGGTAAATATGAAGTTAGTTAAGTTTAGCATAAATCCTGAAAACAGCTAGCCTGGCTCTGTGCAAAGGTAACAAAATCCACCTTCCAGCACCGCTAAAACTCACTCATTACTGTAATATGTTATATTACATAACTGCTTGTAAAACCACAGCTTGTCATTTTTACACAACAGTAAGATCAATTTTGCAATTACAATACATTTTGGAGCATAGAAAACAATAATCTATAAAAACGTTTCCTAAAAGACTTCCACGCTTGTTAATATTGCACCCTGTTACAGACCATCCTACTTATATAGAAGCAGATATGCATCTTTAAGACATCTTCCTGTTTCTGCCACACATGGTCGCACTTGATTGATCGTTTGAATGATAAGACATCATTCATTTCCTGCCATGGTGTTATGCAATGGCCTCTGCATTTTAAAATTTCACTCAGCAACTCAGACTAATATGTGCACATTATGTTATTCTACAGCATACAAGGTTTGTGTTTTTATGTTTTTCATCACAATTTCAGATATAACCACTCAGCTAAACAATTTCCTGGAGCAAACCCTGCATTTATTGCATACGAATGATTATCCACAAAAGAGTCCAAAGACATGAAACGACCCAACAACGACTACATTTAATGGTTTGATATCTTCATACGACTCAGTATATTTAGCCATTGCCCGTCAGCAGAACACACCGTGTATAACACACTTGCAGTGAGCTTGCTTCATTTTGAGATGAAATGCTGACACTGGCTACCTTCAACCCTGTGAGACTTGGGGGCACTCTCACCTCTTCATTTTCTATCTTCAGTGTGGCCAGGCGTGACTGCAGCTGGTGGTGGCGCATCAAGAGCTCAGTCTGGACAGGCTGCTGTGCACTCACCTGACACACCTGGGATTAGGAAAGAAAGGAAACTTCACCAGGAGGATTTAACATAGAGAACAGCAAACACGACGAGATGCACTTTGTACCAAGAACTAAGACCCACAAACAAAAGCATTCTTACGGCTCTATCCTCTAGTGACTCACCTCATCCCCCATGTGTGGCTGATAGTCAAAGCGTGCTGGAGGACAGAAGATCTGGCTGTGCGTGTCCATGAACTTCAGCTTGTCTCCTCTGATGTCCATGGCATCTACTGCTCCCTCCAGCAAGTCCAGACCCTCATGGCGAGAAGTCTCCAGGCTATACTCCGCAGACAAGTAGGTTCTCAGGGTGCGTGCCAGGCTTGCATGGTAACCTAAGTCACAACACTAAGGACAAGAAGTAAAACATATAGTCATTATAAACCAATAAGAGGCCTAGAACTAATAAAGGAAGCACTAGTTCTTTCAACAGTCACATTTTCAGCTCTGACAGTAATAACTTACATCTATCATGTCCGAGACATCATGGATGTAATATTTGGCCACCAGGGCATTGGTAGCAGCCAGATTGAGCAGATAGTCGTTCCGGGCCTTTGTGCATTTCAGCTTGTTTTCAGAGTACTTGGCTTGTCTCTAGGGAGAAAGAGCAAGAGAGAGTCCCATCAATGCAGGATGTAAAATGGATTCCTAATGTACTCAAAGAATGCATTATTAGATAAATTAGATTTTCTGATCTTATGTAATCTGTCAATATATGTAATACTTTGCACAATGTAGAGATGGGCTCCTTCTAGCTTTACCTACACGTTCCAATGTCATTTGTGCAAATAGCAACTGGTGAAATTGAAGAAGATCATTACGAATGCATTTTCAGATCATTTGTACTTGAGTGTAGATGCCTGTAATGCACAGCACATAACATCATGTATAAACCAGTCAACCCCAACAGACCTTCTCCTTCATTTTCTCCATCTTCTTGACAGAGCTCCTTCGCTGTGGACGTTCATCATGTCCATACCGCAAAAGGCTGGAACTAATGTCATTGACCTTGCCAATGTGCTTCTCTTCCTGTTTCTCTGCCTCCTTCAGCTTGCTCTCAGCACTGATACTCTCAGTGTGGTACATGTGGTACGTCTTCATCACCTGTAACAGCATAGATCTTATGTTAAACTCAGATAACCAAGCTAGTAAGTACTAGTGAAAAGGGATGGGACTTTGAGGAATAGAATATGTGTGCAGAAAGGCATGCTGAAATGTTACATTAATGTAAATCCATAGCTGGCCAACTGTGTCCAACACCACGATGGCACATTATATCAAAAAATGCAAAAAAAAGTGTGTAATCAAGTGCATATCACTTTTATACACAAGATAAACTGACTATCTATTTGAATGAAGTCTTAGGTCTTCTGGAATAAAACCAAACTTCCTTCTATTTATTTACATACAGGTGATTTAACACCCATTCATGCTAACATTAGATTAAAGTAGTCATAGAGGACCTGTTTGGGGTCATTGGTAATCTTATAGGTCTTATTGTTCAGTATTAAGCTGTGCAATAGATCTGTGATTTCCCAATAATTTTAGAGCCAAATGACAACACTTTGCAATCACTTGGGGCCGTGAAGCAGAAAAATATATGAAAAAGTCACAATGCTTTGTCAGTATTAGCAGAATATCTACTCCAAAAGAGGTTTAATCTATGTAGCTATATTATATAGTTGTTAAATAATATGTGCTGGTGATCAATTTTATAACGACATAATCATGATATGGTTAGTTAAGAGACTATAAATACCAGCAATTTCCCAGCCCGAAGCGCATATGACATATGAACTTAGGTAACCCTGGAATATATTTATCTTCATTACACTCGTAAACATTAGGGAGTGTAGCTTAATCATTATGCTCATGGGAACAGTTTGATTGGCATTTCATAGCTGAGCTAGAGGTGTTGTGCTGGGTGTTTACTTCTGAAGTGTGAACATTTTTGTCTTTGTTTGCCTTTGCCTCAGCATTGTGGTAGGTAAGAAAAAATATCCTTGCAATGTAAAGCATGTTCTGTATGTTTTATTACAATCGAAGCACTGCTCTAAGTACAACCAAAACTCCCACTGTTTAATTTGCTTTTAGGAATATAAACAGATTCATGTTTCATGGTGTTATTAAACAAATGTTACATGTGAATGTTTAACTAGTAACCCTGCATCGACAGTGCAATTAAACAACATCTGCTCCTTCATCACTCACTCTCAAGTTCTGGTTTCCTAGCAACCCTGACTGAAGCGGACGTGCAAAGGACAGTGAGATCGATCAGCAGGGGAGAAAGGAGGTTACAAAGTGACAGTGAGCAACCTTCTCTGCTACAAAGCAAGAAACTACTTGATTTCCACAAAAGGCCAGCAGCAGATCAATAGCAGGCTGGCAAAGACAAATCCTTACTTAATTTTACATTTAACTCATAACTGATAAAATAAACAAGTTATATGTATAAGTTCTAAGTTTCATTTTAGCTATATAAATTTGCTAGGAATACTGCAATTCCTTATGCTGTGTGTGGGAGCTGCAGACAGGCATTTAATAATGCATGAATAAGAGAGAGAGGGAAAATCAATATCAGTAAAGCAGTAAAGTGCTGTATAATGTTACATGTGAGAATATTTCTCATACGGTTTATATCATGCAAGTATTTCATCTATTTGTGATTCGCTGCACATTCACTAGTTCCAAACAAAATGAGTGTTAGTGGTCGTCAATAACCACTCAAATTGCACTGTAATCAAACCGTTTTCTACATTGTTATGTTTTATCCCAATCTTATGTATTTTCTAAACTATTTCTGTAAACAAGCACAAACCATGTCACAGACTCCCTTGTGCAGTAATTTGAGAAATTCTGCAAAACATCAAAGCAGCACTGAGCAGCTTTTTGTATGCCTCTACTCCCTGTCTTAAAGGGAATCAAATAGTTCACTGTAAATGTTTATGGAGATTGCAATTATAGTTTGGGGTCACAATTAATTTTACAGCACCATGATAAATGTGTCTTAAGTAAAAGACCTAACTTTGCACAGAGTTTTTTAATTATCTTTGATTGATCACTTCCAGTATTGACCCAATAACATTCCAGATGTATTGCAGATGATTAAGTGGTCTGCAAGTAGCCAAAGGTGGAGTTCTACACATCAGTAAGAAAATTACATAAAATAATGAATGAAGCAGAATAGGAGTGTACACCAAATATCTTAAAATGTGTGTCTTTAAGACAGGTCTGGTCTTTTTAACCTGGCAGGGAATTCAGTTCTATACAGACCAAAAAAAGATCAATTTTGCAATTACAATACATGATATTGATAAAGATACTAATGATACTTGTACTCTTGCTTTCTATCTTGTTTTAGGCAGCTTTTAAATTAGCTCAGTCCTAAATTATATACATTTGTATGTTAACATCCTGCATGCTTGATATCTTTTTGCAGATTAGCTGTTGAACAATAACTAAAGGAAGCACTATGGTGTGTTTGTTGCACCGTGCCCCACATACAGCAGATACTATAACTGCATCAGTTCATTTTCATCAGCCAAATAAAGAGGCGTTAGCACTAAACAAAGCAGTTTTATTTTTTTTACCACCACACAGACCATTTCTGTATGTTTAACATCATGTATGCACATGTGTTTCCACACAAAGTGTCTGTGCGTTCTGTATGTACAGTAAACAACAGACAGTGACAACTGTTAACAGCACACACACACACAGATGTGTGTGATTACATGTAACACTAGCTGAAAATACTACAGCAGCTCTTGTTTGCTGTGAGCACAGTGCACCACTGCAGCACAGACTGCTGAGTCCGCTTGAAGCACAGCCAGGGGCAAGAACGTTCTCCCCTTCAAACTGGTGTAGAAACTCACAGTAGGGGGAAGAATGCAAATTTGATCCTTTCACAACCTCAGGAGAAGGAAGAAATGACCTGTTAGAGGCTGCACTGCTGATAAGGCATATCTGCTGTGTGCAGTGTCAGGCCAGCTGCTTCACAGGTTACAGGTTCAGGTCTGAAAAAAGCTCAGTCTCGGGCTTGACGAGCCAGAGGCAGCTAACATAGGAGGAAAGGCAAAACAGGCAGGCTGGTGTAGACAAAGAAAGGTTAGGCTCGAAGGGGTAATTATATTTGTTTAACTCACTGTGTAGAGCTCATTGGTGACTTTCACTAACTCCTCATGCATCTGTACCCCGATGTCTTTGCTCTGTAAAAGAGAAAAACGGGTGATAGTTTCATAAGCGACAATAATGGCACAAGGACAAATTGAAGCAGGTATTAAAACATCTAACGCTAAGAACTGGGTTATTTAAGAGAATTGCCTTCCCACAAGTAAAAAGCTTGAATGCTGTGTGCCAGTTTTTATTTTGTATGTGAGGGATGTCAGCAGGCGTCGAAATGCTGTCATTACTGTGCACCAGAAAAGATTTAATACAATGCCCAAAGTGCACATGGAGACAAAAATAGAAGTAACTGCAGAACATTTCCCAAGTCACAGTTTTAGCTCAGTTAAAGGGGCTAAAAGAGCCTATGATGAATTAGACATGTCCCATGACAAGGCTTATAGCCCAAGAGGAGGAATGTGGCCAGTGGAGAGTGACTCTGAAAATCCGGTTGAGGGGATATGAAGCGACCCTTAGCCCAATCAATCCTGTTTTTTTGCCACCTTCCAGGGGCCACTTGTGAAAACAGCAACTTTTTCATGTGACAAGAATTAAATTACAGCACATTCAGTACATTTAAACTTTGTTTTAACAAACGCCAGAGTCGATTCATTCCCTTCCCCCCATGTGTAATTCATTAGCAGTGAGACTGCACTGCAACTGAACCAGGATGGTACAGCGTAACAGGACTATGTTTTGGAGAATTTTGTCACAATTTTAGCTAACTTCTTGCAGAGAAGGGTTTTTATTCTGCAGGAAGTTATTAGTCCTGCTCTGTGTGCTGGCCATTAGCCACCCCATTCTCATCAAGGCTCCCATCATGACAGTGCAGAGCCCCCTAGAGGACATAAATTACTGTAGACTCCTGCCCCTGTCAAATAATACTGATCTAAGATCCCCATGGCAATCTGGGGATAAAGCCCCTGAAACACAGGCACTCGTATATTACGTACATTACGCATATGCGTAGTATAACTGAGAACAAAATGTAAATACACAAATTTATTCTATGATGTTAAAATATATATATGTATTTATGTATATATATATGTTTCTTTAATAAAAGAAACAAGTTGCATCTAATTATATCTGCAAGTTTCTGAATGAGTCCTAGTTAAAGTGAATTTGGTGTGAAATGAGTAGGAGAAGGGGCGGAAAGAGTGAAGAGGTGTAAAGACCACCAAAAAAGTGATCTAAAACCAGGAGCTTGATACTGAACTGAGCATGATATTGAGAATGACAATACCCATGATGAATGGGGGAGGTTAAAGACGTGGTACTCTCGCACTAGCCAGTGTCTACTGGAAGGCTTAAGTGGTGCAATTTTAGGTAGCTAAGCTAGTCTGATGTGCATCAACCTAATAGCCATTACTTGATACCTGGCTATGAAGTAGATGGGAGAACCTTACATGCAAAATAAGTATTGTAACTTAAGTACTGATTAAACATCACTGGTCACGAGACCACTGGTCAAGAGACAATGATATAAATCTAATCACATGATATGCTGTATAAGAACAATAGGGGATGAAATACACTGTATGTCCTGATACATTTAAACATATTTTTACATATTTTTGTCTGTGTGGCGTCAAGTTCCCAGCTGTGGGCATCAGTCATGCGGTTTGATCAGATAAGCTCTGTGACTGTGTGCATTAGTAACGGTCAGGGTTACATGCCCTCATCCATTTAATTCTGGTTCTGACCTTTTTGAAAAGTCTGATGACATCCTCGCCCACGTGTGCCAGACGGACAATGACGTTGTTGTTGTAGATGTCACTGAGAGTGGCGTGGTCTCTGCTCTCCCGCCTGGTCTGGTCCAAGACCAAATACCAGCAGTTCACAGTGGACACGAGATTCTGGTCCTTTCTGAAACAGCAAAGGAAAGAGGATGTAGACTAATACAACTGCAACATTCAGGCCATACAGTATATTGCCCAGAAGTAAGAAAACAGAGTTATTATCTCAAAAGTCAACAAAGCAGCTCAAGTCCTGACCAAGTGTTGCATTATTAGTTCAACTCTTATCAAATCACTGAAATCAGGCTTTGGGTATCATGTCTGTGTACTGTAACGTAAAACAGGACGAAGACGTCTTACAGACTGCAGAGATCTTACATTCAATCCATTGGTACCAGTTTCACTTATTAGAAATCAAGGGTCACTGCACATGTGGTGAGGAATCAGCAAAAAGGGCGGCAGCTGTGCACACACGCACACACACACATACACACACACACACACACACACACACACAGAAGGCATGCTGACTGCACTTGCCTCTTTGCTCGAGGGAGCATGTGAGTTCAATTATCCTCACACCAAAGAGTTTGTCTGTCTTCATCTTTTGTCTTTAGAGAACATTTAACTGTTTTTCTGACCTCCAACAAATGTGACTTCAATAAAAAAATGCTACATCATATTACTTTTTATGCACAGCCAGCTTAAAAGCTGTGTGTAAAAACACCTTTTATTGTTGGCTGACAGCTGACCTATGCAGGGATCCAATCCAAAACCAACTTTATTTCTCCTGTAATAGCTGGTAAAAGGAAGAACTAAGGTTAAGATGAATGATTAAACACTTTGCATGTCTTTATTGACAGGGAAGAGGACATTCAAAAGGAAGTTCCAACCCTGATTGCCATCTCTGCTGATTTGCACCCAGAGAACCTTTTATTATATCACAAAGGCTGTCAGTAGCTTTAGAAAGAGTAATGACCTGTTTTAGTTTGTAGAGCAAAACTGCCACAATTATCTATTTATTTGACAACTTGATTTTCTAAAAAAACTATTTTGACTTTTACATGTTAAACTGTGCTTATGATTTGTACGGCTGCCCACTCCCCCTTTATTTTGACAAGAAACCACTGCACACACTGAGCGTGGCTACCAGAATACAGGACATAGCTCCACCAGCAGCAGCATCATGACCTTAAAGCTCAGGCAGCCATCTCACAAAAGGTATACTTCAGTGAAGATGAGTGATAAAGTGATGCAATCATTATAATGTGGCCTATTGATTTTCATGAATAACTAGTATGGCTTTCTATTACCTACATTAAAACATCACTCGCTATTAGCGATTTGCCACACTGAATGCTGCCTTTTCAAAGAGTTCAGTCCAGCACTCAGGCAGGGGCACTGGTTGCAGAGCACTGCAGGTTTTCACACCAGGCCAAACAAAAACACAGAAAAGTTGTTATCCAGAGTGCCTTGTTAGCTGAAGGGTTACAATGCATATCACATGACCACATGTGCGATTGTCGCTGAATTAATTCTAGACGGCGAACTTTGTTGCAAGTCATACCTCTTTCTCTCCCCCATTTCCTGTCTGCCTCTGTCTCTGATGCAGCCACGGAGAGACATGGCCAATGGGTCCTTGACTAATATAAATTTTAGGATTAATTTATTATTTCTGGTAAAGCATTTAATCTAACTGAAGAATCACTGTTCTGTTCTATTTAATATCACAGGGTTCTGCTTTTCACATGGTTTATCATAATACTTTTCACAACTGAATTTAAGGAACATTGTATTGCTCTAAAATCGATCTTTCAGTTGATGCAACTAATTGTACATTCCTTGTTGCTATTTTAGGTGTGGAGAACCTCAAGGTTATATTATAAGTCCTTAATTATTCTGTATCTGCATCTGCTGGTCAAATAATACATTTTTAGTGCAATCTTTTTATGAATAACAACATGTAGCATTTTATGCCATTGACAATATGACTCATTTAAAAACCTAGATGCTACAGTATCAAATGTCTTTAAAACTATGCCTAATAAATCATTAAACATTCATAATTATTTGTTGGACTCTCTGCAAATCATCTGATCTTAGACTGTATTTTGACTTGAGGCAGAAATGCAGCAGTTATTTTTGACTCTAATCTCAGTTTTGAAAATCACATTTGAAAGAGTAGATCTGACTTGTTTTCTGTCAACTGCTTCAAACCTTTGATCATTTTTATCCTAGCAGAGATTTATTTATGGTTTAGTTTTCTTTCCAGTGTGAATTATTACTGCTTTCGTGTCTTGGTGAAGCTCACTCTAATCTTCATCTAATGTTTGCTTCTGCACTATAACAAAGAAGAGAAATCATATAGGCCCCATTCTAGCTTACTCCGTGAATCCAAAACAATGCTAAAATGTAATCATAAACTGGCGTTAATACCAAAATCTGTTGAGTTGCACTTAAGTTCAAACCACATTCAGTCCATCCAGATCATTTTAACCTGTAAATGATCTGTATTTGTCCCGGGTCTAAATGCCATATTTGTAATTATATATTCTTGGAAATTACTGTCATCTAATCATAAAAGGACAACTGAGAAGACTCTACAGTTCAGTGACTTTATCCTGTCTGGGTGAATGATGTTACATCCCAAACTTAGTACAACAGAACAGCAATATGAAACGTTCTGTGTCGACGGTGAGTTAAAAGAGTTGCACTTGTGATGCTAAAGGTAATCCAGTGTGCTGGGCATCAGCATCTTCTTTCTGCTTTTCCTTTAATCCTTTAACACTTTGATAAAAAACACGAACAAACTATCCCTACAGGCCCTCCTTTCAAGCAGAGCAGGTGTTTGATCCTGTACATGGGATGCAAGGGACCTGACTGTAAATCTTTGGCTGTTGGCTTCTTGAATAAGGATGAGACTGTAGTATTCAGGACACAAAGGAGTTGATGCAGAACTGTTCAAGAAGATGACAGAAGAAGGTTTTCTACCTGACAGCCTACAAAAAGTACAGCAAACCCCGTTTCAGAACAAGATCTCTGCATCATAAAGTAAAATATACCAGCAAGCTGAACTACAGTGAACTGACAATGCAAACACAATCTATTAACTATTGTAAAACATGTTGGATATAAATTGTCTTTTCAAAAAGGTACACAGAGTCATGTTCTTTTATGATCACATTTGTGCTGCAGCCACTCTATTAGAGAAGGTTTTGAAAATGTTCCATGGCAATCTCCTGTCAGCCCCTTTATTAGATCTGACACCAGAAATGAATATCTGAAAAGATTACAGATAAGAAAGAAGGGTGCTGCTCACTGGTTTTGGTGTTTAAAAAAGGAAAATTAAGTGAGTCTAGAGCCAGATCTGAAACTCCAGAAGACCGCGTGGGATTATTAATGATAGAGACTTAGTCGGTCCATTGTAGTCTATGAGTATAAATCTAGCCTTTGACAGAGAGATATAATGACGACCATTTAATGTGACGGGGGAGAATCTGGGACACTAGGTTGTAGAGAGAAGTCATGCAATGTGAGTCTCTTGCAGGGGTCTCCCTTTGAGGGAACGCTCCATTTATCAATGTCTCAGTGACGGGAGCTCTCCGCCACGATTACGCTTTACGTCCAATTGGCCGGAGAGACTGAAAGAGAGACGGGAAGACCTGAATAAACCAACGTGTTTGTTACACATGACTGACACAGCCAGGTCACATGAAAGGCTGTGCAATTGCCTAAGAATCAATTATACCATCTGTACTGCAGTGCTTTAGGAGGTAAGTTAAATTTCCTGCACTGCTAATTCAAAACTACAACACTGGGTATCAGAAAAGATTAAATTCTTCAAATTGATTTGACAAACTAATCTCAACATTCAGGGGCTTTCAACCACATTTTGTTTTACTTAACTGGTCTATTTCCAAGGTGAATAGATTTTAACTGAATGTACTCAAATGTATTCATATTATTTCTGATAATTAATTTCCTCTTGTTTATGACCACTGATTTAAATCAACCACATGGACATGGGCAGCATATACAGTCAGGAAATGGTCTAAAAGTCACAGTGAGCTGCAGGCTGGTCAGAGCATCTAAGTAGGAATTCCTCCATAAGCTTCAGGGTATGTTTGTTTCATGACCACAGCTCTCCCTTACACAAACATTAAAAACAGTTTATGTCAATCTAAGCAACATAGCCCATATAGTTTTTTTTTCCCTTCAGAATCCCAACGGAGGCTCTAATTTATTTTCTGTGTCCATTGAGAACATATGAGTATTTGGGTAGCAGTCTAGCGTGAAGTTGTTTGAGAATGGAAATGAAATGACAGCCACATAGAAAAGCCGGGGCGCGGGGGGGTTGGGGGGTGGATAAAGACTCTGACCTAGTTGGGAGAAACACAGCAGCCTGAGGCCACAAGCTTCCTTGGCCCTGGCTTCATTTCAGGTCATTTCTTCTGCTTTTATCCCTCCTCTCCTTTTTGTTGCTTATCCTTCGTCTGTCTTCCTCTCCATCTCTTTTTCCATCTCTCTGTCCCGTGCCAGTGATCAGTATGAAATATGTAACAGTTATTTATCAGTCTAACACATTTGATACAGACGTTCCAGTGCTTAGCAGACAGACAGTGGGGAGACTCACTTGAAGTGCTGGTGCTCTCTGGAGGTGCGGATCTTGGCAGAGTAACGCTCAGCCAGTTTGTCCAGGCCTCTGGAGTACTCGAGCTGGAGCTCAGCCTTTCGACGGAAGAACTCCTGCAGGTCCTGCAGCAGCTGCAGCCGGGACTCGGACTGCTGCTCTAGACAACGGAACTGCTCCACCAGCTGGTTACGGATCTCTGAATATCAAAAAAGGGAGACCAACTTCAGAATAAATAGAGCCTCTCTAGGGGAGTGAGCTTTCATGCTGGGCTGCAGGTCAGCATTTAACCCACAATCTTTCAGCAATGGATTGAGCATAGCGCATGATGTTGTAAATGCAAATATATGAGGTCAAACACAAGCACTAACAAAGTAACAAAGTCATCATAATTGGGTAAAACTGGATGTCAAAGTCCATTTATTTGCTGTGTGTATGTGAATGTGCGTGCAGTGGGAGGGAGCGTGTGGGTGTCTAAATGCTGGGGTAGCACACGTGCATATGAGATGCATGTCTGATGATTGCAGCAGACAGCACGGAAAATATAAAATAGGTCAGCTTCTCAAAATGCATTGTGCTGAGCGAGCCTTCAGAGAAGTTTGTCTTGAAAAAACAAATTGCAGGCATTCTTTCGATTACAAGACTTCTGTGGTTTTCTGCTTAAGAGGTTTGGAAACTCACTGCTCCCATTCATAGTCTAAGAATGAGGAAAAATTATGTTTTGGTCTAAAATGTGAAAATATGGTTGATATGGTATTCACAAATAGTTTGATAGTTTAATTCATTTTGAAAAAATGAAATGCTTAACACTGCATTACAATGCAAATGAACAATATTTCTAATATTTCAAGTATTTCCTGTTGTGGCACATTTGACATGTTATATGTTGAGGTCAACAGGCATTCTGGCTTTGGTTTCCTAGTGTTCAAGTTCATACATCAATAATTGAACTTTAACATGAGTTGAAAAGGACACTGCTGTAGCTTATTTGTTAAAAGAATAGTTAATTAATCTAGATTTTTCCGAATGACAGACTCCCTGCTGGGCTGCTTGTATTGCCAGTTGGCTGATCCTAAATGCCTCTGGGATTTCAGGTAATAAAACTGTCCACTGGAGTAATAACATCACTTTAACGGTCTTACATTAACACTGAAAAGGAATACAAATTACATTTTATTTCATCCATATATTGTTTATTGCAAAGTTGCCATAAATCCAGAGGCTAAGTGGCTGCTGAATGTGTGGCTGCAGCCAAACCGCAAATCATATCACAGAGCCTATAGGTCTGAGGGATATGTTTGACACTACTATCAGGATATTGATAAGGATATATTCCAAAATCTCTACAAAATTGCAAACGTACATAAAAATCAAAAATTCAAATAATGAAACTGATGCGGATGTTATGCACAACATAAGACCAAACTCTTACGTATGAACAAAAACCCTTTGTGTTAGTTTTTAATTATAGCTTGCTAAAAATAATCAGTTTGGAGAATAGACATTTGTGGCCGATCTCTCAAAGAGCAATGGAAGTTAGTGCCATATGTACCATGCTAAACTAACCTACTGGTGAGCTCACATCTGTGGTTATACACACTCATACACACACACAGAGGGAATAAGTAAAGCTTCTCTCTCTTCAAGACAATAAGAAGCCGTTGAGCAACATTGAGATGGCTGAAGATTCCATTATGACAGACTGTTTTAACCATGCACATGATTACTGTGCACAGAAAGTACTCTGTGGGAATTTATCAATGGAAAAGATGGCCCAGCAGAAGAAAAGCCCTTTTGTTCACTTCTAAATGCTGTTTCTGTATCTAGAATAAAGGATTTGAAAATGCCTCCCCCATCGTCCGTGAGTGAAAATGTGAATGAAAGAGCGAGAACGAGAAAGACAGAGTAAATATGTAGTCCCTTGCTGTTTGGTAATGTACCCCTCATGGTCCCCACAGTTGCCCAGTTGCCTGGTTACATGCCTCTGGAGGCATCTCAGTGAGAGCAGGCCAGTTCCCTGTTCTGACAGTAACAGCAGTCAGTCTGTTTAGCATAATGGCCAAGGACAAGGGCAACTTTCTCTGCTTAGAAATTCTCAATAAACTGCCTGTGCTGATGAACGAGGCAGCAATCAAGTTCAAAATAAGAAAAAATGTCACTGTGATGTACCCCTGTGCTGAAACAGACCACTGAACAACCCAATTTGTTGCCTGTGTGACTTTACTCATTTTTATCATACAGTGATAATGTAAAACAACAAGCAGACACAAAAATAATCAAATCAAAATGGATTTAACTGCATCATTTTATCAGTGAGACACCAAATAGACTCTTGATATTAGCATTCGCTCTCCTGTGAGCGTGGTATTTTTAGAACTTAAACTGTTACTAGGGACTGTGCAATACTGCACTACATTCGATGAATGATTCAAGCCTTTGCAGAGTAATGCATAATTACAAGGAAGCTGGCAAGGAGATCAAGTGAATAATATGCCAAGACCCAAGCCTCATAAGCTAAATGCAGTCTCTTCTCTGTCTTTGTATTGATGGCACAATAGTACAGATGTCCTTAAATTAAATGCAGAGTCATATGCTGCACCGGCTCCTCTGCCTGGGAAGTGTGTGTAGCCAAAATGAATAAAACGTTCCACACCCAAAGGCTTTTGGAAATTTCACTAATAGGACTTATTTGTAATGCGTACTTTTCTCCTAAACCATATGGTATGTTCTTTAACAAGCATTTTGAGCATAAATCAATTGCTTCCAGAGACTTGAGGGTAGCATTGAAGCAGAATAAAAGGAAGAAAATAACTCCTCTAGCTGCTTAAGTCACCAATCTGTTTTTTATTGAGAATTGGGATATTGGTGCAAAGTTTCAAATACATAAAACTAAAATCAAACCCTCCAAATATAGAATTTCCCTCTGCTGAAATGTCATTCACATCACCCACATTGTTAAGTCATGTGTGATTACTGTCTGAAGCTTCATCCCTTAGACAGGGCAAGTACCTGCCATAGCTCAGCTGTTATGAGGCTTTGACCTCCTCTCTTACACTGAAGTTCAAACACAGCACGTCTGTAATGGCTACATGAATGGATCTCTGACAGATAATGTAATGAAATGGGGGGGAACTATTGCCTTGCAGGGTTGCCAGTTAGGCCCCTGTATTGCTGCAACAGAGAGCACCAAATATCACGTAGCGAAGAGTCCTTGTCACCACAGTAGGCTGCTCAAATTAGCCTAGCACAGCTACAGCAATGGCCAGTAGCAGTCTCCGGGGCTGTGTCTGCAGTTAGCCATGCGTGGCCAGTCACATGTGGTCTAACCCAGACTGACACGTTGACATAATTTGGTACAAATCAAGGCTGTGTTCTGTGAACACTTGTCTTCTGAATGCAGTAATAACTATGGTATGTATTTACAGTCTCTTTGCTTGAGTTCACATTTCCTCCTCTTTCTATCTCTCCATACAAATATGTCTAACAAGGAAAGGCATCGCTGTTCATGCACCCACAGGACAGGAAAATCCAGGACGTAGTGGGCAGAATTCCAAGCAGTTTAAAATTCTTTAAATGTCTTAACTGTGGGTTTGTGTCTGTCAACACAGCCACAGTGTCTCATACATGTTACCATGACACAGGAAACAAAGATATTGTTTCACTGTCGTAACGAAACCCTGACATTTTGAGACAGTATCATGCTAAGCATTCTTTCTTTATGATGAATACACACAGTGGGGTGTGTCTATGCTACTGATAATGGTGGCAGTAGTCATGTCTATAGTGAGATACTACTTTGTGACAGTCGGATTGTCACTAAGCCACTACAAGCAAATTAAATCTCTCTAAAAATGATTATTATTATAAATTGTTACAGCTATCACAAGGTTTTATACTTCAATTCTTTTTATAATGTTTAGGAACAGATATCCATGTAAAGTCAATGTTGCACACATTCTGCATTGCCAGGTTCCCTTAGCAACAGCAAATACAGCAAATCTTACAATAACCAGTTAATATACTCTATTTATGCATGAGAATAAAACAGCTAGGCTCCAAACAGACCAAATGGCATTAAAGATAATGTGGCCTGCAGCTAGAAGTACAGTATGATGCATGATGAAGGGCATCCCCTCATTTCCTTTTGTTTTGCTTTTTGGATCAGCAGAAAGCGACCAGCTACCTCAGGCTGGCCAACTACACTCTTTAGAAGAAAATATATTTCATATTTAACTCAAACACTGTTAAAAAACAAACACACACACACAAAAAAAAAAACTTGCATCAAGTACCACTCAGGAAGACAAATCATGTATTGGTTACCAACCAAACGAAAATATGATTTTAATGCTGATAATGACTAATTGATGACCTAATGTTACATTACCAAGCAGTAAGTGAATGACTGTTCAGTCATCAATGAATCAGAGATGGCATCTGACAATAATCATAAATACACACTCAGTCCTGTAAAGGACCCCACGGAAAAAAAAAAAATACTGCAAAGTGCATTAGGCTTGTTCCTGATTGAACTGCTGTGCAGTCAGCAACTCAGCATTATTGGAGGCCAGTGTCAGTGTCAGAGTAAAGCCCCCACAGCTCCGAACCGATCTAAGCCCAGTTTGCAAATGAGCTTAAGATGTCAGCTTAAAAGCTTTTCCTGAAACTGAGACGAGAGACGGAGCTGTGATGGCTCTCTCACAGCCACAAAGCTGGTGTGGAGACCAGAGAGAGTGTGAAAGAGTGAGAGAGTGAAGCAGTCAAACAAATAGACAGACAAACAAAGAGAGTGACAGGGAAAAAGTAAAATACACCTCTCTCTGCAAAACACTTATCATACTCTTCATTCCAGACACATGTTCATAAGCTTTGGTCTGTTCTGCTCTATGATCAACAGCAGTAAGGTCTAAATTCAGTCTTTAAAGGAAAATTTGATTTTAGTGAAATATTTATTTAGATACCCCAATGACTACATCAACCCCAGTACTGACCTCAATGGCATCACTGTTTCATCAGTGATCAGTGCATTTTTGCTGCCATTTAAAATAATGAAGAGCGACACAAACAGATAGAGTTTTGTTGTGTGTTTTATTTATTGTTTAACATGTATTTGGGTGTAATTTTAAATTAATAAAAACACTACATAAGTAATAAGTGACAGCATAATAATTTGCCAGGTTAGATGAGAGGATGCCACTCTCATTATGTTCAATATGAAGCTACAACCAGCAGCCAGTTAGCTTAGCATAGCATAAAAACTGGAAACGGTGAAACAGCTAGCCTGACTCTGTCCAAAGGAAACAAAATGTCCCTACCAGGCCTCTAAATCTCACTAATTAACATGTCATATCTTCTTTGTTCAGTCTGTACAAAAAAAAGTATGTGTGAAAACAATAAGTTGCGGTTTTACAAGTTGTTATATGCTGAATTATTTCTCTTGACTTCAGGAAGTCACTGCACCCAGCTAAGAAATAAGCTAGCTGTTTTCCCCTGCTTTCAGTCAGTTTTGCTTCCTTTAAAATAACTTTAAAATTGCCTTAATTGATATATATAGACAAATTTGACTTTAACTGGCGGCATGAAAGCGAATATGCGTAAAATGTCGAACCAGACGAGGAGATATTCTGGTTTATCATTGTAACTACTTCTAAAAGAAAGCCTATGCTGTGTCTCTGTGAATAAAACCTGCTACATGATACTGGGGAAAACCACAACTGTGAGAAGGTGATGCACAAAGGTGTTAGAGTTGACACTGCATTAAGTTGTCTCTGAAAGACTGAGAAGACAGCCCACCTATATACAACCTGCACTGTCTACTGCAACACAGCGTCAAGAGTTCCTGACCCTCTCCTCTCTCTCTCTCTCTCTCTCTCTCTCTCTCTCTGGGTGGTTTATCCAGTCACATATTTAGCGGCAGACAGTAAAATCCTTTCATGGTTCATAATTCATACAGACAGCATACATTATTTATGGACTTTCGGAAACAGTTTGCTGTGTGATCTTCTCAAGCATTCCTCTCTCCCTCCTGATACTTGTCCTGGAGTGTCAGGAAAATACTCACTGCTCACCATACTGTCTTTTAAAATGACATAAATGACCACAATATCATTGAAGTTGAATTTTTTTTTTTAAAGGAAGAAGTTTTAAAATGTACGCAGATGTTGAGAAGTGTCCTCTGTGTGGTACCCGAGGTGCATGGCCTCTAGCCTACAGGAAGGATCATCCAAGGTGAATTGGTACATTCCCTTGTTGGGTGTGCAGCATTAGGACAGTAACACACAAATTGCACTCCATACGCGTATATGGCCCAAACATGCAGGGCTAGGTATGTTACAGAGCACACACAGTCGTCTTCAATGCAGAGAAACCGGTTCAGACAAGTTGCATCTTCATAATTGTACCACTGGATTCAAGTAATAGCCTTTCCCCCCAAATGGTTAAGTTAATGACTGAGTTCAAATGACATGCACATATATATATATATAAATACTATATATAATAATATATATATCGTTTATATAGCCTACATATAAACGACTGTCATCTCTAACTCACCCAATCTGTCCCAGCCCACTGCACACCAAAAAGCCATATAAAGCAGTGTGGTTAAGTTACGCAATAGTGCCTTCACACACAGAATAACAATACTAGCAGGCCTGCACGATACCGACCTTTCACTTGGGTCTCATATTCAGCAATAATCTCTTTGTCCTTCTTGATTTTCGCCTGAGATGACATTTTGGAGAGATCGGATTGTGCAATCCTCGGGCAGGAATCGGCGTCTCAGTCGCCACAATGCAGCGTTTGCCCTGTCTGCAGTCCTCTCCGGATAGTTGAGCAACAATCAGATGCGAACCATCGCCCGCTTGACACAACTTCGGAGATTAAAAAAACGCACTTGAGGCTCTGCGAGGTTGCTGCTGCTGCTGCGTTCAATGCGACGTCGAACCTAAAAGTGCATACTGATCTCCGACCCTGACCACTCCTCTACACCAGCACTCTTCTGTGAATCGGAAAACAACTCACGTTTGATGTACATTTCACTGGAAGGAACAGCTATGGCAGCCTCTGTAATAATAGCACTGAGCTCCCTCTGCACAACACTGTCCAGTCTGCCCTTTTTTTCCCTACTCCCCCCTCTCCCCCTCTCTCTCTCTCTCACTGCAAGTTCAATGCTGCTGCAGAACAGGCTGAATGGATGTGAAAGTCAATATGAGACTCCTCCCCCAACCCCCTCCCTTCTTCACCACTTTTCTTCTCATGGATGATTGAAGATTTGTCTGAGTGAACTGATAGTAGACCTTAACCTGCCTGAAACATATGTGATGTTCAACAGTGATTCCACAGCTGAGAGAATGCATAGATAGTTAGTTGGTGATCAGGATTTGATAGCTCTCATCAGCAGTGACATGAGACTGAAGCTCACTGCAGAACACACAGATAGCAGTTTTTAGACAAGTTTTCCATTCACATTTGAATGTCTGGCTTAGATTATATATTGATAACTGATCATGTACATCAAGTTATGAAACAAAACAGAAAACTGTGGATGAAATATTGGCATCTTCATACTGTAATAAAAATAAAAATGTATGCATTATAGTATTTTTGAAGAAGATGTGGGCCTGGAACTCTCATTCTTTTAAATCTAGTATGTCCTCCATAAGAGACCGTATTATTGAATGAAAAATGATAAGATCTTTGTCTCATAATTATGAGGTCTATCAGCATAAAGTGTCAGTGTCATTAGTGTCAGACGTGATAAAACTATGGCTGCATCCTGCAACTAAGCCATTATTTTCATGGCTGATTAATCTGACAATTATTTCAGTAATATGCATTTGGTCTATAAAATGACATAAATTAGTGACAAAAGCTGTATAATTTTCCCACAGCCCAATGTGACGTCTTCATATGTCTTATTTTGTCTGACAAACTGTCTAAAACCCAAAGATGTTCAGTTTACTATCATGTAAACCTCATATAAGAATTACTAAAACGATTAACTGATTATCAAAAAAAAATATGGATGATCGAACGATCATTTATCGACTACTCGCTGCATCTCTGGATAAAACATCAACAAAAAAACACTAAAGATTTGCTGTTCTGCCTGGGCCAGTGTACAACTAGTCTTACTGTGCTTGTAAATCAAATATAGATCGGTCGCATATTTCTATCATAACATCACTAAATTATCCAGATTATACAAGATATTCAAATGCTAGGAAACATACCCTAAAACAACAAATTGGTCTTTAAAATGAGCAAAAATGTACCCTATTATTGTGAATTATTCTCAAGTGAGAGAATTAATTGACATCCCGGGCATTCGTTTCTGAGTGGAAGAAACTGAGGTGTTACAAATAATGACCTGTGTTACACTGAACCCATCCTCCACTCCACAGTTGCAGCATTTTGAGAAAAGATGATAGAGCATCTCCACGAAGGAAGTCAGAAAGATTCAATGTGTCATTCTGTACTGCTCTTTCCTTCTTACTGCTCTTCACTTTAGTGCCGTTTTCTGACAAATACTGTCAAATAACTATCTGTGATTTTTTTTTAATGTGCATCCGTGTGCCACGTCCTTGCTCTTAGAACTACTCAAACTGTGTTCTTCTTTCAGAGCAATGTCAACTGATGTATAGGACTGGCGTAATTGAGCACTTTCCTTTTTAAGCCTTAATCTGTGCGAAGATTGCATTTTGAACTGTGTCAAGAGATCCCGGTCTGCCTTTGCACCCAATTCTCAGGAAATCTGTGGGCTGCTGTCAGCCTGTGGCAACTGTTAAAGCTGGGAGAGAGCCCAGGAGAAATCTGCAGAGGGAACCGTTCATTTCTCACCACACAATCTCCACTTCAACTTCTAATTTCCTGAGCAAATGTTACTCACCAAACCTTTGGCCGCAGAACGAGCCTGATAAAAGTTGGGGTGGGTTTGAAAGTAATGTGAAAAAGCTGTGTCTAACTAGGGCACGGAAACTTTAACACCATCCACTTATAGGCCTTTACAGGAGCAATGATCATCACATGGTCCTCCTAGAAAACATTAGGTTGCTTCAGGAGGCTAATAAACATCCCTTGCTGCAGAATTACAGCAGTCTTTATGGTGAAGTTTATTCAGGATTATGCCTGTTTACATTGTAACATGTCATTTCATTATTAAAGTATAGATGACTTTACATTGAGTTGCATGTTTTGCATGTTTTTGCATTATTTAATCATTAACCATTATATTATTAATGTTTAATAAAGGATAATATTTTATCTATCTTCATTTACACTATTGTCTAGATATCATCAGATCATACATCTGTCTCTAAAGGTCCAGTTTGTAACGTTTAGGAGGATCTATAACAGAAATAGAATATTCACACTGTAGGTATGTTTGCATTTTTGTATAATCACCTGAATAAAGGAATAGTTGTGTTTTCTATGGAGTCCGCCATGTTAAACCACCATGTCTCTACAGTGACCCAGAATGGACAAACCAAACATTGCCTGTAGATTGAGCCTTTCCTGTTTTTTGCACCCACCATAGTTTCTCCTGCACACTTCACAGCTAAACGCCACCAAATCCTACACACTGGTCCTTTAATGAACTGATAACTTCAAGTGTATATTTTAGACTTTAAAGAGTAAATAAGGCTTTAAATACAATAAAGTAAATTATAAATAACAAATACTATAATACATTTGTTATAGATAATTCTTCATATTTGCAGCTGATAGAACAATGTGGTATATATTATATTATATTTGAAAAAAACACGTATTTTTTAAGCATCCAACAAGAACTTTGGCCTCTGACAGTTATGTCCATGATAAGGACGACAACAAGGTTATGTTGCATAAGACAGGGTTCAAATCACTAGACATTTAAATGTGGGTGTAAATGAGACAAACTGTTACATGAAATCATTTTGGTGTATTTGACCTTGTATGTGATGTGTGTGATGTGTTTGTTTATACCAGATGCTGTTTGTTTAAAGCCATTTGGTTTACAGTGCACCACACCCACCTTTTATGAAACAGGCAATTTAGGGTCATTAACATAATAACACCATCATGGCTGCCCCTATTGGCTGGTAGTACTGCCGGTCCCTTCCCTTCCTTTGAGAGATGTCTAAATGCTACATAGGGCCTGTTTGTACAGCATTAGATAGTGGATATGTCCCTTATAGCATTTTATTGAAACACTTTGATGATGAGGTGGTCCAGTGATTTTACTGATTCATAGTGTCAGTAATTCTAATACAATTTTGACATTGGAATTACATTTATAGAGCATCAAAATCATGGTTACTGTTGTCAGTAACAGCATTGCCAGATAAAAAGTTTCAAGTTTGTAAAATGAGATTTCCTCTGCCTACAAAGCCATACAAACACACGCCTCTATCCTCCTCCTTTACAATCAAATTGTGTGTGTAAAGACCAAGCCAACAGGCTATCATAAGTTAATCTTATCAGGTTTGCTCTCACTTTCTATTATTTCTATCATATTTTATATATTTTTTAAATATTGTCGGTTGTGTGTGTATATGAACTTTCACAACATCTCATTTGCATCACTTTGCCTTTATTACATTTCACATATTTATTTGTCTTTTATATAATTTTACTCTAAGTTTTGCCATTTTGTTGAATATTAATTATTTTTTGTGTAAAATACCGCATTCAGCCGGATCGATCAGAGATACTGGAATTGTGTAATAGTAAGTACCGTGAATGTTTGTGTTTATAGCTAACGTTGTATTAATTGCCCCTATATATATATACACACACACACACATTAGCTGCATGACACAGTGCTTTTGCCCATTCGTGCACATGTCAGTGTAAATGTTTGCTGTAGGAACGGAAGTTTCAGGCTGTTGTTGACTCCGGTCAGTTAGTGAAGAGCACACAGAATGTTAGCACTAGCCACAAGCTAGCGGCTCCTTACGACTGTGGAAAACCTTAAAGTGCTCATTTAATGCCAACAAAGTACGGCAATGTCGTAAAAGGCTTCATTTTCACTTATCTTACCTTCGTTCTGCGACTTTTATTTAGCAACAACATGGTCGTTGTTACCTAAATAGTAAAACATAGTTTTAGTAGTTTAACTTTACTATGGTTTTGGGTTGTTAAACAAATTACTGTCTTATTATCGTTCACATTCCTTATGTGTATTTGTAGGGCTAGTTCTTAATTCATGCGTGTTAATTTGCACATATATGTATGTATGTTAGCTACCTGCAAGCTCCGCCTTATTGACGTTCACCGTTTCAAGTGAAAAGTGTCGAAGAGTTTCTTTTGTTCTGATTTGCATTTTCAGTAACAAATCGTACTTTTCTCCTGCTGCTGAAAGATGAGTCTACTGTAAGTGCATGGCCCCCCTCTGCTGGCAGTGTACACACCAAGCAACAGTCTAAATATAATGTACCACCAGTCCTGTACAGTCAAACTCTGCTGTATATGTCATAAGAATCATGTTAATGCTGTAAATAATAAATAATTGTTTTTGTTTTGTTTTTTGTTCTCTAGTAAGAATAATTAGTCACAGTATCACTGTGTATGAGGATAAACTAAACTGAAACCAGTGACAGCTCGTGTGTATTTCAGAGTTACTTCAGAGTCAATTAATCACTGGTTTCAATGTGGCAGACGACGTCATCAGTTGATCCATTGTGCCTGTGACTGTAAAGTCATTGTGAGGGAGGTAAAAATAGATATTTCTCAATGTTAAAGAGATATTGACTTGTCATAGAAACATTTCCAAAAAACTGAACAGCACAGTATGACAGCCATAAAGAAATATGTGTGTCCTGACATCACTGCTAGGATCTTAAGACATTTCTTTTTAGCAAAGCTT
>NW_023339740.1:16221701-16251850 GCF_004916995.1 Morone saxatilis | reverse complement strand
GCATTATAAATAAAATGTATTATTATTATTACTGCTTGTTTCTCCTATAGTGAAACATGAGCCCCTTTACCTTGATGATGTCAGTGCTGTGAAATGTTCTGGCAGGTGACTTTCTATGCACTATGTAGGAAGTATCAAAGGAGTTACTTGATGTTAACTAAGCTCTAAATAGTTTAAATGTTTAAATGGTGTTTTGAATCATTTCAGTCTGTGTTACTTGCTCGGCATGCAGTGGTTTTTGTGGCATCTGTCTGTGTCTGCTGTGTTGTGTAACACTTTGTGTCCCAAGCCACACCCTTCCACACCTCGTGACAAATAGTAGTTACAGCTGAACTGGGCTCACATATATAACAGAGCGGCAGCAGCTATGGAGTAAATTATCTTCAGGACAGAACAAGTATCAGACTCTCCAGAAACATGTTATGGACAATATTCTTACTACTCAATGGATTGCTTATACTAGTTCTACTTTACTCCACTCGCACAAGGTAAAGCCATTCATTGATATGTTGATATTTGTTTGTATGTATATGTTCTATAACCCTCTTTCTAACATTATCATAGTTTTACTTTCTTTATGTGTGTAAATGAATGTTCTTCGGGTAATTCTGTTTGCAGGCTTGCTTTCCTTGAACTGCCCCATGAGGGACAAATAAAATATTTTGAATATTAATGAACTGAATCTGCAGATATCCAATTATTAACAATGGTGCATTATATAGATTGTAACAGATTGAGTCTGAAGGTCTGAAATACTGCAAAAGCATATTTATATAATGTAATATAGAAAAGCTTTACTATTGTTATTTTACTTAAAAGTTAAGTCAATTTGATATTAATTTATTTTAATATTATATCAGAATATCTCTTCATTCAAATATTGATATTATCTGACTAATAGACTGAACAATGCTGACTGTTAAATGCTGATTCTCCACATTTAGTTTTGATAAAGATAAAGAAGTATAAAGCACATTTTTATGGCTTATACTGTGACTTATGCTTTTCAACCACACAATAGGAAGCTCTTATGACATGACATTATAACATGACTTAGATATAACTGCAAACCTGTTGGTTGAGATTCATTACATATTTCAAAGTACACACCCCAACTCTTATCACATTGCTGTTTTTTTAATGAGTTTCCTTATACCTGAACAGGAAAAAAAATGAGCCACCTCTGGACAAAGGTTTAATTCCATGGCTGGGTCACGCTCTTGTGTTTGGAAAAGATGCTGCAAAGTTTTTGGCCAAGATGAAAGAAAAACATGGGGATATATTCACGGTATGTTCTGAGAGACTGTGTGTTGTAGAACTTTAATATCCAAATATGAGAATTTTTAGGAAGTGAGGAGCTCTTTTTACTGTTTAAAGATTTGACTGTCAAAAATATGTATGGTAGGTTTGAAATAACAGGGCCAAAGATGTTTTGCATACAGAAACAAGAAAACTGTCAACCGAGAACACCAAAAATGCTTTTAATCAGAATATATGTAAAACGAGTACTGCAGAAACTACCCATTATTTTTCCAATGGAGAACAAAATGTTTCACTGAGTAACCCTTCTAGCAAAAAACTTCACATAGCTGCGGATTTAAAGACAAAAACGTAGACAATTTTCTTTAAAGGAACTCTAATAAGAACTGAAATTGAAAACAACAAATATTGGAATAACTAAAATGATGTCCTCCCAGGTCTGTGTTGCTGGGCATTACGTGACGGTGCTGTTGGACGCAAACTCTTTCGATGCCGTGCTGAATGACACAGTCTGCTTGGACCTCACTCGCAGCAGAAACCAGCTCCTAAAAAGGATCTTCAGTCTGCAGCTGCCGAGCATGAAACCTGCAGCAGAGAGGAAATGGATGGAAACGTAATGAATGCATGTTTTAAATACAGACTTCACGGTTCACTAAATGAATGAGAGAAAATGTTTTAAATGAATGTTGCAAATCTAAATATGAATTTATAATTTCCTCAGGCATTTTCAAGGCCTCCATCTTTTCAAACTCAGCAGTTCCATGAACACTCATCTACAGAACCTGCTGCTGAGTGACCAGAAAGGATGCAGCCCTTCAGAGTGGAGACAGGATGGACTCTTTAGCCTTTGTTACAGCCTGCTCTTCAGGTATCACACAGCTTTTTAACCTTGCAAAATACTGTAAATTAAATAGTGTGAGTGTTTATACTACAAGGTGCGGCAGTATATTTGAATATTTTTAACTTTACTTCTGTGTTCAGGGCTGGTTATCTTACATTGTTTGAGAGGAAAGACAACACTTCTACAGTCTACAAAGAGTTCCGCCAGTTTGACAGTCTTCTCACCAAATTAGCTCGCTGCTCACTCAAACGAGGTAAGCTGCACAAAAGTGAAACAAAATACAATCAGTACTCTAAATTTCCTGTCTGACTTCATGTCTACACGGTGCAGAATCATATGTATCAATTTATGTCGGATCTCTTAACAGGGGAAAGCAAAATAGCCAACTTATCCCGGGAGCGACTGTGGGAACTGCTGTCGCCAGACTGGGAGAGCAAAGAGTCAGAGTCAAACTCCTGGCAGCAGAGCTACCGTCATTTCCTGCAAGAGGAGGGAGTGGATGCAGAAATGCAGAAAAGAGCTTTACTCTTGCAGCTGTGGACTACACAGGTGAGGTTTATTGTCTGCCTCTCTCTCTCTAACACACACACACACACACACACACACACACATGAACCAGACCACACACTAATACCAAAACATACAAACTTTCCACACCCTGACTGCATACTAGAATTCCTAGCCAAGGTATTCAGCGTGCCAACAATGCAGAAGTAAGAGGTAATGGATTCCTCTCTGCCAGCTAGTCATAGATACCTGTCTGAACCTGTAGAGCAGAGTTTTGCCAGTTTTTATCAGGTGAATCAGTTTCTGTGACATTGAGGTTTACTAATTACAGGTTAAAACATCACGTAAAGGAATTGTGTTAGTCAGCTGAAGTTACTTCCTCTTTTCCTCACAGTTTTAGGCACTCAATTGTTCTGTCAGGTTTACTGCTGACTGCAGTGCACTGGAGTTGTTGTCTAACCTGTAGGCATAGGATGTTTAAATACAGTATATAAAACACTCTTGGGATAGTTTGCCTTTACTTTGGATTAATCCCTAACTCTTAACTGCACCCATCAATAAATCTTCATGTCAAATGTTATTCTTTTCTCTGGTTTCAAATAGCTACAGTGTACAAAGTGCTCAAAGTGCACAATATTGACACATGAGTGAATACAGAATTGTTGCTTCCTCGGCTCCACCAGTCCAGAAAAAGTTCAAATTAACATGGTGTCATTGCTTTGTGCTGCCAGGTGGGGGAGATAGCAGGCTGTTTGATTGTCTTCACTGTCTGCTCTCATATGCTACATTTTACCAGTGATAGCTCCAGCCCTCTGATAATCTGCCAGTCTCACTGGAACAGCAATTGTTCACCCAGCAACACCAGTGTACAGTATTTAAGCAAGGAGAAACCCTTTTGCCAGGCCACCAACTGTGGGCTCTCTCAGAAGCTCTTCTGGTTTGGGAAATACCGAGTATGTTTGTTTGTGCTTTATCATGTCTGCTGGGATATTGAAGCACACAGTCTCAGTCTGAAAGGGGGAAACTGGAGCAACACTGCAGAGAATAGAGGGATTAGATGTGAGAGTAGTGAGACGTGCTACAGTGAATATGGCTTATACATGTGTTACAGGCAGACTGAGATATTTCAGAGCGCGATGTGAGGATTTCACTAAAGCCACCTACCACTTCATCATGGATCCTCCTGCACATGTTGGTGGTTGCTGTTCTCTTTCCTTTTGAAGTTATTTACTGAAACATATATCAACTTAAATGGATGGTGATTTAATGTGTTGTGGTGTCTGTACACCCACATTGGTTATTTTAATGTTAATATTAAAAGTCACTGTATGGAAGATCAATCAAGTTATACCCTAAAGAAGTAGTATGACATTAAGTTGCAAGGGTTCAGCTGAGAAGATTTAAATCTTTCTCAAGTATTATACACTAAATATTTAACTGGAGCCAGCAGCAGGGTAACTTAGCTTAGCATAATGACTGTAAACAGGGGGAAACAGCTAACCTGGCACTGTCCAAAAATGCCTACAATATATCTCATTTGTTTAATCCACATAAACTGAGGTGTAAAAACTACACTACAGTAACCACATGTATCACACAGACATGCAAGTGATATCAATCTTCTCATATAACTCTTGAAGCATATTTTAAGAAATGCCAATGTATTAGTCTAAAATTTCATAACCGGCTGCTGTTAAAGTAACCAGACACATCATTATCTGAAGCATCAGACCTGGTGATCTAAAAATCTAAGAAGGCAAAAAAAAAAAAAAAAACACATTGTGATGCACCCTTAGTTGCTTTGGGGCATTTGACCTGGTTGTCAATGGAGAGTTGACCTGAGATGTGCAGAGGTAAGAAGAATAGCTCCCTTAACCCACAGCAATTACTGTCTGACAGGCTCAGGTGCCTCTTCCCGAGAGGCTGACAGCAGTCTCTACAAAGTGTGGACTGATTCACTGTCTTCTCCTCATATCAGTCATATTCAGACAGCATTACAGAGAGCTGACAGAGAATATTAGTTGAAATATTACCAAAAGTAAAGTCAGACGTATTTCTATGATATAGACATTTATTGTACACATATACAAAACACACACTGAATTTTATTCATTTTTTCCTACTAGTTTATATAAAAGCTTGAGTCTGTGCTTAGTTGCGTGTTGCTTCTTTCAGTGTAATGCTGGACCTGCTGCCTTTTGGCTCCTTGGCTTCCTGCTCACTCACCCTGAGGCCATGGAGGCTGTTAAATCAGAGATCAGACGCCTTACTCTCCAGGACACTTCCCTACAGCATCCCCCCATCAACCCACTAGAAGCACACAGCACACCTGTGCTTGGTACGTAACAGCTGCTAGCAGCCTTATTCACTTGAGCTCTTCCAACTTGGGGTTTAGCCACTCCAGTGAGATGGAAACAAAGGCTCATTTGACTTGTTGGAAATAACAAGATAAGTGCAGCATACTGAAGCAATGACAGTGACAATAATAGTTTGACCTTTGATTCAACTAAATAATGATTGCCTTTTTATATAATCACATCTGTGCAAATATTTGTACCTCTCCAAATTACGCTCGAGGGTGCCACTGATTTAACTCACGCTGACACCCGTCTGACATCATCCACTCTGCTGTCCTTTTCATTCTGCAGATAGCGTTCTGAGTGAGACCCTACGGCTCACCGCTGCTGTAATGATCAGCAGAGAGGTGGTGCAGGAAAAGATCCTGCACATGGCCAGCGGACGAGAGTACCACCTCCGACGGGGGGACAAAGTGTGTCTTTTCCCTTTTCTCAGCCCTCAAATGGACCCACAGATACACCAAGAACCACAGGTACTTTTGTGTGCAGGCCCAGAGTGTACTAACACAGCAACATGAAAATACAACAGTTCTTGTGATAAGCATTGGAAATGGAGCCTCCATCATCATTGTACATACACTTGTGTACCTTCATTGTGATATTTTTAAGCCATATTAGGGTGCACAGGATTAACCAGTGTGTTTTGAATCACTGATGTGAAATGCATCCTTTGGGATAAGCTGCTAAATGCCTACAAATTACACAACTAGTTGACTAGCAAGAGAGCGAGATCAATTCCCAATGTTTACACTGTTTGTTTGTCTTCAGTGGTTAGAGGTGATATTTGCATATTATTTTTTAACAGAAAATATGTATTAGGAGACACATGATCGTATAATTATAAGCATCAAACTCATTCTTTCATATTTTTTTTTCTTGTCTCTTCTGAACAGATTTTCAAGTATGATCGCTTCTTAAATGAAGATATGACAGTGAAGGATAAATTCTACAAGGATGGGAAAAGGCTGAAGTATCACACCATGCCCTGGGGTGCAGGGAGAAACATGTGTGTTGGGAGAGAGTTTGCGGTTAAAGCCATTAAACAGTGAGTGTAGAAATCCTTTTTTTTGTTTTGATTTATATCTTTCCATGATGTACACTCACGATCAAAGCATTTCCTGCAATTTCATCCTGATTGCCAGAGCAAACCAGCAAAATCCATCTCCACATAATATTCCGCCTGTTATCGTTTCAGTCCTGCTTTCATGTCCTCTATCATCATTAGCAACAAGCTGTAATATAGTAATTGCTTATACTCTGTAATGAACTTTATAAAAGAGGCTAAGGGCAATAGAGGACAGTCAGTTGGGAGAGTCATATCTAGTTACAAAGGTTAAAGGTCAATCCTTGTAATCTTTAACAGCTGGTTACTTAATATTGATGTGTAGAATGGGAATTAATTATATTTTTTTGGCATTTTGCTATTTTTTTAAACCTGCCTTTGCTCTTATTAATATTGTCTAATGAGTGTAATGTTTATCAGTGACTGGTGGGTTGCCTGTTTTAAAATACTCTGCTGCTTCTGTCTGTAGATTTGTGTTCTTGCTCTTGACCCATCTCGATCTGGAGATGTGCGACCCGGAGGCAAAGCTACCACCAGTTAATCCTTGTCGCTACAGCTTTGGGATGCTCCAGCCGGATGGAGATCTGCAGGTCCGATACAGACTGAAGAGGACACAGCATGAAATCTAACTTGATAACTTGATTAACTGTAAAAAGAAATTTTGTTTGATAAACCTTTTAATCGTATGTACTTTTGCACTATTTATTCTATGTTATATTTACTCAGTGTGTCTATATATCATATTTAAATTTGTTTGTTATTAATTTTTTTAATAAAAAAGGAAAAACAAAGTAAACCTGACACATTTCTCATTTTTTAAATACGTTTGTAACTACAAATTGCCTTTGGGTCCACCTAGTTGAAAATTCGTAGGCTAAAGTCCCCCCTCCACTCAAAAAATATGATTTACTTATAGTTTCTCCACTTGATGTTTGACCTGCAGAATGATGTATGTGCAGAGTTTGACATGAGCTGCTTGAAGAGAGGATGTTTGGAGGATTTTGTCTCATCACAGCTAGTTTGGAAGCGTCAACGTCCAGTTTGCAACTCACAGAAATGTACAAATACAGTGCGAATGGACCTAAAGAGAGAGTTAAGTGAGAGGCATCTTGTATCTCCCATCAATAGTTAAACAATGAAGATATATATTCATAGATTATGTATCTTTCAGTGAGGTAAAGAGGGATTTATTTTGTTTGTTTTTAATGTTGACTCTTAAAACATGTCTGGAAGGGATCATTAACAAAATGTGGGATCAAAAATGTTGAGTTGCTTCTTATGTGTAAATGGAGTTCATTCACCAATAAGTGCATTTACTCAAGTACTGCACTTAAGTATCGTACAATTTTGAGGTCCTTGTACTTTACTTGACTTTTCCCACTGTGTGCTACTTTCTGCTCCTCTACATTTAGATGGAAAATTTCACATAAATAAAACATAGGCGTAGAAAAAACAAAGCACTGTTAAAGATGAAACCAGAGGTTCCCCCTTTTGGCTTGTAACTGCTTACAGAAAAGCCGAATGCGAATACTCACTCTACCACTCCTTATATGTATATGGAGATAAGTGGAGGGCACACCTATACCCTCATCTAATGAAAGCATTACATTGAGTTATGTCCCATATTAGAAGCTTGTTTAAATCCTTTGCTCTGAACATGCACTATCATTGATTTCTTTGGTTGGCTCTGTGCCTTCAAATCACATGACCTGAGATCATACACAGGCCTATATTTATCCATCATTCTATGTGCACTATCATTACATCATGCTTTTTTTTCATCTTTATGAGCTGACAGTAGTACACCCTGGTTTTAACACAACAAGAGAAACAGACTTGGGCACACAAGTCTTATTTTTACTATACATCCAGGCGTCAAGGCGCGGTGCTGAAAGAGTTAAAGAGATGTGGAAAGGAGCTTCTGAGCTGCCATGGATCGCGACCTTCAGAGAGATGCGTGTGCCTACACAGCTGACTGGGAAACACAGGTAGTCTGTCCAAACGGGCTGTCGGCATACTTGTTGATCTCCTGGAGAAACAGCGGTGCGATATGCGGAGCAGGAAGCCGGCGGGGAGGCAGTAGATCGTGCTGAGGAGGATCTCTCTGCCATGTCGGAGGCGGCAGAGGAGGGGGAAATGGATTGGGTTAGACCCTGGCAATAGTAAACCAATAACGGCGCCTCCTTTTTTTCAAAAAAAAAAAAAAAAAATGCTACTGCTTCATCTCCCGTTTGTGCCAGCGGTTGATCGTTCACAGAGCGGTGCGTGCTGGTTTGATTCAGTGCAGGATGACAACAACTCACTACGGTATTTTTTAAAGCTTATTTCCATTTTTGAATCATATGTAACCTATCATTTGTTATAGATTAGCCAATCAGTGGCATGTGTGGGATTACTCTGCATTAAAACTGCACCAATATGGAGCAGGCAGCCTTTGAAAAAAAGAGAAATGCTTAACGATGGAACGTTTGCATTCACAACATTGCAGTTGTAAATGACTGAATATCCCTGAGCTTATTCTCATTCTCATTTTAGCTGCGCAGTGTGTGCACAGGGGGAAATACTGTTTGTTTTAGTGGCGCGTTTAATGCTGAATTATTTTATCGAAGCCTTGAATTGAATGAAACAGGAGGGTGGAGGCTCCTGCAAATTAACATTTCTTATTACTGCCTGCCCGCAGCCTGTTACTGCATGTCCAGAAGCTGACATAACACTGTCTACATCCTCAATACCACATTGTCGTTTCATATTTTGTGTTGTATGTGTAAGGCATGTTGACATATTGCTTAGGCCTAATTGTGTTTGTGAAGTATTAGAAACTTTGTGTGACAGTGATCAATGGTCACATCTGCAGGCCCGAGGTGATGTTGTTGGGCTCCAGACATAAACAAAATGAACAGCGCGTAAAATGTAACAGCTTGTGTCGCCGTCTACAGTCATAAATGGATCCAAAAAAATAAATAAAAAAATGTTGGACTCTCTGTCAGGAGAAGGCGCAGGCTATATATATAATATTATATATATATATTATATATATATTGTCTTCTCAGAGTCAGCCCTGCCTCCCCAAGGGAGCTCGCCGTGATTCAGGGAGTGAACAGCGCTTCCTGGTGTTTCAGCACCATTGGAGTGGACAGCGCTCACTTTGTACCACACTCGCCACTGTGGTGTCTGTCCTGCGTCCCCACCCACAGCTCTGTATGGGCAGCACAGCAACCAAAACAACCCAAATTAGCTACTACAGATACATCACAAGAGAAGTTTTGTAATTAAGATAAAGTATTTTATGAATGGTAATAATATTTAATCAGTCACCACAGGGAAGATAATAAGTCAATGCAAGTCGGTTTTAAAGTTTTGGTGGGAGGTTGTTGTGTTCAACAAGGTGTTTTTCCATCAGATGAAGATGTTATTTTAAAGTTATTAGTAATGGTTCCCAAGTATTTTTTCTTTCTAACCCCAAATCGAAATCTATGATTCTGCAGACTGCTATTAGGTGTGAGTCATCTCAAGAACCCAAATCCTAGGGTATATGTATTGTTGATTAAAAAATTCTAAAGGAATCTAATTAGCTAATGAGATAACAAAGTGATGAGTGAAAATCCAACATTTCTCTGTCCAGGAGCTGTTTATACCAGTGATGTTCCCTTTTTGGTCCTTAGGGCCCTGCAGCTCCATGCTGGGTTTCAATCTGCGTACGTTTTAAAGTAGTTAGAAAATGTTTTTGCGAAATGTCGTGGGAAATCAAATTCAATGAAGTTTCCATCCTGGTTTAGATGATGACAATATCTTGTTAACTCCTGATACTGCATGCATGAGTCATCTCAAAAACCCCCATCTGAGGGTAAGTTTATTGTTGATTCAAAAGGAATTTTAAAGATAGTACTATATTATGTGATAATAGTAATTAATAGTGACATTTCCAAAGATAATTTATAAAGACAATTTACTTGTTTCTTATTTTTATTCAGTGATATTCATACTGGTCTCCCTGCAGTTTCTCACTGGTTTTCATTGGTTTTAAAACTTTTTTTTCATTCCTTTGTTAACTCCTAATAGGTGAGAGTCATCTGAAGAATACAAAAAGAAATTCAAGGAGGACGTGATATCAGTAATCAATATCATGACATAATAATAATAGTAATGATACATTTTATCTGTCCTTTATTTCGCTGCCCTGGAGTCTTTTAAACCAGTGATTTTCAATTCTGAAAAGAAGTCTCATCAAAACTCCCATCTAATTGTACATTTACTGTTGATTAAGAAGAGAATTTAGAGAAGAATTCATAAAAAAGAATTCAAATAAGGTGATTCTGCAGATGTGGTGATAACAGTAAAAGGACTTAAATACCCTGAAACGATAGTATACTTAATCTATCATTTATTTCACTAGCCTTAAGCCCTTTATTTTTATTTTTTATTTTGTAATCTGGTCTTCAGGACCCTGTAGTTCCTTGCCAATATTCTAGCACTCTAATGAGGAACTAGCATAACAAACCAGGTAGAAGCAGGGTTGAAAAACGCTGCTTGAAACCAGAGGTTTCCAATTGTTTTGCCTTGTGACCCCTCATCACAGACATAATCTGGTTGGTTGGACATAAACTGCGAGCAGTTCAACCAAAGAGTGATTTTGCCCTCTTGAATTATTTAATTTTAAAGAAGAGGCCTGAGGAGGCAAAAGCATCCAATGAGTCTGATGATTGATCTGGGGATACTAATGATTTCTTTTGTTTTTCTGAATCCTTTAGATACAATAATGAAAGAAAACAGGAAAAACTGTAGTCCATAGCCCTGGATGTTTGCTTCCTTCCTCGAATCTAAAGTCATCATGGAGAAATCCTTGACGGAGTTAAACAAAGCTGGCTCCCGCTCAACATCATCCCTGCCACCTGAACCGGTGGACATCATTCGCAGCAAGTCATGTTTCCGCAGAGTCAGGCTGAATGTTGGGGGTCTCCCACATGAAGTCTTGTGGCGAACGTTAGATAGGCTACCACGAACACGTCTGGGCAAGTTAAGAGATTGCAACACCCATGAGTCTCTTATGGAAGTGTGCGATGACTACAACCTCGAGGAGAACGAATACTTTTTTGACCGACATCCAGGGGCGTTCACGTCAATTCTGAACTTCTACCGCACGGGTAAGCTGCACATGATGGAAGAAATGTGCGCCCTGTCGTTTAGTCAAGAACTTGACTACTGGGGCATTGATGAGATCTACCTGGAGTCATGTTGCCAGGCGAGGTACCACCAGAAAAAGGAGCAAATGAATGAGGAGCTGAAAAGAGAGGCTGACAATATGAAAGACAGAGAGGGTGAAGAATTTGACAACACTTGCTGTGCTGAAAAACGAAAGAAGCTTTGGGACCTCCTGGAAAAGCCCAGCTCATCTGTTGCAGCAAAGGTAATTGTTATTGGATGTTGGGTGTAAGAGATGAGTTTGTGATTGGTTGTAAATATCTCAGCATCCATGGGCCAAGAGGGTGAAGTTTTCTTTCTTTGATTATCCCCTTACTGAGATGTCTTGACAACTATTGGATGGATAGCCATAAAATTCCACACACATTAATATCCCTCTCAGGATTCATTGTAATCACACTGATCCCCAACATTTACTTGAGTGCCATCCTCAGATCCAAATTTCCATTTGTCCAGTAGTTGTTTGTGAGCATGTTAGCATGCTGACATTAGCATTCAGCTCAAAGCAATTAATGTGTGTTTGGATGTTTGTGAGTTCATTTTGAAATGAACTAACATGTGATGTTGTACTGTTGTAGTTGTTAGACAACAGAATCTTTATTCATAAGCTTGCAATAAAATGCCACAACCTTTATGTGATTGTGCACTGCCACGTGTTCTGTGTGGGTAACATGTGGCAACCAAACATAGATAATTGCCATTACTTACAGAGGAAAACAAAAGTTTTGCACCAGTAAAAATTCACCATGGGCTATTTATACCTACTAACACATTTTAAAATCCATTTACAGTTGCACAAAATGGGTCAATCAGGACACCTGTGTGTTGTGCTTTGGTGCTTACTTATGTTTTGATTGTTCCAAGTTTGGAACACAAAGTAAAGAATGGAAATTAAAGAAAAAGCCAGTGGATGTGATTTATCAATGCGGGATGTGTGAGCTATTATCTGCCATTATCGCTGTTCAAGAAGTAGAAAAAGCATGTCTTAACAGTCAGATGTGTTTGGTAACAGTGAAAGTGGCTTTCTGGATGCATCGCTATTAACCATCTCTAAAGCATGACACAAGGTCCATTATCTGTATCTCCTGTAATGCTCTTGTTACCAATCTTTAAGTCCATTGCTATATCACTATCTCACTACACAAAACATACTATATCTGTTCTTCACTGCATTTTTAAACACACAGATGTACAAATGTAAATCATCCAGACACGCACTCTGACCTAATGCACCAATACATCACTTAAATATCACTTAGCTGACCTGGCTTTCTACATGAAAATACATATTTGACTCTTGAAGAAATTTCTTTTGATTGCATTCTGTTACTTGTGTGTTTGTGACAACCCCACCCAGCATCATTCTGAGCCAATTGAATCTGAGATAGTCTACAGGAGGCTGGGGATATTGAATTATATCTTTGTGCACATGAACAACCAGTCAGATATGATTTAGGATTGTCCGAGTCATTTGGGTTAATCAATTCTTGGGAGGAGAGCTTTTTGATAAATAGAAGATGGTTGTGACATGTCATTAACACACATATTGTAATAATCAACTGGAGAAAGAGAGAAATGTTAGAAAAGCAGAATCAGTTTAGATCACGATTAGAAAGCAGTCAGACCATACAGAAGCTATTTATTAGTGAAGAATTCAGGGAAAAGAAATGTGACAGCACAGCAGCTGCTCGAGTTTAAAACGAATGTTGTTGTGTGTTCATATTATGCACTATTTGGTTAAATAATTGTTAAACCCTGGATTTTGTTGGAAACAAACGTGTGTTGAATGCCTGCAGTCATAATGTGATGTTGAGGTCCTCACCTTACTGCACATTATTTCCTTTCATTCATTCATTCATTCATTCATTCATTCATTAGCAACTCATGATCATGATCACATGGTATGGAGCATAAACAGAATATATAGTAATAACAAAATGAAAGCACACAGCTTGGCTAAAGTACAACAAATTTTACTTAAACAAATGAAGGACATTCTTCAAAAAGGCACCTAGTTTACAAATAATTTTACGTTTATCCGATTGTAATAAAAAAAATGTATTTAGGCATAGATGGGATATTTAAATAATTAGTAGTTCATTATGCTTACATTCTCACATTCAAGATATGATCCTTTTCTGAAGGCCATGCCTAAATCGATTTCTATGAGGTGTGCTCACTTTTAGCCAGTGAAAAACAGCAGAGTTGGCCCACAGCAGGTTCTTTCAGAGAGCCACACCTGCAACTGCAACCTAGGAGACCACAGCAGTGTTAAACATGAGCAGCCTTTGATCACACTTTTCTAGATTGGATTGGAAGGATCAGAGGATGCTGTCTCTTTCCAACACTGTTTTAAGAGGGAGCAGAACGCCTTGTTTGGAAAACGTTTAGTAAATGGAAATGAAACTATTAGCAGTTTTTGCAGGCTGATGCTTTGCGGTGAGGATTTGTGAGATCTGTCAGCGCTACCCTACAAACAGACTGAGATGAGTGCTGCGAGTCTGTCGGTGGAATATCGTCTTCATAGGAATCAAAGAGATGTAAAATCAATGTTTATTGTGTTAGAGCTAAGAAAGTGCTATAGCTTACAAAAAGGAGATGACCACTCCGAGTTGACTGTTGTCTCCATTATCGCACCCTGATATCTGCGATTTATAAAATATCACTGGAGAACAGTTTTGAAGTGCTTAACAAAGCTGGGTGCTCTTTGCTTTGGAAAATGACGCAGCAAAGTGCTTATACATATTGCTTCCTGCTGATTTAGAGCTCTCAATAACCACAAATTGATGAGAGGATGCAGTAATTACTGTACCACTAAAAAAAGTGTTCATCATCTCTTTGTTTGGCCTCATTATAAGCCTACAGCTTGGAGGATGGCGTGCCAGAAAAAAGAGCAACCTTGACACAGCAAGACGCAGAGTTTATCAATTCCTAATTAGCTTAAAAGGGCAATGTGAAACCACAGACCAAATTACTAAAAGCATTGATAGGGGTTGATGTATTGTCTAAGTCATTTTTTAATAGGCTGGAACAAACTGTGGGCTTGTTGAGTGGTCCAGCTTCAACCACAGACTGCCCCAGTCTCAGCTCATCAGCTGTGCACTCCTATCCCGGGTCAGAGATGTAAATGTATGTGTAACAGCCCTTAAACAGATGGTGAATGTTAGAGATGAGCACAAAACAAATGGTTACCAAGCAACAAAAGTATAATTTTATCATGACTGAAGGAGTGGGTACTGAACATTATAGTGTCTATTTGCGTTTCTGTGTGTATGTGTGTGTGTGTGTGTGTAATTGCACTTCTACTTAGTTCCTTTATTTTCTGATGTCTACTGAGCAACACAAGGAAGCTAATAGTAGTTGCAGTCTTTTTCAAGATATTTAGGGAAAAATCCAGTGCTGCCTGTGTTCTTTCGGCCCTGTTGTCCTTCCTGTCTCTCTTTTTCCTCGCAGGCTCATATCTCTGCTTCCTTCCTTCCCTTCTTCAGGCTTTCCTTCCCTTCTTCAGGCTCCTCCACTATACCTCCGACTAAATGTCAGGGAAATGTCACATTAATTATTCTCCAGGAGACTCTGGGCCAATTTGAAGCTTCCCTCTCTGTGTTTACATTCTTTGTAAGCCACAGCATTGTCTGTCTCTCGCTTAAATCAGATTTGAGTCACCGTAAAATAAGATTGTGTTTGACCGCTTGCAAAGCAGGTCTAAGAAAAGCCATTTTTTCACCGCAGTATAACATTTATGTAACGTAATTTTAGATTTAGTTGGTTTCTGTCATTAATAATGCCAAACAATACAGGAACCTTTAGATTTTTCCCAATCAGGATGCTGAAACCAGTGTGTAGGATTTAGTGGCATCTGGCGGTGCAACCATTTGAATACAGTTCAGCCTTCCAACAAGCAGAAACTGTAATGGCTGTGAAACTCTGAAAGGCCCAGTCTTTGGTTTATGGGCTACTGTAGAAACATGGTGGTTCAACATGTGGCCTCAATCTAAAGTAACAAAAACACAACAATTTCAGGTAATTATACGCTAATGGAAATGAAATTATATTATATATGATTATATATATTTCTGCCAATAGATCCTCCTAAATGTTACAGACTAGACCAAATAATCCTTCTTTATACTGTCACTTAAAAAAAGTATTAATTTATTAAGTTGTGATGTGAATCTCCAGATTAATCATTTATTTTATTAATCCAGAGATTCACATTTCATTTATTAATGATTTACAGTTTTGAGTAGAATTAATTTATACATTTTTACTTAATTTTACGAGCATTTTTAAAAATATTTTCCTCTCCCCAGACATCCATTACTGAAGGACTCTGATACACCAAGCCCAACTGTAGATAATCACATCTGAGAGAGTTTTCACTAGTTTGAGAGATAGTTTAACATTTATAAGATTCTGTTTGTTGCTTAGTGGAGGAATGAAATCCATGAGTTTGACTTTATACAATTTACAGAAGAACCCAAAGCTGACCATGAATGTTGGTGTCCTTTTTTTCCTGCATACATAAAACAATGGAGAATTACCAATTCCTGCTCGGTCAGTAGGTATTGTGCATCAGATGGCAGGCAACAAATTCCAATTATGTTCCTCTCATGTCACACTTGCGGTTTGGCTCCTACTCATAAATCAGTCTGCAGCAGAATCCAAGACATGAAACAACCAAACTGGAATCAATCGCTATTTATGACAGCTGGAAAGTCACAGCCAGTCAAATGGATGATGATGTATAGGAAGTCATAAAAACTAGAATAGACTGCTGTGTCCCAAATCAGGGGCTCGATCACCCAGAGTCTGCATTTCTAGACTGAATATTTCAAGACCAACATTTTGTATCCCATTTTAAAGGATGTTATAAATGCCATGATGATGACACACACATATATAAATGTTAGATTACACACATGCACACACACACACATATAAATCTAGTCTTAGTTTGGCCCTAGAGGAAGGCTCATGGTGTATAATAAGGTGATTCCTCCCCTGGACCGTTTATGTGCTCAAGAAATTTATAAGCAGTCTGTGTTTTATGTTTTAATTTTTTTGTCTGAAAATTATTGCCTATGGAATTAGACAAAGGGTGTCATTTTAGATTAATTATTATTCATCATATGGGTTCATGCATATCTATGGAAATGTTCATGAAAATTCATCCAAAAGGAATTTAGTTCCCCAATACTTCCTCTAGAAGTATTGGCTGCCCAATTTAATGGACATCACCATCTCGAACACTCTCTCCAGTATCTCTAGTCATACTCTATTTGTGTAAACTGCAATTCATATACTTTTTTAAAAGAACAATGTTGGTGAGTGTGCTTTTGACTTACTTAGTCACTTCCATACAGATTTTAGACCACAATATAATCATACCCTATGCTAGTTTAGGATAACACAATATAGACTTCATTGTGGTCCTTCATATAAAAGTGGTAACCAGCAGCATACGGTATAAACCAATAACACTTAGAACAAATATCCCTTGAATATTTAATAGAAAAAGACCATTCAAATAAAAAATTAGTAGTTAAAAAACAATTAAGCTGGTGTATGACATAAATAGAATACTATATATAAAAACTACCACATAAAACATTATCTTGTCTATACAAACATGACCTTGATGATGTAAAACAAAAACACAAACTGTACTGCATACTCATAAACAGACTATAAAGTATATTTGTAATCTCAAACAAAGTCCTCATAACAGTTCCAGGGCACTGGATGAATAATTCAGCCCTGTTGTCATATTTGTTGTTATCATCCAACATTTAAGTGCTTAGATAACATTGCTGAAGTTCTTGTTCATTGATTGTGAACATTATAACCACCGTACATGTACAGTACATACACACAGGCATGTGTTGGTGATGATTGCATAATTGCAATTGCAATCGCTGGGGGCGACCCCCTTCAATATATGAAAAATTTAAATTTGTTTCTTGCCTCATGAAAACTTTAAGTTGATTTATCACTCTGTTGCTATGAACCAATCAGGCATATGGTCTTTACTGCTATGTGTGTGTGTGTGTGTGTGTGTGTTTTATCCAACATGTAGCTGCTGGTTAAAGAGTAAATACTGAAAATACAGAATTGAATTGAATGAAATAAATTGTGTTTTGTCATTTTAGGTTTAGGGTTAGGGTTAGGGTTAGGTTAATTGTCTTTGAGTATTTAGAAAAGTGATTATAAATAAAATGTACTATTATTATTTAACATTAACAAATAGCAGTACAGGTACAGACTCATATTCCAGATGAACAACCTTAACCATTAGCCATTTGTTATTTATCTTAATGTGCTGATGGCTGTCAATTACCTAAACAAAAGATGTAAATATTCCACTTAACCCTAACCTGTGTGTCCCCCTATTGTCTGTAGCAACAGGCTGTACATTTAATAGGCCTTTGTCAGTCTTTAAGCTATATATGTTTCAGGACAGTACCACAGTGAGTATCAAGTATCTCATGTAACTCTCTGGCAGGAAGCTGCAGAGTGACCATGCGATACTGATGTCACAAATTTGAGCTTGATAGGGGATTAGAGGGGAAATAACATATCAGACTTCCCCAGGTTATGTGTCCACGTTGTCTAGTTTTGTGAGGTGCAGAGACATAAGCCGGGATCATGTGTACTCAGATTGAGTGCCTCAACGATTGCTTTCATGCCGGTTGCTCTCTCTGCCTGTCACAATGTCTACTCATCAACAGCAGTGTTTCTGGGTGGTTTTGCCTCTTCTAACTTGCCCTGAATTCAGATTCAAATGCAGCTATAAAAAATTCTACTGCAGGTATTATGGTTAAAGTTGAAATAAACTCAAAATCTCAAACCTTATCTGGTCCATATTTCAGTTTTAGCGACAGTGTGCTTAATGTATAGATTTATTTACAGGGACTAGTAAAGAAGTAAAGAAAATTGATTAACATGTCTCACTAACAACACAAGCAAACACACACACACACATACACGTATCTGCATAGTACACAGTTATAGTGAAACACTATACCTTGAGTTTTTAATGGATTCTTATGGTGACTGCTTTGTTTAAAAATACCTCACTGCCTCTACTTCCTCTTTCTCTAACCACCCCTCTTACACACACACACACTTTAGGAGATTAGGGCTGACATCCCGGGTAAAACATTCTTTACATTAATGTAATTAATTGTGTTACTTTACTACTACAAGTGTCAGAAATGTGACAGTAGAATAACTAACAGAGCTAAAAAGCTGTACATTCAAAGACTAGAGGGCTGGAGTGTAGAAAGATAAACTGCTGTTTTTAGACTTGGTGAACCTTGTTGACTAAACTCTAACTCGTGGCAGTTGATTTTACCAGCTGAAACTGACAAGGCCACATGTTCTTAAACTTGTTTTTATTTGTGTAACTCAGTTAATCTTTTTCCAACGTGTCCAAGAAAGTTGTGAGCCAGAATGTGACCTAACTTTTGGCCAGATGGATGGTGGCACATTGAGGATTTATGTATCTGCTGAGCAATTATGATCATGATCTTATAATGCGGAGAGATGGCTCCCTTCCCTATCCTGCATCCTCATTGCAAATTCATTTACAAGTCACAGCCAAACAGTTTGAAGCACCAAAACTCTGTTTATACGCCACATTAAAGACATCCAGAAGATGCCTTTCCTCACATATTGTTAATATGTGTGAGACAGTGGAATAAAGAAGAAGTGTTATCACCTGATGAAGTTGACAGGTGAACATGTTCAGTTGCCTCTTTACACATCAAGCCGATACAGAGCAACGTTACCTTTCAGTTGGAGTCATATTTCTAGCTAGCTGACTAATGTATGTCCAGTATTCACTCTCCTTTTAGCTTTTTTTTGGTCTCCACTAACTTCTGAAGGAAACATCAAGTCAAGTCAAGTCAGACTTTATTTATATAGCCCAAAATCACAAATCACAATTCGCCTTAGAGGTTTTTACAATGTGTAAAACAAAAGAGCCACAGGGCAGGGATCCCTCTGGAAGGATAGATGTGCAATAGATGTAGCATAGAACAAACAACAAAATCACACTATATATAAATATTGATGACAGAATTTCTGATATACGAAGATTACAAAATATGTGAAGAATGTGCATCCAGGAGGATGTTGGGACATGAGCCATACAACCTCCTCTCAACCATGGAGATGCTCCTGGGGGACGATGATCCAGATCCAAATGTCAGGATGCGGCACCAGTAGCCTGGAGAGAGAGGTTCCCAGACGAGTGATGGCTCTTTAGTTGTTATACACTCCAGTGTGTATACCAACTGGTTGTTAACTATGTCTGCCATTTGGTGCTGGAAATGGAAGGAAAACCAGAATGCTGAAACTAAAATCCTTAGAGCTGAGTAAAACTTCAGAGTTGTAGGTCTACGATAATTTCCCCCATTACCACGAGCGACTCCTTTCACGTTATACGTAGTCATTTGATAAATTTTTTATATAAAATAGATAAGACACTTTTATGTTCATACACTTAAAAGTTCCAAGTTCTTTAAAAGTACCAGCCATCAACTGTTTTGTCTTCAAAGCCAGTTAGTTTTGGTTCGATAGTTACAGCAAGAACCACAGATGAAATCCTGAATCCAACTTTTTACATACTGCTTTTAAAGGAGGCACTTCTTAGGGGAAACAGTCAGTGCAGATGTCCACTAAGGCCTGATAATCCCCCAATTTAACTGTTACAGCCAAGAGCCTGCTGGGTTGATTACACAACAGTAGCAGAAGTTTGGCCTGATGGTAACAGTAAGGGAAAGGTGATGGGATTCTCAGTATCAGTGGGTTTCTGTCTGTTGGAAGCGTGATTGTGCATCACCAACGTTTTGCTACAGGAGATCATTAGATAGTTAGTTATTTGGGGTGATAGTGGCAATAGAAAAAAACATCAGGGGGGGTCTCAAAAATCTATCTTCCTCTGAGGAGAATGAATGGTGATGGCAAATTTCACACTGATTCAGAGGTGATTACATAACCACATTGGCAGAGGTAATTATCATTTGGTGTGTAAGAGGTATATTATATGTTGAACCATGAGAGTTCAGGCTATGTGACCATCGATAGCGAGACAAAGCCACAGTGAAGATGATCAAGATTATGACCAGTGATATTGTCTTTTGACAGTTTATTTTATAGATATTCAGTTATATAATTGGTTAATGTTGGACAGAGGTTTTGGAAAGAGTTTGGGACCACTTAGTAGGCATTTTAAAATTGTGCTGCATATTTTAACGCTCATTTACTCATTCTCTAGTGGTTGAGTCGTATTTGTGAGTATTTTACAAGTCATGTCATGCATTTTGTAGTAGATAGTTCAGGATTTGTAGCGTCATCTCAGCTTTTCAGGCTTGTACTGGCTGGTATGTTTCCCTGCTGCAGAATAGGTTTAGTAAAGACAGTTTGTTCGTTTTGCTCTACTCACTACCGCAGAATGTATTTCTGTCTGTTTGGAGACTAAATGTCATACGTGTGTTATCAATTACATAACTGTGGTCAACAATGCTAAAGTTCATGCAAAGAGATTGCACAGATCTGTTGAAAAGAAAGAAAGAAAAATGATTTTATCACTTCATTCCATTGAAATAGCTTTATAGTTGTGTAGTGGATTGCAAAAAAGTGTTCAAGAATTGTGCATTACCACTGCAAACCAAGACAGCTGCTTTGTTCAGTCAGTTTGGAGTAGAGCTGTTGTTACGTGAGCACGGAACGTAAGACACTTCACTGTCCCCAAGGGGAGGAAGCCTGAGGAGCAAAGCCTGTAAAGGAGAAAGAAAAACATAGATAGATCAAGAGATCTGGAGAGTTGGAGACTGTAAAAATGAAAGAGGAAATTATTATAAGAACTGGAGGCTGAATCTGAGCCAGAAAACAGAAAATGAAGAAGTAGGTTTATGAATTATGGGAAAATAGAATCTAGCAGATGATAATAGTTGATTATTAACTCTTCTTTAGCCTGTGGAGAGAACACTTCAGATTCTGGGATATGACATTATAGTATTGCTCATATTTCTGTTTCTTATAGGTATGGGAATCAATGTGCGTCATAGGATTGTATCTGTAGGGCCTGACAATAATTTCTTTTATATTTTCACTATTCCAAATTATAAACAATTCTCAATTTAATTATTAAGGTCGAATTTGGGTTATGCTGGTTGGAACTTCACATCAAAACACATAAATATTGCTGTATTTATGTATTATTAGTTCTATTATTATATGATATACTTATTTATATTCTTAATGTCTCAATGTGTGAACAACCATAACTCGCATCATTTCAGTATTTCATAGAATTTGTATTAACTTTTCATTAAAATGTTTCTGTTATTATTTTTATAACAATTATGTCTACAGTATATTTTTCAACTTAGTAATACAATATACGTTTCTATACCAGTATTAGTCAGCATGTAAGCACATTCAAGCAAGTGAAATGTGCTGGGTGCGATAAATGTTTAATTTAATTTTAGTATTAGAACCTAGAAAATGCACAAAATTAAAAAGTTTACATAAATGCACATGTTGATTGATTCGATAACATGACTACTTCTTGGTTAAATTGTACAACTCCTAAGAGGTTAGGACCATTGGAACCTGAACAACCTGAAAACTTAGTGTTTGGGGAGTAGCCTGTGATAATTACTTTCATGGAGAGAGTAGTCATTTCAGTTTATGGTTGCCTTCGGGCCAGATTAAATTCTAGATAAGGGTTACGAGGGTTATACGAGGGACAGTCACCCACATTCCAGGAGGCTGAAAGAACAAAAGAATTCGTTAGTATTTTGTTTTTGCTATGAGAGCAGAAAACAAAAGTTCAGCATCCAAGACGCAGATCTTCTAAATTAATTCTCATCACAACTTGTCTCAACAGACACATGTTTTGCAACAAAGTAATTCTGGGACACAGCCTTCCTGTTCATAGGAGAAAAGACATGTATAGTTAAAGTAATGGTAAAATATTTAGCATTTAAAAAAATAAAAGACAACTAAAGCTACTTGAACATGGACAAGAAGGTTTATATAACACTTCTAAATGTCTTAGCTCAATTTTCTGCACAGCAAAATGTATCATAAGAAAAAAGAACTCTACAACAACAACTCCTCTGTGAAAAAGAGGAACTTCAGCAGTGTAGTAGTTAAGAGTGTTTTATTGAACAGCATGGTATAGCTTTGCAGTCATAGACTTACAAGCAGCTCTGTAAGTCAGTGAGTGAGTGATTAATATTGAAACTCTGTGTCAGTTTCCTTGAATCAGTGCTAACCCTCAAAGAGAACGCCCATCATTGACTGTCACAAGCGCTGAATCATGCACAAGCGTATGATGCAGTAAACTGTAAAACACTGACGTTGTTTGAGCAACAAGAGTTTGAAGACTCTGAGTAACAATGTTCCATTTTTTAACAATCAGGGAGCCTGGAGAAACTGAAAGGAGTTTTTTTTAATTTCACAACTCGGAAGTTGTCAGCAATAGTTTCCCTTTTTTGTGTAGTGTAAATTAGCACAATGCTACAGCGTACAAGCAACTCTACCTACAAGGTGTGACAATCTCAAGAAGATTTGAACACAGATTTAAAGTTAGTAGAATTTAAAGCCAATATAAAAGAAAGAAGAATAAAAAAGTCAGTTTTAAAGTTTTTGGCATAAACTAAAATCTAATGCTAGATTTACATTTCATTGGTTTTGCATTCATCATTTACAGTCTTTAAGGGTCCAGTGTGTAGGATTTAGTGGCAGTTATGTGAGAAAAGGTCTGAGCACCTGTGAAAGTAGTGAAACCATACATCCATGGGGTTTGCCAATACTTTACCAACAACCAATATTTTAACCACAAATGATGCATTTTGCAATGTAATGATTATATTAGTTCTCTCTGTATTGACTGCTTTCTTTCTATTGGATTTGTGAAAAACGATCCATAGGGTAGGGTACTACGCACCAGTGGCCACCAGTATGTAAAGTAATAACATCTACTGTCATATGTTGCTGTTGAAACTATGTTGCAATATGGCAGGGTAGTTTCTGGTTTTGCAGTCTACTTAATACAGATGTTTGCAAGTAGTGGGCTGCTGCGTGTCTGTGTGCGTGTGTGTCTGTTTGAAAGCCGCCCGTTAGGCCATCATTTATTTATCTCCACCCCTAACATTGCTCACTTTAGAGACCCCCACAAAGCTCAGATTATACATGCTGGCATCTAGTGTTGTAGTTGTCGCTTCACCCTCCCCTTCCAAGTGCAAAAGAGAAACTATGGTACCCACAAAAAACACAAATGCCCCTATCAAGAGCCAGTGTTTGGTTTGTCCCTTCTGGGCTACTGTAGAAACAAAGCTCTTTCTAAGGTGACAAAAACATAACGATTCCTGTATAAAAGTGATTATACCCTAATAATCCTAAATATTACACACTGGATTTTTAAATGTCTGTAAATATGAGTGACTTTGATGAATACTGACCTGAGAAAGTCCTGTTCAATGAATGACAAGTTCATACAGACATCCGCATATCATACTGACTCAGATGAACACCTTAATGAATCCTTGTGGATCCAACATGGGACCTTTGTCACTTGACATTCCCCACTTTTCTATGAAGTGGAAAATAGCCACTTCAGTCAGTTAACCTTCATGGAATGGATTTACTTTATGTGAATACAGATATTTGGTGTCCAGGCACAGGCCTCTACTCCCCGAAGCCTAAACCAAGCCCAGCACAGCAGATGTTGGGGAGTGTCAATAATAAACTCTCCTCCAGAGTACCTTCAAATCAGACCCTACAGGAGGAGATGGAGGTTATGAAAGTTATATGAGCAGCAGCTGCAGTAGCAAGTGTTTGCATCACTGTTACAGTAGATTTTGCAAATGAGGGGTGCAGCCAGAGCACTTCAGAGCAGAGCAGTGGACAGGGCATTGTCAGGTAAGATATACAGTATATCACCTAGCAGAGGGTGCATTGGATATACTGTGTGTTGCATCAAGTAGAGTTTGAGAGTATCAGCAGTTGGCTGCCTGAACCAGCTCACAGATTCAGGACATTTTATATCTGTTTTATGCAATACATGTGATATAACAGGTAGATGTGTTTTTTACATTTGTTTCATTTCCTTTCTTTACCACTTCATGCACACACACCGCAACAGAGAGACCCTGAGGCATCTGCTGGCCATTGCTCTGCACAGAGGCCATGTCATCATTACTGTGATATCCAACTCCCTGTACAACATACCCAATCCTCAACATCTGTATGTGTGCACAGAACAACAGGGTGTATAAATCAATACTCTCAGCTCCAAGCAGCACCACTCGCTGTAGCTGTTGCAGCTCTCCTCATCAGAGGATTTCACTCCACTGTGCAGCTGGTGTGGTAAGGTGAAGGAATGACTTTGAGGAAAGTGTAAAGGTCAGAGGCAGAAATAGAACCCACTAAGGTGAAGGAGAAACCTTCATCAAGCCAATGACGATGGTGAGAGTAGTGAGAGTGCACTTGACAACTGGTGCGAGAAGCCTTTTACCTTGATGAGCACTTTCATCTGGCCTGGGACTACTTTCAGGTTTTAACACATAAGCCCAAATACACACATGTCATCATACTTAAAAATATTTTTTCCTAGTACATTATTTTATTTATTATTTAATTCCTCCTACACACGTCACAACCTGTTCTCTTTCCCAGGTCATCAAATACAGATGTGAGTGCTGTTAGAGGTAGTTGCAGTCTGAAACCTCACTACTAGATGCCACTAAACCCTACACACTGGTCCTTTAACATTACAAGAGATAAGGTTTTTAAGATGAAAACTACTTGATGCATATCTCAGGTAATGGGTTGCAGCTCAGACAGAATCTGTGCTAATGGCTAGCTGTCATGCCGATAACAAAGTCGGTCTTTTCTAAAGAGCTCCAGGAGGCTTACTTCTTTATTAAATATCAGACAACGAATATGTTGCATTTATGGAGTCCATGGTGTTGAAGGGTGCACTCTGTAGGTGTGCTAAGCGCTGAAGAATTGTACCCAATCCTAATGAAAATGGCTATGATGCATGCATAAGCTCATATGCGCACATGCATGAATTACGGTTTGTCAGTTTTCTTTTTCTAAGATGTCGAAAGATGGCCCGTCCTACTTTGCCTCCTCTGGCTATTACTCGATGCCTTAATTGGTTGGGTTGGCATGAGGCATGAGGACAGGGATTGGTTAGGGTTAGGGTAAGATTTTCAGGGTCATTCCTGCCATCCAAGTAAAATAAATATCACCTCCTGTTTTGGGGTTTGAAAATATGGTCACCATAACTATATAATGTATGTAGCCATGGGTATATTTAAGACCTATTTTACAAGACTGGTCTTGTAAAATAAATAAATAAATTAGCTAGTTACCAGTAAATCAAATCTTCAGCGGCTCGCAATATTGACGATTCCTGGATAGAGAGAAGACTGCTTTTGTCTACCTCTGTCTGAAATTATAGACATAGACAATTATTGTTCAGAAAATTACTAAGAATGTCAAGTGGTAAATCTGTCACCCTTATCACTGTAAACTGTATATGTGCTCTGTGAGAAAGGAAAGGAAAGCTTGACAGGCATAGTAACAGTAACTAAGGGTTGGGGGGGTGGGGTCTACTGTACATGCTACAGTAATTGAATTACACAGTGCACATGTATATTGTGCTCATTATTGTATGTTCTCTTGGCAATTGAATTATTTCAGGACCACTACAACAGAGGCTGTTTTAAGTACAAAACACATATGCTTATAGCTGTCCAATTACCAAAACATCAAGGATTTGCATGTTAATCTGAGTATAACTCTCAAGCGGATTAATGGCACTGACACTGAATGGCCACTGATCTGAGCTCTCACCAACTGTGAAATATTGGCTCAGTATAATGTTACGCTGTTAGTGAGTAGAATAACTGCAGTAAGCAGTGTGTTTGAGTTCAGGATTGAGAGCAATCTTGCCTTTTATTGCTCTTGCTCTGTGAGTAGAATATGTGACATTCACATCAGGTCATTCAAGTCTTACCTTTGTTTCTCTGATTTTGAACATTTTCGTGCTCTCTCAATTCCTCCCTTTTATTTCCCTTTCACTAAAATGTTTAAAAGTTCACTGTCACCATCACCATGGCAACTGTCATTTTTGTGATGCCGAGACTTGCAGCTGCCTTCTATTCAGGCATCATTGTTGATTGACTGTGTGTGAGTGTGTGTAGAGGGGTTGTGTGTGTGTCTCTCTCTGTCTGCACCTCTCTTTGCGTTTCAAATCAATGCTTTTCTCATGTTTACATTTTCCTTCTGTTCTGCAGTCTGCAGAGTATACCGTGACATTCTCTGATTTCTATAATAAATAAACTATCATGGACTGCACGACTGTGTGAACTGCATCATACATTCATTATAAGACTATATAGAAGCAATATCCCTGAAAATGTGAAAGACTTGCCTCTTTATATATGTAGGACTTCCTATATACTGTGAAACACATAGTATTTTCACATAGTATGTCATTTTTATTTATTTTTTTGTCAATGAGTGACTGTTAATTATTGCTAAGGGAGTTGTTTTGTGCAGTGGGGATATGATTAGATTTCTTTTTTTTTTTTTAGACATTGAACAGACAGCAGAAACCCTTACCTCTATACCTGCTCTTGTATTTTCTCAATTCAGAAATGTCTCTACACAACAGTGACTAAGCTGTCTTTTATCTCCTTCCAGTCCTTATAAATGCTGCGTACTCCATCAAAATACTGATGAAAAGCCTCCTTTGGTGTGCCAGACCAGACCCTATACTCTTTCTATTTATACAGCCACCATGGACCAGCCAGAGTTTAAATATAGATGCTGAGTCTGGATTCTCTTCTTCATCTGAAATGCATGAATAATTGAGAGGGAGAGGAGATGAGGTGGGATTCATTCAGGAGATGGATGATGGTCCAGGCATAGATTCTCTACCTACATCAGTTTACTGAATGGGGTTGTGGTGCACTTTGTTCATGCAATCGCTACATAAGTTTGGGAAAAGTGTTTCCCAAAGATGGCTTGTTTCAGGCTTTTCTATGACCGCAAAGTACATTGTGTTTTAAGGGGCTAAATAAGGAAATAAGAAAATAAGAGATAATAACATACAGACGCTTGTAGATGATAATGAATGTTCAGGATCATTTTCTCCTACATATACATCCTTCTTATGAAAATTAAGTTACCATATTTAAAATAAATGGAATATACTCAGAACTGAACAAAGTCAAAGGGACTATAATGCATATTCATTTAATTTGATATTATTCAGTGGTCTGAAAGACACACAAATCTATCACACTAATGTGTTTTTGTCTTTTTCAATACATGTACAGATTATTTAAGAAAATAACTCTTAACCATGATGTGATATTTATAAAGACCAAGCCTTCTGCAGGAGTAGCTGCCCGTCAACAAGATACATACAAGGATGTTAGAAACGCCATAGCCATAAGGTTAAAAAAGCAAGGTCATGATCATAGGTCACTAGTTTGAATCTACAGGCCTGTGCCTTTCTGTAGAAAGCTGAACTGGCAGTAGCTCCTTTGAAGAGCCACAAGATACAACTTATTCATTTTGGCAAGATGTGGGAGGTTAAGATAAATGAGGCACTGCTGTTCAAAGTTACAAGCCAAAGTGATGTAGGGTGGAGAGACTACAGCTGAGCCACTGCAAGTGTGTGTGTGTGTGTGTGTGTTTTATCATGCTGGGGGAAATGTGGAAGACACAGTCTCCTCCCGTCTCCATGGAAACCCCATCTCTTTCACAGGCAGAGAGGCAGAGCCCTTCTACATTCAGAATCAGGGGTGTGAATTATTCCACATTATTTAACGCTCATATTATTTCTCTCTTGCTATCAACCACTGACAATAACATGTTGATGAAGATGAAGATGAAGATCGATACTGTGGATGTGCGATGCCAATCCAATCCAATCATGACTGGATGATATGACAGCAAAGTGTGGCATACAATTCAAACATCTGGGCCTGAAGATGGTGTTTGGATGGTTGTAGGGAGCTTTGTAATTGAGTACCTTAAGGAACACAGTGTTAAAAATTACAAAAATCAAGCAAACAGTGTTATAAAACAACATTAACCAACTAGCTGATAATGTTTTAATTATGTAAAGAGGGCAACATAGCACCTGAAAAGCAAACAGCAGTCTGACACAAACAAGAGAAAAACCTAGAGATAGACTAGAGCCGTACAGATGGTTCAAACCTTTGTGAGCTTTAGATAAGGTATAAATCAGGGATAGAAGGAGGGAGAGACAGAGAGAAGGAGACTCTGTCAGACTTGCTTTTCACAAGCAGGTCCACGTAGCCACCTCCTGTCGAGCTTCAAGGGGGTTGTCATGGTGACAGTGGCTGGCAGTCGGGAGAGGCTGGGAGAGTGTTGCATGGTATCCCTGTGGCCTCGGCTGTGGCTCAGGGGATGATGGGAAAGCAAGTCAGCTAGTAAGGGGATCTTAGTGATCAAGCAAGACCTGGATTTACTCACCTGAAAATAATATAATACTCACCAAACCCTTTTCAGTGCATGCCTATTTAAGTGTTAAGTGGAGGTTTAAGAGTATTACCTGTCATTATTAGGTAGGTCTAATGTGTTTCCCTGGGTGAGCCCTGGTTGGGACTCACAGGAACAAGAGCTTCCACTGCTAGGACAGCGGTGTGTCTGTTGCTCCTGTTGCTGCTAATGAGAAAGGTGCCAGCACTTGGAGCACTGGGAGTCTGGGAGTTCCTGAACTGTCACTTGGGATGCCACCAAACTTGAGAACACTAACCTGAGCCCCACCAAACCAGTGGTAGCTGAACCAGATGAACAACTAAATCAAGTATTACCTCAAACCAAGCTGCCTGAGTGCTGACACCTTTAAACGACTTTTGAAAGAACAAATAGCACAATCTTCCACAATATGTTTTAGCATTTACCATTTTTGTGTCTTTCAACTCATTTTTTTTTTACGACCCAAAAATGTACTGTTCACGCTCACCACTCTCATAAACCTTGTTTCACCAAAAATCTCTGATAGAAAATTTCTCTTATGACCAAATGACCAAATCTAAGCAAAAATAAGAGTGAATATTGAACTAACCACTAACACGACTCCAAATGAATGCTAATAGGCAACATTCGGCTAACATGATTCAGAGACATGAACATGATTTTGCTGCCCCCAAGTGGCCAAAAAACCCTATACTCCTATAAAATATACCAACATTCAGTGGTTTTATAAATTCTACTGTTACCTCCCCAAGGAGGTTTTGTTTTCGGTGCAGTTTGTCTGTAAAAACTACTGACCCAAACTTGGTGCAACTACACCCTTTCACCAAGTTTCATTAAAATTGGGCAACAGAAGAACCCATTAAATTTTGGAGTGGATCTGGGTCACGGGGTGGATAAATAATTATTTTTTACATTAAATAGGTCAATTGTAACATTGTTGCACATGCGTGAACCCATTGTAATTAAAGTGAATGGTTTGTCATAACTAAACATACAACAAAACATAACAACCACCTCAAACATCACTGTACGAACAAAACACCTTGGCCGAGGTCTGTGCTTTCAGAGTTCTCGTCTAGTTTATTTTTGGCCTCAGTGACCACTAATTACCTGTGCTCACATTTATTTAACGTGCTTAATATGTGATTTATAATATTTCTCTCTTTTTTAAAGACTATATACTATATAAGACTATAAAAAGTGCAAAGTTCAAGGTTCTGTCCTTGTTGGACAATTGCTGGGTAGACAGATGAATGGACCCGACCCTGACAAAACCAATGTAGCACAAAGAAAATTAATCACAGCTGCTGGGACACAGCCAACATAAAACTAGGCCATTGTATCTGAATGAGACCTGGTGGTAGAGCAAACTATACAA
>NW_023339740.1:16219385-16221626 GCF_004916995.1 Morone saxatilis | reverse complement strand
TAAGCCCCAAGTCTACGTACCTCGCCTCTAGAGAGCTGAAATTGTGTTGGTGTATGTATAGTGTACAAGCCAATGACTTTCATGTCTGAAGGCTTAATTCCCTCTTTCATATAATAATAATAGCATATCTCCCATACGTATCTTGGCTGTGTATGTGTTTGGGTGGTTTTTAGGGCGTCATTCACACCAATTGTGTCCCAGATATTTTTTCAAACAGTCTAATGAGGGCTGGTGTCACCTTGTCCTAGAAGATGAGGGTCTGTGCGGACCATTGTGTCTGCTGAGCCACATGACAATGTGCCATGAAAGACACAAACAAGTGTGATCTGGCTTTGTTTAGAGTCACAGTGGGATTTCCTGTCAATCTGCTCTCTCTCTCTCTCTCTCTCTCTCCATCTCTTGCACACATGTTGTCTTTTCTTCTCCTCTAGATATAAATATCTCCCACTCTTCATCTTTTCTTCCCTTTAGTAGGCCACCAAGGAGCATTCGCTGGCAGTCACTCAAATTTTTTGTGCCCATATAATCTAGTTGTGTTAATAGAGTATTCATCACTGAACTTGCATGTTATAATGTACATAATTTGGGGTGTAGCCAGCGTTACCATGTTATTTTTTTGTGTGCATCTGGGTCCACTGAGAGTCTATAAATAGTCTGTAATTGTGTTGATGCCATTACAATCATGTCTGGAGCTCCATTCAACCTTTTCCTAGACATGTGTTTGTTTGCGTTCTCCTTTATGTGCACTGAAAGGTTTATCTCAGATTTACAGTGCAATAACTTGATGAAATTAGCGCTCCGTGACATTAAACAACCGAGGATAGAAAGTGATAAAGACAAGCAAGGCAGTGTTAGAGTGCACAGTGTGTAGAGGCAGAGGCAACAGGGACATAGGCCAGTGGGAAATGTACAGGGTTTCCTAGTGGAACTTGACCTCATAACCATAATGTTACACAGCGCCTTCATTAGCGACCTTTTTATAGCTTCTCAATCCTATTACCTCTGTCCTTTTTTGTCCTGCTCTTCTGTAGTCACAATCTCCTGTGGCTTCAAGTTTTCCGATTTGTTAGCAGCATGTCTCCATCCCTTTTCTAACTCATTATAATTGGGTATGGTACTCAATGAGTGAACTTTAAGAGGCTGTTACAAATATAACATCAGACAAGCAATATGTTATTAATTTTGTACAAATAATTTCCTCTTTAACAACGTCATCATTTTCCATTCCAGACACCGCTGCAACCTTTCTGTCCCTTCAGTTTAGTGCTGCACTCGTCAGTTCCACCTTCACTCTCCAGTCCCAGCACCTCTATGCTCTTCAAGTGTTTGATTCAAATAGATTTTCTCCAGGGCAGGAGAAGAGGAGCACAGAGGGAAGAAAATAAACAGATACGGTCATTATTCATGTCTGCCGTGACGCTATGGCAACAGTGTCCTCCTGCTCTGATTGGTCGTAGATAAGGTTGCCTCTTTAGCCATCACTTTCACCCCTTGGGAGTGGATTATTAGGTCGTTGTCAAGGCTCGCACTGTCAATCAACTCCTAACAACCGTTGCTATTGCCCTATTTCTGCTGCTGTGCTTTAATTTCCTCTGGACAATATGTAGGGAAGCCCTGCATCATGGGCTCATTTGTTTACACAAGTGACTGTGTTTGACCAGTAGATCCAGTTCATGAATGAGGTTTTAAGCAAGTCTAACAAAAGCAGGGACGAGGGCCTTTTATTTATAATTTTAATTAAATCACACTGAAATAAATGGAAATTTCATACTCATCTATATTAAACTATGTCAGTATATGTCTTATGACTATGCTTTGTGGTCTAAGCTGCACTCATCTTTAAAGAAATAAAAATCAAGTTTTCGCAGATTCTTTCGTCGTATAACATCCTAACCTCATTCGTGTGGGCTATTGCTGAAACAGGCTCTGTGTTCCAGCTACAACCTCCTACTCATCCTCTAAGTTGTGCTGTTTGGTCCTGTCAGGATTTCTTGGAGTCATCCAGAGTTATTATAACAAATGCAGACTGTAGTTCATGAAGTAATCCTGTCCTTGGTCCACTAAAGGAACAGCTCTATGATTGGTTGTGAAGCCTCCCGCAAAGGTGCATTCAGCATGGATTATGGATGTACAGTTACACAAAATGTCTGTATTTAGTAATCAGAATATGTAATGCTTTGTTGTGTAATACTTGTGTAGAAGCATTAAAATTATTGTAAACCAGAATACCAGAACACTTGT
>NW_023339740.1:16179347-16219341 GCF_004916995.1 Morone saxatilis | reverse complement strand
CACTCAGGTCAGGCAGGAGCCCTACGCTTGTACCTCAGCACTAAGATCAAGAGAGAGCTGTTGAATTTGTGTCCTTCATCCCCACATTTGAGGAAAGCTGATTTTGGAAACTCTTTATTAAACTATTATCAATGGCATGCACACAGGGATAGCCAGTGTTAGTCTGACATGGTTATTTTTATATGAGTAATGAAATAAACACTTAAAAAGAAAACTGCATACATTTTGAATTTGCATATTTATTATACACAGTCCAAAAGACAGCTTAACACATATCCAAGTGTCTACACAACCAAACATTTACCCAAATAAAATTATGGAAAATGAAATCAATGAGAAAAAAGGATACTTTCTCACTTTTTCCTTTTGGATAGTAATTAGATAGTCAGTATTTCTGAAGACTAGTTTAAATAAAAACTACCCCAATAGGAAGATTTATCAGGTCTATGGATGATGCTGAGTAACTATAGTGTTTCTCTTTTTTCACGTAATGCTTCAGTAGCTGCATGTTGGGGAAAATAAAACCAAAATATTAGCATGTTTATATACCTCTAGGTGAAGATAAAATATTATTTCATGTAATTTTGGTAAACTGACTTTAAGTATGATGTGGCATCAATGAATTTATGGATGTAAAGAGTCTTAACTTCAACAGGACACAATAGTCAGTTCTTAATGGCAAAATACACCCAATAAACATGAAATCAATCTGGATACTGTAAGGCTACAAGTATCTTCTATCTGGACTGTAAATGTGGTTGATGGGATATGAAAGGTTGGATAGCAGTGCAACATATCCTCTGGTATTTCTTACTGTGGTATTTAAGTATAGTCAGGCATTCAGATCAAACAAACTCAAGCTACAAGAATAATATACTTCAAAGCCAAGGCAAGGATTTTTTGTTTACACTCTGAATGCTGGTTGAGAAGGGAGCTGTCATACGGTGCTAAAAGAAGTGTAGTCTACCTCCACATACTTACTTGTTAGCATGATTGGTGAAGTGTGAGTGGGGTAGTGTGTGTGTGTGTGTGTGTCAGGATGCGGTTTTCTGACAGACTTCCTGGATGAGTTCTCTGTACTGTGTAATGTGGTTCAGGCATCATCTAGTGCAGTGGATTCTGCTACTATGTGACTATTACATGTTCATTTTTATGTCATGTTGGTACCACAGCAAGGGGAATAAGTGACAGGCAGTGATAGGCCTCTCTTCTATAAATACAGGGAGACCATTAAAGAGCAAAACCTGTGAAAAAAAAATGAGGATAATGTTTTATAACCCTTGTTCTATGGTCACAGATGGAGCCCTGAAACCTTTTCACCTTGCTATTTAATTCACCATGTCAAAGATTTGGTGGATACTGAGTAGGGTCAGCACTTGTCTGATTAATTGGGCAACTAAGGACTCTTTCTGTGATCATAGAAAGGTGGTGAGAGTTCATGACCTGTTTTCATTTACCATCTAGCTTCTATTTGACTCATTCCTGAGGTTTTTATGCAATTTGGTTCACTCACTGTAAATCTAAGAAGTGTTCTGCATGTAGATGGCAATATCAATATGTCTGTCAGTCAGTCCAACCATTTGATAGATTGGCATGAAATTTTGTGTAGGTACTTGTGGTCCCCAAAATTTTAATCCTTATGACTGTTACCCTGAGTTTTCTTTTAGAGCCAGAATGAGATTCACATTTATGGTTTTGAGTAAACCAAAAGTCTCAACAATTTTCTGTTTTTCAATTAAATGTACTACATTGGAATGCCAATATTGCCAAAGCATTAAGAAATTATAGAGTAAAAAAAAACAAAAAACATATATATAACTTTTAAATCTGATTTTTGAAAAGTTTTTCTTTATTTATTAAGTATCAAACAATTGAAGACATTAAAGAAGATTTTCAGTAGTCACACATACTGTATTCTATGATGCTTTTGCTTTTGTTTATTGGTTGCTAAACATTATTTTCCACTCAAGCAAAGTCACTCATGTGGATAATCCTGATAAGTGAGTCATGAATAAATAAGTGGACCAAGTCAATCCAATCCATTAGCTCTCAGCAAATCACACACTTAGTCAGGCATTTATTGAAGGTTTTTTAGACTCTAAGGTTAAGGTTATTATTATTCAGTCACAGTTAGTACTTTCATACTCAAAGCAAAACACTTTTTTTGACTGTAAATACACTGGAATTTTTATTTTAAATACATATCTGATATCTGAGTTTAACTGATATGTAATTCCCTGATCCTGCAATCCTTACTCATATTACTTTTATACATTTGTCTTTCAGATCCTTGCCATCATCTCCATCCTCTTCATCGTGCTATCCACCATTGCCTTGTCTCTGAACACCCTTCCAGAGCTGCAGGACACAGATGAGTTTGGCCAGTCTTCAGACAACCCACAACTGGCCCATGTGGAAGCTGTATGTATTGCCTGGTTTACCATGGAGTACCTGCTTCGCTTCCTCTCCTCCCCCAACAAGTGGAAGTTCTTTAAGGGTCCTCTGAACGTCATTGACCTGTTGGCCATCTTGCCCTACTACGTCACCATCTTCCTGACAGAATCCAACAAAAGTGTACTACAATTTCAGAATGTCCGTCGCGTAGTTCAGATATTTCGGATCATGCGTATCCTGCGTATTCTAAAGCTGGCGCGTCACTCCACAGGTCTTCAGTCTCTGGGTTTCACTCTTAGAAGGAGTTACAATGAGCTGGGCCTGCTCATCCTTTTCCTGGCCATGGGCATCATGATCTTCTCCAGTCTGGTGTTCTTTGCTGAGAAGGATGAGGAGGATACAAAGTTTAAAAGCATTCCAGCTTCATTCTGGTGGGCTACTATTACTATGACCACAGTAGGCTATGGAGATATCTACCCAAAAACTCTACTGGGGAAGATAGTGGGGGGTTTGTGTTGCATAGCTGGAGTACTGGTGATTGCCCTACCTATTCCCATTATTGTAAATAACTTCTCTGAATTCTACAAGGAGCAGAAGAGGCAGGAAAAGGCACTTAAACGTAGGGAAGCCCTAGAGAGGGCAAAGAGAAATGGTAGCATTGTCTCCATGAACTTGAAAGAGGCGTTTGCTCGTAGTGCAGAACTGATGGATGTGGTGGTGGAGAAGAGTGAGAGGCCTCATGACAACCACCTCTCTCCAAGCCGTTGGAAATGGACCCCAAAAAGGGCGGCATCAGAGACAAGCTCAAACCGTTCCTTCAATGCCCAGGAATTAGGCTCTCCCAACAAGGCCCGGGCCACCAGTCCCCAGAGGCTAAATGTTCAGAAGCTAGAGGAGATGTACAACCAGATGGCCAAGACACAATCCCAGCCAAACCTCAATGCTAAAGACAGGGGCTCCAGAGTTGGTAAACAGAGGGATGAGATAGAGCTTGGGGCTATCCAAGATCACGGGCCACCCGTGCTAGGAACCAGAGAAGGCGTGGGGGATATGAAAAGCTTGTCCAGCATTGACAGCTACATCAGTTGTGCTACAGACTTCCAGGAGAATCCACGCTTCCCCCATAGTCCAGCAATGGACCTTGGTCTTCAGGAGAGTAACCGGTTCTCCCACAATCTGGCTACAGCCTTGTCCCAGCACAGCAGTGCCAAAGGCCAGCAGGCCACTGCGGAGCGTGAGCCCATGCTGACTCCCATGTCTGTCACAAAGCACTCATATTCAGAGAATGCACGGAAATTCTTCTTTTCTGGCAACACCTCAAAAAACCTTATCCCCAAAGGAGGCTGTCGCAGTGATGGGGAGTCAGGCCCTTCCCCGCTCTCAGACAGCTCAGTCCTGTCAGACCACTCTCTATTAAGCCCTGAAGTTTCTGTGTACACCACTGCCAGCAGCAGAACCCCACCGAAGTCCCCAGACAGCACTGCCCTGGCCCCAACTGTCTTCACCTTCCACGACTCCTCCATCAGCAAATACATTGACGCTGATACAGACGATGATGAGCATCTCCGCGACGTCTCTGACACCAGTCCCTCAGAGCGTCTTTTGGCTGGTTCAAGCCCAAAACGCAGCATCAACATCAATTACCAGAAAGGCACCAATCACTTAGAAGCAGCCCAAAAAATGCTGGGCCAGAACTGTCTGTTCCCCATTGAAGGGATTCGTGGGGTAGCTCATGAGAATCACATAGGACCTGACATGACACGTAGACCAAAGGTTGAGAGGGGGCGTCAAAATACTTTGGATAAAAGCCTCTGAGGTACAAGTGGAACAGAAATAAATAGAAAGCTTTGGCCCGAGTGTTTGTGATGGAGACACCAGACAGACTAAAAACATTCTATACGCCAGAGACAAAGGATGAGGGAGAGACAAAGGGTCTCACAGAAACATTTTAAATTACAAAGTACCTGAGCATGCCAATGGGCATTAAGCTCAGGGTGAACATGTGTGGTGAATACTCTGGGAGAAAAACACTTCTAAATTGGAGAATGTCACTGCCCCTCCTTCAACTCATTCCTATTAGCGGCATTATACATCCACAAAACAAAAGAGCACTCCCAGGTAGCCAACTGGTCTGCTCAGAGACCCCTGTGGAAGCAGAGAAGCTGAGAGAGTGGTTATAACTGGTGTAACCCAACTGAATGATGGTTTAGCTGCCGGGGGTCATCTCTATATTCTCCAGGGAAAAAATCCCAGCTGCCCACTATCCCATTACTGAGTCCCAGTTCATTTTGTAGTCTTAGAGATACAGGAGAGGACCTAGAAGCCTATAAGCTACTTACTTGTGCCCTCCATTCCCAAAACTGGCCTTAGTCATCTCCATTTATAGGGGTGTGTATGGCTGCATATAAGTGTGTGAGCATGTTTTTGAGTGAGTGTGAATGTGGATGGGTGATCTGATGGTAATTCATGTATACACACTCTTGAGATTGTCTTACCTGATTTATTTTTATATAGATAAGAGAAAGTTCCTTATAGAAATATGTGGTTTGCTAGTCTGCTGTGTCATAATCATATGTGAAGAGTAATCCTGTATGAGGTTCAATGTCTTGGCACAGAGGCTGCAGTTATCGGAAGCTCTAGTCCACCATCCATTATAATGAGCGCTCTTTATTGAACAGTATTTTGCCATCTGCTATGTTATCATATCATGATGAGAATGGATGATACTTTCAGATCTTGACCAGTAAATATCGTCTTAGCACCTCAGTATCATTTTTAAAGGATGGTAGTGGACCAAGAATCTTTTATATGGGCTAACATAACAGCCAGAAATAATAAGCTTGCTGCATAAAGCGCACATTTATGAAGCATGCATGTGCCCAACCAGTCTACATATGACAACATGAGACGCTTTTAGAAATTAAATATATGAAAATTATCTAATATAGTTTTCTTTTTATGTTTACAGCATATGATTACTGACAAAGTTTAGATTTCATTAACAGATGTTCAGCATGCATTGGCCTTCCTTTGACCAACATGAAAGCAGCCAAAGAGATCACACATTCAGTTAATGGAATATGCATGTATTTGACACAGAAAGATGGAGAGTTTTTCATCTCTATTTTGTTCCTTAAATTGTGAACATAAACTGTAATAGCACTGAATATACACAGGCAGGTTGACTTTAGTATTAGTCAGTTGTAAATGCCCAACATGATAAAACCCATGCATGAGCACACACACACACACACACACACACAGAGGCATGTACCCATAAAGTGACAGGTATGCACAGTAGTCACATGCTAGCAGATCCACTCCTCACTGTGCATATTTATGAGTACTGTGTAAAAGCAACATTATGATGTAAGGACCTTGTACATTGTTATGTTTATGTCTAAAATCTCTGTAGCATCCCATAAATACTAAAATTCCCCACAATGCATTCTCTATTATCTGTTTATAATGCCACATATCACAGAAATCTTACACTTAATTGTAACTGTTAAAACAACATATTACAAGAATGACCACACACTTCACACAGATTATAGAGGGACAGTGCTGAAAGTGCTGAATATCTACAGTAAGTAAGTAATACACCCATATAGATCATCACAACATGAGCAGAGTTAATATAAAAACTTAAAAACCTACTGTTCACCATTCCTTTTTCAACCCCATGCCATCTAAATTAAAATGTGAAGATAAATATTTTTGTAATGTAAGCAGTTATGTGATCACAGCTTTCTCCAATGTTAATGAGATGAGTGAAGAAGAACCTCACTCCAAACTAAACAAATTCTAAAAGAATGTGAACCAAACTGTAAAAGCCTCCTGACACAAAAATATTGGTATAAGATGAAAATAAAAGAGGTCATTATGAATGTAGGCATTGAGTAAAATTTGATTCAAAAGTCAGCAGAACGTGATCTACATAATATTTTTAGTGTTGTGGTTAAGTCTAATCACAAACCCTGATTTAATTTCCTGTTTTAATCACAGAGTTGAACCATTTCATATTGCTCTCCCATAGTGAGAGAAGCAGACGTGTGAAAGGAATAGCATTGACTGTGAGAGGCAGAGAAAACCATGCATGTATGCGTAAGTGTGTGTGTGACTGTAAAGCCAGGGCATTAGAGCAGTGGGGCTGCTGCTTAATGGAAAAGAATGAACTGTTTCCGATATGAATGTATGCATGTCGGGGAAATCCTGCTTTTGTTTTCTCCATATTTTATCTGCAGTTCTGATTCCACATGCAGATGTAACACAGATTGTAATACCAACGGATCTACAATGGTATAAGAAATTTGGATCACTTTAGCACATTTAATATTTGAAGTGCAGCTTCATTTACAACTGTAAAGAGAGGGATGGGAGGAGCATTTTATGAATCTCATTTAGCACGCATCATATGATTTGGCAAAGATGGATGGTTTGAGCTGATGACTAATTAATTTTATGCAGTGTCATAGTGTCAGCTCAAATTCACTTTGTATCACAACATTCCCTTTTTTGTATTCATGAAATTTCTAATCATTGTCCATTGTCGCACATAAAGTATCTGCTAATATTAGTAAAGTTCACAAAAATAAATAATCATGCAAAAGGATTTTAAAATATAAACGTAGGTATCATCTGCAAAGAGATAAAATTAAATTATTTTTATTTTTAAAATGAGAACAAAACTTTTTTAAATGACTGCTCCTTTGGTTATAGTTATACATCAATTATTTCCCCAATAAACATGTATAATTCTCTCTAACACATTATGAGGTTGAAGTGGCACAGATTAAATTATACAAAGAAAAAAGTATGAACTTGCAAGCTTGGTCCATCCATTTCTTTTCTCTTGTTTAGTATCAGTATTAACAAGAGAAACATTTGGTTCAAGTTGGATGTTAACGTTTCATTACATCTTTATCTTATTTAAAGTCAAGGCCAATGTATGCCAAACATTTAAACAACTTTTACCCTGTTACACCTAGATGTCCATGGAGATTTCAAAATGTTTTCTTAAGTAGTGACATGTCCTTCTGAGTGTATTACATAATTTAAAAAATTGGATCATTAAGTTTAATTCTTCAAGACAAAGGGCATTCATGTGAGCCTCTGTCCCATCATTTAGGTTTTCTATATTATGGTAGTCAGGGACCATTTTTCATCGAAATATTTCTCAACAATGATGACAATCAATATTCCACGAATAGGCAGCAAGCACTGTAGAGAACTGAGATTTATTATGGGAAAATATCACACAATTACCCATGTGTATACACACACATAAACACAAGTATTGAAATCCAGTAATGATAATCTTAAGCTTTTAGCAAAGGTAGTGCAAAAAAACATCAAGCATGGTGTTGTGATTTTACCTAGACTGTGATACTGTGACATGATACCACAATAACACAAAAAAATCTTCATTTATCTTTGCAAGTCATTTTTGTTTTATTTTATTTGGATACCTATTCCCCTCCATCTCCAAGGGAGCCCTCAAATTAATGAAATCTAATAGTATAAAAGAGCTTTTCATTTCACTGAGATCCCTGTGGAGAAATTCTGATGTGAATCAAAGGACTAAACTATCGTGCTTTATGAAGAAAACACACTCAAGTGACTTGTTTTATTTCTCATTTATTGATACAAATTCAGATGAAGAGCACAGTTTACTCAAACTTTTCCACAACAAGACTCCCCACTGTACAGAAATGCATTTAGTTAAAACTTAAAATAGAATTTGGTTGTTGCGCTAGCGGCTAAATTTATCTGTAAAGAGGTTAAAGTCTTTTTCATTTTTGTTAAAACCCCATAGGACCCTTTTCAAGGACATGTGGTAGTTTCCAAAACCCAGTGAGAAGCACTGCTTTAGCAAGTAGCCCAATTCCACATACTCTGAATCTAACACTGTATTACAGGGTTGGGGTCGATTCAGGATGCCTTGATAGAGTAAAACACACATGGCACTATAAAAGGAACCAGTATTAGAGCATGAGAAATTAAAAACTAGTACAAATTCAAAACATAAACTATATTTTTTCTACGCCGTAAGCTCTCAGTGGAATTGACCCCAACCTTGCCTAAGCCATCAGTCTTTGTAAAGTACACTGTTTCCAGGGAATTGAAAAAAAAAGATATTTGAACGACCTTAGCCAGCTCTTATACAATGTTGTTTGTAGGTCCCGAGGCTGTCTGTTTTGTAAAAAAAAAAAAAAGAATACAAATTTTTACCTGTTGACTTTCTATGCTGTTGTTTCTGTATAAATGTTATATTGTTCAGTGCATGTTGTAACTTTGGCGTTGTGACTGGTTGTGATTCACACAGAGCCAGTACTTGTCATGTAAGAAAAAAGTGTCTCAATGTCTCAAGATATTTCTATTTCTTAAGAAAAGCAACCTTTCCCTTGGATGACTCAAAATGAAATAAATCAGATCACTTTACATTTTGATTAGGAATTGCTGACTTTCATTTGACTACTTTATTGTTAATTTGCAGTTTTTGATTCAACCCAAAATAGCAATGATGTATGATTAAAGTTTGTGTTGTGCAGTAAGGACAGTAATTATATTCTGACTAAGAAATGGGAATTTTCACTGGCCCACATTCAACCCTATTAATAAAATGTTTACATGTAGATGCACTAATCTGGAGAAGATTAAATCTTTATAACTAAGCATTGGCCAGCACTCTTTAACTGCTGGTAATTATACTGGCAGATTGTTATTTATGTACGTGTCTGAGTAAATATGTACAGGAGGGAGGCTAACAGAAGGAATGAGGATGTTAGATGAAGAGGAAGCTGTGGGCTGTTGGGCAGGAGCAGGCCTCCAGCCTCCCCACACGCCTCCACACACCCCTGCATCGAGGGTTTCCCACTGCCTGCCACTGGAGAGACTGACTTCTGCAGGAAGGAGGGACGGAAGAATGAGTTAAAGATTTCTCTTTAAATCCAGTTAAAAAAAAACAATGTTGCCATCTAGTGGTAGCCCTCACTGTTACCAGTCAGATCTTAGAGGGTTTGTATCCCAGTGCTATGGGATGAAAAAGAAACAGAAACAAACCCTGTGACAACTGATCACAACTAGTTGACATATTGGTAATCAATTTGGATCCACCACTGCACCTTTCAAAAGACAGACACAGTTATTGTTTCTAAAATTTAGGTAGAACAGTGTTGAACAATATTTGATAGCTTCAATGGTAAGCACATAATAATTTGCAGATATACTTTAATTTTATTTAAATACAAGCCCACTTAGCTTCCACTCAGCCCCACATTCTATGACTGGGTCCCTGTATTATTTGTATTGATGTAAATGCAGCACACATGCACTCTGGTGATGCAATATACATTCCTACCAATGCTGACACACTCCTCAAATACTTCAAGATGTTCAGCAATGCGCCAACAAAGTGACTGATTGCAAGAAAACAATTCAAGTTTCAAACACAGCTTTGCAAGTGTTTTAAGAGGATGGAAATGCATTCATCACGTTTCTTAGACCTCAAGGATACACATAATGTCTTTTGGTCGGTAGCACTGAATGTAAACATAACTTTTGTTTATTCACAAGAAAACTCCACAATGAATGAATGACTGACCCCACTTTTAATTGAGGGCTGCAAATTGACTTCTCTCAAAAACTACATGGCCAGTTGCATAGGGTTTTAAAAAAATAAAATAATAAGGTGAAATAATTTGTTTCTTAACAATGCAATTATAGAAAATTACAATTTTAGTGTTGTCCTATGCTTTTTTAAGCTTGCATTTTATGGTAAGTGGGCTACATATGAAGCTACCATTAGCAGAAGGTTAGCTTAACTTAATACAAAGGCTGGAAACGGGAAAACAGATAGCCTGGCTCGGTGACAAAATCTGCAACATATGTAGCTTAAGGCTCCAGCTACATATACAGTTCAAACATGGGACTGGTATGGATTTGCTCATTTTATTTAAGCAAGAATGCAAGTAATTGTATTTCCTCAAATGTCTTCTAAACTGGGTTACTCCTTGTCAGGTGAGAAGGTTACAACTTCATTGTCCTTTCACACCATTGTTGACTCTTCTCCTCATACAGTAAATCTGTGCTGCTATAATGTTTAACTGTTGTTCCATGAACCAGAAAAGAGAATTTAATGGTCCAAGTGAGTTGACAAGCGTGTAGGATTCAGTAGCTGTTTATGGCCAGAATACATTAGTAAACAAGCAATATTTAGAGCAATTAAACCAATCTGTGATATATTGTAACAAACTTTCCTGTGCAAAAAATGACCTATTATTAATCACGAAGAACAAGTGGTGTGTTTTAGAGTAATAACAGCTGTAATTACTTTATATTTTACTTAAATATCATTTTTATCTGGTAATTACAGAATACTTGACTCTGCCATATGGTGAGGCAGAAAGGTCACCTTTATTAGTGTTGTGAAGTTATGTTCAACACTGAGCTTCTTTACACATGAACAAAATTAACTTCAAGCCAATTTCATGGTTGAATAAACCCTGGGCTGGGCTTTAAAAAAAAACAAATACCTTATCTATTTCTTATTGTCATTAACATTTCCTGAACAACACAAGCTTACATTTGTGTAGCTTTCTAAATTCAAAGAAAGTCAACATAACTTAACATATACATAACTTTTTATTTATTTTTATCATGGTAATAAAAGGGCAAGCATTGATGTGACAATGTTCTCCATTTTCACCTTCCCACATCATTTTCCTCTCCGTCTCCTGCACAGTGTGTCTGTCCAGCAGTAAGAGCAGGCGGCTGGCACTCGACACACACACGGTGCCCCTCTGTCAGGTACTGCATCCACTGCGTGTGTGGGGTTGCGCTCAGCTGGCATCCTTTTGTCAGAGAGGTCAACTGAAACTGGACACAATACCTATTTTACACAAACACACACACACACAAACCAAACTCAGACTAAATACATAACGAGGATACATGAGGAGATAAAGTGTAATTTCCCATTTTTCTGGACTCTGTGAACATATTACCCTGTAATATTGTTGCTGTCAGGGATGTCTCTTTTCTTCCTAGCGTTGCCATAGCCACCCGTGATAATAAGGGCTGGGACTGCAGAGAAAGCATCCATGATAAGAACATTACATGTGATGTGAATACATAAAGTATGTTGCAAAAACGGGGCCTCATACATCTAAAATGGGCATGTGGTTGAAATGTTCATGAATGTAGGATTCTCTGTAGATGCACTACACAAAAAAGAAAGAAAGATAAAATGACAGCCTGGCAAGCTCAGAGAAACAGCATCATCAGATATCTAGGGGCAATGTCATCAACCACACTGCATGTACCACTACAGTATGTCTAAAGGCCATGCAACAGTATCTCCATCACTCTTTTTACCCTGAAACATACAGTCACCACATTGCAGTATTCAGTACAACAAATATTTAATCCTTATGCATATAACAACAAAGTAACCTAAGAATTTTTTTTATGACCCATATTAATTAAATTATTCATGCCTGCAGATACAGGATTATCACAGTTTTTATATTCACTAAATCTACACTAATTCTACTATCTAACACTGCTGACATATCTCAAATGTCAATAAGGCAGTAATAAAGTACATTTTCTCAAGAACTTTACTTAAGTACAATTTATGCTATATTATACTTCTACTCCACAACATTTGGTCAATCAGGTAAATATTGTACTTCACTTCACTACATTTATAGGACTGCTTTAGTTATTAGTTACTAAGATTTTACATACAAGTCATATGGCCAGCGCATTAAATATTATGCACTGTTGTAGACTAAAGGCTTTTTTACTCACCAAGTGAGTTATGACAGTGCCCTTGCTGAGTCCAATACTCTGCACAGCCGGCGTGCTCCTCCAGATGGGGACAGGGTTTTCCTGCATTGAGCGGCTCCTGCAGGATAGTCCTGCTCCGCCTGCGGACCGTGGCCCTGCAGGGCTCGGCACAGCCTGACCACTCTGTCCACTCACTCACCACACAGGACACCGCTGAGGGGAAAGAGACAGAGCACATACAGCTTTCTCCTACGCACTTCACAGCCCGTTCTCATTCCCAGGTCAACAAATAGGCTACAGATGTGAGTGGTGCTCAGTTTGTTGTGACCTGCAACTTCACTGCTAGATGCCACTAAATCCTACACACTGGTCCTTTAAAATTAGCGTAATAGTAATGTAATAATAGTAACAGTACATAATAGTAATATGCAATAATAAGTAATGTATAGTAATAATAATCAGATAATATAGCAGCCTATATGATACACTAGCTTCACAATGACAGGGGCCTTTCTAGTGCCTAATGAGTACTTTTGGTACTTTAGTAAGCTACTTTTTGTTGTTAAAGGTGTGTAACATTTAGGAAGATCTATTAGCAGAAATGGGATATATTATTTCATAGGTATGTTTTCATTAGTGTATAATCACCTGAATATAGGAATAGTTTTTTTGTTCCCTTAGAATGAGACGTTTTTTAACTACCGACGCTGCAGGTATGTTCACATGGAGCCCAGAATGGAAAAACCCTGGATCCAAATGTGGCCGTTCATGTTTTTTGCAACCACCTTTGCTTTGCCCTGGTGAGTGGGTGAAGCAAGGGAGTTGCAATCTCCAACTACACCACTAGATGCCACTAAATCTTAACTACACACTGGTCCTTTAAGTAACGTTTTCAATGCAGGGGTATTTTTAACTTTACTTAGACCTAGATAAAATATATCTGAATATCTCTTTCACAACTGGTCTTAAACAAACTTCACTGATATCATCACTCTGCAAAGAAGAACATAAAGTAAAGTAATATGTGATAAACAAAAGTTTTCCTATCAACACAAACCCACCTGGGCAGACTGTCTCATAGTCGTGGCAGCAGTCCAGGGTGGACACACAGGCTTGGTCGCAGTAGCAGGTGCCATAGGACCGGTCAGACCTCCATCCTTTGCTGATGCATGACGGGTCCCTGCCGGTGCAACACAGACCCGTTTCCCGACAGCCCGACTGACACGGACCCACGAGGAATAAAGACACTCCGAGACAAACCAAAGTGACAGAGCTGCTCCTCCAGACTGTCATCACGAAGGACCCAACACAGCATGCGCCTCAACAAGTTTAGTTAGTTTAGTGCGCTATAACTGAACCCCACTGAGCAGCAACACCTGTCCAAAGTTATGCAACAGAGGAGTGCTGTCCTGGTAAAGTCATCCACTGTGGTCAGGTGGGTCAGCACTGCGAGCATCAGGAGCTGAAGCTGCTCGGTGGATTGGAAGTCATTCATGTGTCAACTCTGGAGGCTCTTAAAGACACAGTTCACCACTGTAGGTAAAGTGATGGGCAAGACTGAACAAGAAACCCACGCGGCTCAGTTTAGTGTGGCTATGTAAGACCAATTAGGCAATTATTAGATCCGATCTCTTAGACCAAATTAATATATACATCATAGTAACGTCATTCATGGCTTTATGTCTATGTTCACAAGATGTTAGTTAACCGAATGCATTGCTTTTCTAATCTTGTCCAAGCATCAGATCTCCTTCCACTGCATTTATATTTTTGATACAGTGTGTCCTGTGTAAACACTCTAACACTAATGTAGAACGTACTATGTGCAGAAAAGACAATTATAAGAAACACTGAAACAGAATAAAAAGTAAGATATAGAGCCCTTACTGAGCTGCATTTGCAAGGTATTATACATTTTCTGTAAAAGTCACAAATATAAAGTCTGTTTGCCTAAATTCTTTCACTGCCTCTCTCTCTCTCTTTCTCCCTCTCTCTCTCTCAATCTGTTGGTGAAGCAGCCAGCTTCCCAGGCCCATGTGTGCCTCAACATGTGAAAAGGGTGGATTAATGAAACTCCTATGGCTGAGGTTATTCATGCAAAAAGAACAACATTGTGGACAGTGCAGGCCTCCACTCTAAGATTCCCAGCAGCCTTCTGTGTGTGTAGGGGGAAGGGGAAATTGGGTGATGACTGATTATAGTGCTCAAAACACCACAAGCTCAAGTCTAAGAATTGCAAAGTATTAGTGTGTTACAGTCCATTTACTGCTCCAGTAAACTGGCAGTCAGCACTCATTGGATATAGCTGCAGTCCATATTGACACTTACACCCACTGTTTTATTATGTAATATATTCATTACCTTATCGATTTTAATCAGGAAAACCTTCTGATTTTCTTTTCAAATTAATAAAAGTCTTAATTTCTAAAGCCGATGTCACAACAAAATTATATTTTTTGAAATCCAAAGAGGTGAAAGAATGTCCATTTGGAAGCATCCGCAGGTTGAAATCTTGTGTTTTCAGTAAACTTACAAAACAGAAATAGCCCAGGGTTGACACACCGCAGTCAATAATGTATATTTTTTATGAGATATCCAACAGGGAAACTGGCTGGCAAACCATCAGACACAGCTCACTTTATGTGCATGCCAATATTCAGGTATTACACCAAGATTCAAGGCACTCACTTTGATGGGCTCTTTGCTGCTGTTCGCCCTACTGTGTGTTGCTCAACAACTCACAGTAGGGCAAACATTCTTGGCAGTATTTAAACTAACTTCCTTCTCACAGTCTTGACCCATTTTTGTAAATATATTATGTATTTTAGAAAAATAAATATATTTCTGCACATCATATTGTTGTGAGATACAAAGCTCCACCAGGTCAAAAGGTTGTTGTCAGCAAAAACTTGTGTTGGCTCACATGCCAACCATGATTAAACAAGGCCTGCAGTGTTCACCTGGAAAACAAGAATGTGATACATACACAAGTCGCCTTCTCGGGACAACAATGCAGAGATTTGCAGTTTACTCATGCATAATCTCCTTATGTTCTCATTCAGTATGAGTCTGAGTGCTTTACAGGGCAGAGAACTGGGGCCGAGCTTGTCCTTGAATGATGTCCCTTCAACAAAATCTGAACCAAAAATGTTAACTTTATCTCACTGCTCAACTGTGCTGTGGGGCAGCAGCGCTAACCTTTGAGCCACTGCGCTGTCCTTATGGGCATATACGAGATGTATGTGGGCGTATTTAGAGATTGTACTTAATTAACAGCTCTTCATTCTCACACTCTTGCTTCTGTATTACTTAAAAATATGAAAAACACTCACACACACTTCATTATTCTCCTTGGTTCAGCCGATGCTGGAATTCATTAATATATAAAGTCCTCCTTGTTTCACATTAGGAATATACTGCTGTAAAAGCCACTGATATAATTCTTTTTAGACATAGTTATGGTACCTTAAAGTTATAGAAACAAAGGGTGAAAAGTAACCAATTTGTCCAGTTTCAAGTCAGTCATGGTGATTAAACTCGTACAGTATTATTCCTCCTCACATCCCCTTTTTCTGCCTTCTGTTTCTATTGAAAAGCCTTTTAAAATAAGTTTTTACACACATGACAGATATTTTACATTTATTCTGACATAAAGGTGCATGTTATTTTATATAAGAATAGTATTTAGAGGCGGCCTATGTCGTGTGTGCCATATGAGTTTCACGCGTATGGTATTTGAAAGCTGTGAACTTTGAGTAAGGTCCTACAAAGACCTTAAAACTGCAGGAATCTTTAACTGTAATGCTGTCCGGCACGTTATTTTCCTCAGCCATGGTGAAAATGCATACATTCCCAGCTTGCAACAAAAGTGGTTTTATAAGAAGCTCAAGGTATTTCCACTAATCCAGGAGGAGAGTGTTTAAATGAACCGTGGACGGACGCTGAGGGCCACAGAAGGAGGAAAACACCAGCTTGGCTGTCTGCATCCTTTGCACTCACACTTAGTTAGGCAGTTGGAAACACACCTTCACCGGTAACGGGTGTGAAGTCTAATCCACTGCAGGCCTACTGAGACACTTGTTCTGACAATCAGGACCTTAAGCAGTAAAGTAGATCAACATGATTTTTCTAATGGATCTCCAGATGATGCTTCTAGATTTGATTTACTTCATCCTGCGCAGTTCTGTGCGGGTCGTCCTGCGCCCACGCACTAAGCCCATCGATGGCGAGCTGGTGCTGATCACCGGGGCGGGTGGTGGCCTGGGTCGTCTCTTCGCTCAGGAATTCACCAAGCATGGGGCAGAAGTGGTGCTGTGGGACATCAACACCAGTTCCAATGAGCAGACAGCCAAGCTGGTGCGTGAGATGGGGGGAAAGGCGTACACCTACACGGTGGACGTGACCAACAGCGAGGATGTGTATCACAATGCAGACCTTGTGCGAAAGGACGTGGGCCGGGACGTTACAATGCTAGTGAACAATGCAGGAGTGGTTGCTGGGAAGCGCATGTTAGACTGTCCTGATGAGCTAATTGAGAGGACCATGAAGGTCAACTGCCTTGCCCTCTTCTGGGTGAGAAAACTCTTTAGTCAATAGAAAATGTGTTGAAACCTCTTAGATGAGCAGTGGAACATCCTTAAGACCAGACAGGAAGTCCAGCTGCCTGTGATTTATTATAGGGAGGACAGGTATAGATACAGATGTCAGTGCATCACAGACTCATGTGATGAGTGGTGTTCAGTTCAACTCAGAACAGATACTTTGGATAAAACCTCTTAAATGTAACTGTCAGGGGCGGATCTAGAGGAGTGGTATGGGGTGGCAGCTACTTCCCCTAAAGAAATGCCTGGCTACCCTCGCTGTTTCTGTCGAATACTTTTTCTTTTGATTAATTTAAAAATAAGTGTTAAAAAACGTAAATTAACACCTAATTTAATGATCTGTTAAGGCCACATTTAAGACTATGATAAGCTTAAGCTCAATGAAAAAGACACATTTTTGGAAAATGTATGAAGATTTGGAAATAAAAACCATTTATTGATTTCTAATGTCACCTTTAGATATTTAATTTATGTGGCACAATAATGTAATTTTTTTTAGTTCAAATATCTTTATTTGGGGACTTTTCCAAGCAAATATTGATGTTATTGTTTGCGATTAAATAAGCATATATTTCTGCCACCACATCTCCATACCACCTCATCAATATTTCTCTAGATCCGTCGCTGGTAACTGTCTTATACTGTCTGATTAACCTGCTCATCCAAAGCAATCGTTGCTTATCTAATTAAGTTACAGAAAAAAACAGTTGTTGTAAATGACAATCAATTATTGACCAGAACTCCACCAGAAGACCAGAAGTTGCTTTTTCATCGTACACTGAGCCAATAAAGGTCAACATTAGAAAAACTTTCAAATTCAAATCAGGTGTCAAAGCACACTATCAAAACGGTCAAGACAATGACAAACAAGCATTCAGTTTTTGTATTGTATATACAGTAAGTGACTTCAGTGATAAACATTAGGCCTACTCTGTACACATCTGTAATAAGATTTTAATTTAACGTAAAGCCACACAGACATTGACCACTTTGATGGTGTGCCACCTTTTCCAATTGGTTTCCTAACTCTACTTAACTTTTTTTTAAATCAAATCTGATGTTTTGGAGGTGACACACTTCAAGTCGAACACTGACAATGACTCAGCACTGCCTAAAATTTGGAATGCCGGAAATGAAGCTTTTGAATTGAACAGTGTATAATCTTTTCAGCATCAGCTGCTATACCAAGCAGCTTATTGTGCATAGTGTGACGCATGGCATGAAAAATGTATTCTGTTAATATCTTTATCCCCTTCAACACTATGGACTGTATAGGATAAATCCTCTTAATATGAAGCCGCTCGTGCAACATAAGCTTCCTTAAGACTGAGCAACATTTAAGTCACTACAAGCAATATGAGCACTGCACAGTTTGTTGCCTCATAATAGGCTGCTGCAGTATAATAATGCACGTTTAATAATGTATGTGTATGTGTGCTTCAGACAGTGAAGGCCTTCCTGCCTCAGATGAAAGCACAGAATCATGGACACATCGTGACCATCGCCAGCGTCCTCGGCCTCTTCAGCACAGCTTGTGTCGAGGTGAACCAGGGAGGGAGGAACATCACTGTTACAAGAGATGACAGCTTTATTGTCACAGTCTTTCACACAGTTCTGTTTATGTCAACAAATGACAACAAATTTACATATCACAAAAACAGCAGTTTAAGCTCTGTAAATATTCAATACTTGTGCACATGCCGTAATAGATTCTGGATTTTTGTTTGAGACAGGATTACTGTGCCAGTAAATTTGCTGCAGTGGGATTCCACGAGTCTCTGGCCCATGAGCTGCTGGCCGAGGAGGTTGAAGGAGTGAAGACGACTCTTGTGTGTCCCTATATCGTGGACACAGGCATGTTTGCAGGCTGCAAGATACGGTTTGTCATTAAATTACTCCTGTCATTCTTGCCAGTTGAACAGTGATTTAGACCCAACCAAGAATATATTCAGAAATCTGAAAAACACACTGAAACATCCATCACTGTTTGCACATTTGCTTTAAAATACAAGTAAAGTTTTATGTATAAAAACTAGCCCTATGGCAATTTGTGTGTTCCTTCATCCTACAGTGAACCCCGGTCCTTCCTCTAGTTCCTGGCTTGCCTTTGTTCCACTAGCTTCAGGAGTATAATGTATTTTCTAGATTAATGTATTTAAAAGGTTTCTCGCAGTAATTGCCCAGAAATGCTGAAATATTTTAAATTACCCTTTCTACCACTGTACAACAAAAGTGCAGCACGGGAATGTGGGTATGTTGAGTTGGGTACCCATGCTGTTAGAGTGGCTGTCAAAACACTGCATACTAACTCGTAAGTGATGGCACATTTGTCTTTTTGTGCCTAATAGGGAGGAAGTGGAAGTGCTCCTGCCCCCTCTGGAGCCCCAGTACTGTGTTGAGCAGGCCATGAACGCCATCCTGATAGACCAACCGTTAGTGTGCATCCCTCGCCTCACCTACCTGCCTTTTCTCTCCAGAGCGTAAGTACAAAGCCACTTCTAACTATTAACCAAAAAAAAATTAATAATAATTTTGGTGATAGTACAACCTACAATGTACTGTGTAATTCCACTGTGTGAATGAGGTACCAATAAAATACCTTGTGGTTCTTACTGGTGCTTTAATGTGGATACCGTGGAAGAAAACTAGACTGTGGGGTACAAGGGAGTAACAGTTGGACATTTTAGAGTAAAGGAGAAATCATTTTTTGTAAATACTACGTGAGTGGTACAGTACTGGAAAAAAAGTTAAGTTTGGGGAAAATGGTCAGGGTCAGTGGTGTTAACAACAGTGATATTCTGCAGAACAATCACCAACCCAATCAAAAAAATAATTATGGTGCAACACATTTCACAGTTATGCATATCAGCAGGGGTACAGAGAGGTAAGGAAAAGAGGCTTTTTGGAAAATCTGTCAACACTTATTAAAGAACATATAAAAAGCTGTTCTCCACCAATTCTGTGATACAGTAATGTTAGTTTTGGGATACAAAGCTCACATTTTGGAATAATCCGGGACTCGCCAGTCATTTAAGGAGTACAGCGGAGTACTTATAGGGTCAGGGACTAAACAGGTTAAACACTAGCCCACTGCATAGGTAATTTAGCTGACCAGTTTACGGTCTTGGGATTGACTCTAGTACAATAATAACAAGTGCTTTGGCTTTTCTCATTGTGGTTTTCCATTATCATTATTTATAGGTTCTGCAGAATATCAGTGTGGATAATACCATTATTTCTAAACCCTGTAGGTACATTAACAAAAATAATGTAGTTCCTCTAAAAAGGCTGTTTTTTCTTCGTGTGTGCTCTTGTGTTGGTTAAGCCAATGTTCAGTATTTTAAGCTCTACTGCACATTCTCTTTCAGACTGTTGCCGTGGGAATCCAATGTGGTTACATACCGTTTCATGGGGTCCGACAAGTGCATGTACCCCTTCATTGACAGCATGAACAAACAACCAACTAATGGCTCCGTTCAGGTTGCATAATCCTAGCTAAGTGCGGTTAAGGAGTTTGGGAGTCAAAACTTGAAAATCAAAATAAACTGTCATTCAAAGGGTTTATCATATGACGAAAAAAAAATCCTTCTGCTTGTGTGGACAGCAGTGTGCCGAACTGCCCAGCTACAGTCAGGATTTAAGATAACAAGTGGATCATCAGAAGTAATGCAAAGGGCATAATGGAGTGGGGGGGAGGGGCTTTAGATTTTAAGACTGATCATTCAGAAGTGTGTACTAGATGACGACTCAGCCAAGTGGTCATCAGCACCCCAAAAACATTTCAGTAATATTCAGATGAAGTTTAAAGTCCCTTCACACTGTTTTCACCACAAAATACTACACAATGATTGAGTCCTGTATTGACAATAAGGGGAATGGGAGTGTGTTTAATATGTGGAACTTAACAATGTACCAGAATATTGCGCTGTATTATGTTTACATAAAATAAAAATGATTAAAAATCACTAAACAGCGATCTGTGTGCTGCATTGTGTTCTTATAAACTTCACAATATATGAAATTAGCACGATACAAGCACAAAGCAGGGTTGGGTCTTAAAACGGGTTCTGGATTGGAAAGTTATTCAAATGTATAATTACAATGAATTCTTTAAGCAACATGCTTTTTCATGTGTTTTCAGTCACTAATTCCTAACAAAAATGAATTTTCAGTTAGAAATTTTGGACCTACTGCACTGTCTTCCTGCACTTACAAGTGTGGCTACTCTGAAAAAACAGCAGGGATACAGTAAAATGTAATCACAGCCCAAAAATATTTTCATGCAAGAGGACTAGGAGTAGGACTAATGATAAGGCATAAGAATCTACTGTTTAAAATGTTTCCAGTTGTACTCATAATGTCCCAGAATGAGCAGCTGTTTGGGGACTCAATTAAAAATGGAAACAACAAACATCTGCATAAAAAGATCGAGATTATTTACATTTTCTTGATTTTAGCTTTGATGCTTTTTAGCTTCAACATTTCAATTTATTTTCAGTATCAGAGCCTGGACTAGATAAGCATAATCACTATCAGAACTGATCAAATTTCAAACGATACCCTGCATTGGACCCTAGAGCTATGCGGTGTTTAAGCAGTATCTATGGCAAATGTATATAAAACAACATTTTAAATCATCATCACATTCAGTGCAATACTGTCAATCTATGTATAAAATAAATTCTTTCTGCACAGCCCTAGATAACCTGAACATTTTTAGTCCCATATTCCACCACTGGCAGGTAAAGAAAAAGACAAGATGACAAGTCTTTGTTTTGTGCACGTAAGCACGTTAAGTTTAATTACCATGGGGAGCGGAGAGAGAAAAGAAGGTGGACACAAGGGAGGAAGAAGGGAGTATCAGGGAAACTGACGCAACAGGGAAACGTCCCTGCCACACACAGCAGACACGTCACATTACATCACACGCTACATTAAGTCAGAAATTCTTCCCAGCCCTACATGGTAATGTCGATAACACTGGTTAAAGCACTCTAGGAAAATCAACAGAGGTTCGCCAGCTGCACCCTAGACAAAGATGAGGTTCAAACCTTCACAAGATCTAGTTTTAGGAACTACATCAGCGGGGGGATAAAACGTAAAAGACTTAAAAACAAGAGTTAGAAGGTCTCACAGAAAGGAAACAGGTTCTAAGGCAAAACAAAACACAGTTCACAGTTAAATCGCTTCATCTTTTTTTTCACCAAGTAAACCCCCAACTCATTGACTAGGATGCAGCTACTTTTTCTACAATGCAACAAAATAAATAATGTGTACAATTAAACAACATCAAGGGGAAGAAACTATTTTTTCCTATCAATCTTGTTTAACTGTGAACATTTTGGAACAATGAATATGAACAGTGATGGGTTGGGGCCTACAGTAGCTCAAAGCTTCCTGTAGCCTTCTAAAACTGACTAGGAACACAGTGTCAGAGTTTTCTCTAGTGCTTTTACAGACAACCAAACCTGATCGTCTAAACAGTGCCATCCAGGGTCTGTGCCAATGTGCTTGAGTTAGCCTGTTTGAGGTGCAAGTCACCTTCGATGTCCTGCTTGCCACACCTGTGGAAAATAAGTCACACTGTCACACTGTCGACATTTAATCAGCTCCAAAATATTCCTTTGATGGCTGCGTTTACATCAATCTGAATGTATTCCATTTAATTTACCAATCCCATGGGAGTATTTATATCAAATTGATTAATTTGAATTTAAAATTATGCAAAAAAATTGTTTCTTTTGTAGTTTGTTTTAAAAAAACATACAATTATTGATTAAAATCCAATATCAGGTGTGGTGTGAAAAATTGGAGATTTTATTTAAGGCCCTGCCCTACTTGACACGGTCACTAGCTTACTGCAGTGCTGAGCGCTCAGCCTTCGGTTTACGTTCCAAAAATGTATTGAAAAAATAGACAGAGAGCACTGCTAAATGACAAACAACAAAAACCATTGTATGCTGACTGAGGTGTTTACATAAAGCATTACTGAGCAATTACTAATTTTTACTATTAATAGAATGAAAGGCTTAATGTAAACGCAGCTATAAGTAAGCACAGAGACGGTGTGTCACAGCTTACCGAGAGACTGGTCCATTTCCTGTCCTTTCATTTGACTGCTGGTCCAAATCTGACAGCAACTTCAATATATTCAGTGCAGCCTGTAGAGGTGAAGACCAGTACAGTACAGTAGTTACTGCAGTGTCCATCTGTAAGAGGCAACTGACACTCAATTTAGTACAGCTTTGCAAAATAAAGCCTCATTGTCTCTGTAGCTTAAAAATGCAATAGATGTCCAGAAAGCAGCCAACGTACAACTCTCATTCTGGGAACAACTGGCCTTTTGTTGCATCTTTGTAACGGTGTAAGGACATCACATGTCAGCCATTTGCAGCCACTGTAGTTTCTCCTATAGTCTTGGAATGGAAGGGTGAGGCAAGGGGGTTGTAATCAGCAACTAGACTGCTAGAGGCCTCTAAATCCTAAACACCTCGTCACCAAGCTAAACATGTTTCAACTTTGTTAGTAACCGGCAACATGCTAGGAGTGTAGAAGCGTACATGTGTGTGATCCACTCATAGACACTTGCTATCCTTGGTTTCCCTTTATCAACGAGTTCCTGGCCCTTTCTGAGGAATCCCAATACTTCCACATTTCTCATTTGTGGGGAGTTTTTGGCTGCAACGGTGTTCTCTCATAGCCTATGTAGCTCGCACACAATGAGATTCCTCGCAATGAATGTTTTGACAGATACATTCTAGACGTAAAGCTGTTAAGGAGTAAACTGTAGAATAAAGTTTAAAAAAATAAAATAAAAAACTCACCATATCATGACAGGATTCTACATCTTTCCCAATCCCATGACTGATGAGTGGTGGCTGGGCGGAGCAGTTAATCAGTGACACAAACTCATTCTTATTGTTTTTGGGAAAATCTTTGTATTCCACCTGTCAGCAAATAAAAATATTTTTCAATTCATTTGTACCAATTTCAGTCTAAATCTACACTAATGGCCTTACTGAGTTCACCAAAGCAGAACATGCCGTCACGTTACCTGTAGGCCCTGCACTGATGCAAGGTAGCTAAGCTGTTCTGAAGGCCTGGTGAGAGGTCCGTGGGGAAGTTGGTTCATGTTATTTTTGTTCTTTAGGATAGTTTCTGCAGTCAGAGATGTCCCTGCGTAAAGCAGCTCGTTGGCAATCATGGCAGTGATTGTGGCCTTTCCTGGGTTGGGCATAACTCGACTGTAGTCCTTGGCCTGGGATCCTTGGCAGACCCCCACTGCTTGAGCCACCTCAGGGACCATGGGCAGGATACCTGCAGGCAGCTGCTGGTGGCTCAGGTAAGGCAGGCGGAATTCCTCATCCTTGGAACCTTCAAAAGGAAAAGCCCATTTGTAAAGGACATGTAAGCACTACACAAAGAATGTAAGAAATAATACAATATAAGCACATGGCAAATACACGAGTATTTCTACTGACACTCACCCAATGCCACATCCTCTACAGAACCAGGTTCAAAGAAGGTCACTTTACGCCCATCACCAGGTTTTTTCACTGGTGTCTAAATATTACAGAACAATATGTACATGAAGAAATGAAGGTTCTTTGTCTGCCGTGTTTACAAGATTTGCTTGATAAAGGTGTAGCAGTACCTTTTCATCAGTTTTGAGTGCCGGTTTAGGGGGCTGAGGCTGAGGCACTTTATATCCCAAGAGCTCCAGCATTTTCTCTGCTGCGTTCCTCTTGGCCACCTTCTTACTAGGTCCCATTCCCTCTGCATACTGGCCACACACCGTCACCTGCACCAGAAAACATGCATCAAAGAACTGAACGTGTGAGAAATGAGCAAAGGCAGAGGAGACAGAGACAGATGTCCTGCTACCGGCATGCTTCAGTTGCTGTCAAATCACCTGCATGACGAACTCCCTGCGCCGAGGTAGACCTCTCTCTGTCACCATGCTGTACTCTGGTTCCTTCTCCTTCTTGGCCTGCTGGATCTGGGCCAGGCGGCTGATGGGATTCATCCCCTGACCATATTCCGGGCTGGTCTGCAGCTGTTGGTGTGATAGGTTAATCATCACTTAATGAAGGGTCTTTAGGTCTGATGATTCCTATTCCAGTTCATTGGTCACTTTACCTTGATGATGGATTTGGTTTTCTTTTTAATGCGTGGCAGCGTCTTTTCCACACTGGGTATGTGGGGTAGCCTCTTCAGCTCCCCTAGCACCGCTGCTGCTGCCAGCTTCTTGGCAATCTTTTTACTCTTTCCTTCGCCCTCTCCTGTGAATTCCCCGACTGTAACACACACTACAAAACTCTTCATGTGAGGAGGGCCTTCTTCCTTTAAAACCTGGAGAACAAAAGTGATAAATCATGAAGAGGAGCTGGATAAGAAACTGGGCCAAGTCGTACATGTTGTCTACACATCGCTGAACTGTTTTAACATTCATAAAAAGAAATGTATAAATCACCTCAAAGTTGACAGGTAAATTGCGTTTAAGTGCAATTTCAAACACTTGACTGATTTCTGATTTGTTGAGGTTCTCCTCCTCGGGCTCTCCATTCATCTGTCAAGAACAGAAAGCATATTAAAGAAAGAAAAGCAATAAGTCTGAATACACATTGCACAAAGGCTTTCTAGCACTATTACATCCTGAGTGTGTGCTTCTTTTCTCACCACTGGCAACTGTTGCAATATTGGCTCCTTTTGCAGCACTTTGAGGGCCTTGGCAGCAGCGTCATGTTTGGCTAGCTGCCGCGTGCGTCCCTTCCCAGTAAACTGCTGGCCTCCGATGGAAAGCTCCATATGGTATAACATTGGTCCCACTGGAGGAAATGGGTAGTAGTATCTGGAGACGAAAAAAGAGTTAATGCAATGCTTTTTTCCATCTCAAAAATAAACTTCATGAAATTATTCAAAATTGAAGAATCTCTTTTTTTCTTATTTCCTATAGAAGGAAACTCACTGTTGCATAGAGCGCTGGTAAGGTCCTGGAGCCCGGACATTGTAGTTAAAGTTTGGTGGTCTCATCGCCGGGTACGGGTCAGCGGGTTTATACATAGGCTTTTTACCAAGCTTCATACATAGTGCATTTAACTCCATGGTGTGTGTCATGCCATCTGCTGTAAGGATATACAAGCAAACATGTAAAAGCAAACTCTTTTCTGTAAAGCGTTGCCAAGCATTAGAAAGACACTACAATAGAGCCAGTGGGTAGAGCCCACCTGGGTTCTTGCCTGTGTTACGGGGCGTTCTCACGGTGGGCTTAGGAAGTGTCGTCTCATCGAGGGCAGATGCAGCAGCGGAATGCTGGGCTTTCTTGATGCTGGTCCCCTCTGCCTCCCAGTGCTGATCTCCCAGTGTGAGTCTAACTGAGAAAATCTAACAGAAGAAATACAACAGATTTCCCATCACTAGCATGAACAAAAAAAGACAACAGCATAGATGAAATTACATGGTTGGTTTGTCTGTACAAATGACTATCAAAGTACCTTGGAGTGAGCTGGTCCTTGCTCACAAAGCAGCTTATACTCAGGTTGGATCTTGTTGAAACGGGCTAACTCATTCACCAAACACATAGGGGTCTTCTCTTTAGGGTTTGCCATGTTAGATACTGTGATGAAACAAAAAAATTTCAAGCAAACAGACATGATCATGAACACAAAAACAAATGGCTGCACCTAGTCCCAATGTCTGTCAGCAAATACACAAAAATAGAAGCATAAAATCCTAAATATTCCAAATGCAGCGTAACTGTAACGTACAGAAACTTTTACACAGTACAATATGGGAGGAGAAGTTTGAAATACAAGATGTGAATCTAACAAATACACACAGTATGCTTTTGCAAAATCCTTTAAGAAAAAAAAATAGGAGAAAATAAAAAGCCAACATCAATCTAATGGCAGCAATACAAAATATGTTTCTCATCAAACAAATAAATAAAACAAACCTGTGGTGGTACTGTAGGGGGTGGCTGAGCCCGCGGGGAGAGCGGAGCTCCTGATTGGCTGGCTGGCGCTCTCAGAGGGTAGGGTGCCTGAGGCACAAGGGATACTGTAGCCAGGCTGTGGTTGCCCCAGCTGAAGTGGGGCAGAAGCAGCAGGCATGGGGCTAGCCGGACACTGAAACTGGAGCTGGGACATCCTCGTTGGTCTAGCTTAGTCAATCGCAGGCCGAGGTCAGGATAAGAACTTAGTAGTGCAGCAATGGTGAATGCCAAAGTGGGAGGAACTGTTTATTGAGGAGGTCTGAATGTATGCTCTGCCTGGAAAGTGAGGATATAAGATAAGTAACTAGGATGTGCCCATTCCGACATGTTAAGAAAATGATATCATATTCAATTCATCTAATCTAAAAATGTCACTGTCAGATACTGGATCCTCAGCACTCAAGGGGCAAGTCAAAGACTGCTCCCTGGACAGGCGGCATTCACATCTATGGACTTAGTGTCCAATTCACTCAACCTGCATGTGTTTGGATTGTGCGAGGAAACCCATACAGAGATCTACTCAGACTTACAACATGCAAAATCTACACAGAAAGGCCTCAGCTGGCTGGATCAGGTCTGCAAACAGCCCCTTCTTGCTGTGAGGTTACACTGCTAACGGCTGAGCCTCACAGGAAGCTTTTGCACATATTCAACTTCAAACGGATACATTTCGCATCTTTAAATCATAATGATTGTTCAACTGGCAACTGTTCAAACAGGCCCATGTGAATACAGTATATTTCTTTCTTTGTAAAAAAAAATGCACACAATGATATTTCAATAAGATAAAGTATGTGAGAAACACACACACAAAAAGTCTAAGTTATTTGACAACAGTGCAGGATAAGATGACAACCGCCCTTTACAAATGTGTATTTAATGATGCATCAACAACATTTATGAAGGTCTCGAAATACTATATATTTAGCACGTAAAAATGCACACCATATGTAGTGAGTTATGTGTGGTCTCAACACAAGACAACCCCCACTATGTCAACATTATGGATCAGTCACAGCCAACGCAGCCGCACAATGTAACCAGCTGGGATGAACAATGCTGCATGAGACGTGTTGAAAGAGCTACACTGACAGCCGCTGTTAGCTTGGTTTAAACTGTTTTCTCACCAACATTACTACGATTACTGACAATGCAGTATGCTGCAGTGCTGGACGGAAAAAAAAAACTTCACATTTTCTTTTGCTTTTAATGTTGTTCCCATCAAGGTGCACGGTTGGGGAGGTGTCGCTCACAGACTGGGTGTTGTGGGGCCCTTGCAGCCTTCGCTAACTGGGATTTAACACCACTATAATGCCCATGCACTGTATTTAACATGCCCCTCATGCTACTAAATGTTGCCTGCACGAAATTAACTACCGTGTTAATTAATAGGTCATCTTAAACGTGTGTTAGTTTGAAAGAATAACCGGCCAGCTAGGTGGTTGTTGCAAATACGGAGCTTCAACCGCTTGCAGATATGCACACAACAACGTCTCTCACATCATTGGACTTGTGTATTACCTATTGATTTGACCGCCTGTGTGTTAAGAAAATGCATTACTGTCAGTAGGACATTAACTAACTCTAAATGAAATCAGGCCGCCGGGTAATCAGCTATAGGAGCTTTCCCTTAGGACCACGTTAGCAAACTAGCTCACATGCTACAGTGGCAAGGATGGACAGAACAGGGCAACCTCTGTAAAAAATGAACCTGAACACATCAATTACAGTAGCAATGGTATCTTCGGGAAGATACACTCACAAGTCATTAGCAGCATTACCTGACACTGTTTTGTTTTTGCGCATATTAACGTGAATTCCTACCGAGTCTGGGAAGAGCCGGTGAAATGGCTAGGTAGCTAACCCCGACCCTCGATAAGTCAATGCACAAAATAAACCTCACCTCGTCGTCCCTTTTGTTCAGTTTTTAGTTATTCCATAGCACACGTTGATTTACTATCGTTTGCTTTTGTTACTGGCCAGTTTCAAGGGTCAGTCTATGTTATTTTTATGTCAAAATGCGGGCTGTGAGGAGATGTACATTGGGAAAACAGGGCAAACACTAAAGAGAATGGCCCTCTCTTGGTTCTCTCTTCAGGAAGTGACGTCGACAGAGAGGAAGTTCTTCCAAAATAATGCAGCATTTAGTGGATGGTAAAGATTTATAACCAGAGATATCTTAAGGGCTCTGTTCATAACGGTTTCTTATTATCATAAATGCACCTGGGAATGCACAACATTAATGCTTGCTGAGGACTAAAAAACAAACACAGGAAAAACAGGATATTCTGAATTTTATTTTGGTAGTATTAATAAGCCAAAAAAACACTGGTTTTGCAGCACAATTAGTCCGGTCTGTAAAAAAAATGAAAATGCACACAGAAATAGCTATCAAGCTCTTCAAGTTAGCTAATAAATATAAAATTGATCATGATTCACTAAAAAATATTGCTTCTATGGTCTATAATCCTCTCTAAACTCCATAGCTTGAGGATAAGAGCAGTGAGTGAGCTGGTTATAGTGGTTAGTGTCCGACAGGTTACAGGTTGTGTGCCTGACAGATGTTCAGAGAGTCTCTCAGCATCAGGTCACGCAGGCGCCACAGTGCATCTGCCATGGTGGTGTGGGCTCCTTTGCTCTTCAGCCAGTGAGCTGGCAGCCGGCTCTCCTGCTCTTTGGTCAGGTGAGCATCACGCCTTTGAGCTAAAATGGCAACAAGGTTTTTGATTAAAGTACTTAAAAGGCCAATAAAGTTTAATTTTGTGAGCAGAATGATTTTTCTCTCTTTATTAAAAGCACACACAAATAAGAGAAGGCACTTGAGCTGATCAATGCACTATAAAGATCACACGTTATGCTTAATAAGAAAATTAAAGCATTATTTTACAGCTATATAATTAAATATATATATCAAGAACAGTACATGAGAGAAGGTTTATTAAAATATAAAAAATAAATCACATATCCAGTGACAGCAAACATTTCTACATGTGTCTTGACATTAAACAAGTTCTAATATGAATTCTAATATGAATTTATAATTTATCATCTTAATAACGTAGAAGAACACAGCCCAAATGAAAAGAAAAGAGTAGAAGACCCACCTTTGAGCGTTTGGTCCCATTTGCTGACAGTGGTAGACTCTGCATTCAAGCCCTCAATGTACTTCAGGTAGGCCTCTGAGTGAAGCACCCTCTGGGTCTTTGGTGGTGGAGCTACAAACATGGGAGTGGTGGGCTGCAGGTGTGAGGGCTGGCCCTGCCCCGGATATGGTGGAGGAGCATGTGGTCCTGGGCTGAACATCCCAGGCTAAAATTGAATAATGACAATCTACTTTTTAGTATGTGCATAATATGTGGAATACTCAATTTGAAAAAAAATAACACATATATAATAAAGTTATGTGTTATGTATATTAATGTAATTTTTTTAAACGTAACAGTCCATTACTGAAAAAAGCAGCTGAATGACTGAAGCAGAATGCCAGTGATGATAAACTATGTAGGGAACAAAATTATCAATCAAACAATATGTATAAACAGAATATTATATAAAGTTGAAACTTTATTGGGCTCACCTGTTGCATAAAGTTTCCTGATGCAGGACTTCCTGCCATGCCATTCATCCCAGCACCCATCATACCTGTTAATGACAATATTTTGTTTATGCATTTAGTAACTGTGGTAAACTCTTGCTGGTTTACTTTATGTTAAGACCTACAACAATGTTTTCCAATGACTTGTGGAAATGTTAGTTTTCGAATATCAGTTGAACGTTAGTCATTTGGTTCATTTTCACATGCATTACATCTGTGAAAGTGTATGTGTGTGTTGTATATTTTAGGTGTGGCGTGTGAGTATACGCTGTTGGAGAGAAGTTGTTGGAGACCAGAGAGCTTTGACTGCTCTGTGAGTACATCAGGCTGTGCAGCCTGTGGAACAGGTTAACCCCTACAGCAGGAGAGACACGACTGGATGTGACTGAGCAGGTGTGGGACTCCCTAAAAACTTGGCATTTCACTGGATGGGCGTGATTTTGCAGGATGCAGCAGTGCACGTTTCGCTGAGCTCCGTGACTGTCTCAACCCGTATTTTGATTGTACGTTCATGGTCATATTTTCCACAATGGAGGGTCAGTTAATTATTGTACGAATTTTAATAAAGTAATATTATAATAATAATAATAATGAATAATAATCATTGTAGGCTCCTTCATGTAACTTGTGTGCACCTTTGTAAAAATGCATAACAAAAATTCTATATTATCACTGGTGCTCAACTACCCACAATCAGTGAGATTGGTGAGGTGCCTGTGCAGTGCCCAAAGGATACTAAAAGAAAGCACCCACCCGAGCCACAGCCTGTTCACCCCACTGTAATGTTGAAAGAATTACAGAAGCTTCTGCTGCCATACCACCAGACTTAAGGACAGCTTCTTCCCTCAGGCTGCGCGAGTACTAAATTAATCCTCTGCATTTCATCATTTAAAATAGTAATTTTTCTTATCTTATAATTTTACTGTATATAATTTTTTTTATATGCATTTCTTTGTTTCTATACATAGCCTAAATGGAACTACAACCTGAATTTCATTATACAGCCCTGTGTGTTGTAAAATGAAAATAACCATGTCTGCCTTGTAAGCCTGTTTGTGCTGGGAATCTATTGATGTAAGATACTACATTGATATCAGAATTGAATCAGAAAGTCGATTCTTGAGGGTTGAACACAATTTAGTCCATATAAATGTCAGTATATATTAGCACTATTTAGTTGTACATATAGTCAGCTTGAGATTACATCCAACAGTAAAGTAAAACTCAGGAATCTGCAGGGAAGTCAGGTTGCAGTTGCAGCATTACCAGCAGTACAAGGAGCAACAATCTAAGTGCATCATTATAAATGTATTTACATTTAAAATCATCTTTGTTTTGAAGTGACAATTAGACACAGGGTCTCCTGTAGGTTTAATCTTGGGGTTACGGCAAAGATTAGGTTAATAAACAACTTTTCAGGTTACGTTTTTGCTAACTTATCCAAAAAGTGACGAGACGACCCAAGACGAGCCAACGAGTCAGCAAGCACCCCCGTCAGGTGAAATTCCAAGTTTTTAGGGAGCACCGAGCAGGTGTGGCTAGGACAGTGGCCCTTACCCTGATGAAGCATGCCAGGGTACCCAGGCATACCTTGCTGGAGATGGTGAGGAGGCAGGTGGGGCCCCCCTGCAGGGTGAGGTGGCATTGGGGCCACACTCAACAAACCCTCATGGGGGCCCTGCATGGGCATGTAAGGTGGGCCGTAAGCTCCCATCATGCCTTGGGGAAGAGGGCGAGCAGAGGACAACATATCCATGCATAAGTGACATGCAGCTGACTCTAAAACAACATGCACTACTACTGCACACAGTGGCCCCTTTCACACATGCACCTTAAGCCATAAATGTTCTGGTGAGCAGCAATACAGCTTGCAAGATGTTGAAAATTTGGTTACTTAATTATGGTTTTGCATTGCCACAATGCTAACCATATGAACAGTGATAGGATTGTAGATATGATTTAAATCAGTAACTTTAATAAACACTGAAAATATAGAATTACTCTTCTCGTTGGTATGCTTTTTCTTTTTGTCCAACTGTGCTGACTAAAAACAACAACAAACATTTCTATCCCGGACAGTCATGCAATATGATAGGAGACTTGACAATGATCTTTTCCATATTAGAGACTAATGTGTGGATAATGAAAACCACTGGTGATGTTAAAGGTTCAGTGTGCGAAAGGGGCAGACAATACAAATGGGTCTGAGAATGTTAGCAGGCAAAACGAACATAAATATTAAATGACATTTTTAAAACGTTATTTATGGTTATAAGTAAATCATGCAGTCAATGTCATGCAGTTTCAGATATGAAGCTAGTGATAATAACAACTATAAACAATGTGAAACAGCAGCAAAAGAAGAAAAAAATGATGTTTTAAGAATGTAGTTTTGAGATAAATACATTAGAAGATTACGGTTTTTAACAGTCCAGCCTCATATCCCTGCTGCCTTGTTGTCAAACACTCGTGCTGCCTCTGAGAGGGGTTACCTGACACAGGTGACATGGTCTGGTTTATCATTCCCATAGTGCTAGGCGAAGGCACCACCCCCATCAGTGCGCCTACGGGGGTACCTGCTCTAGGGGACGCTTGCTTCTGGGGCGGTCTCTCACGATCTTGTTGCTCCACTATTTTAGCTGCACGTTCTGAAACAAACAAATCATTTCTGTCTTACTTCAGTTCACACCAGAGAACTTTCATACCCACAAATGTATTCTTCTCACCTTCATACTCTACTTTCTTGGAAGACTCGAGGTTCCTCCACTCAGTGCCCACGAGTCGACTCAGCTCCCCGAAGGAGAAGTCCGGGTGTCGAGCTTTGATGACTGCTCGCATTTCACTGCTGAACAAGATATAGCCACTCATGTTCATCTTCCTCTTGGCCCCTTCCTTCTTTGATAAGCCCTTCACCTTAGGAGTGGACTTCAAGAAAACAAAACAAACAGGTTGTGTGTTCATTTTAGTATTAGCAGCAGGGGTTTGAAGCCTTTGGACATGAGTTTTGGGCTTTGTGGGTCTTTAGAGGTGTATGGGTACCTGAGAAGGTGTGTATGGCATGATATCCATATCACTTGCAAGGGGGGTTTGCATCTGAGGCATAGAAGGCGTCTCTGGAGCCTCCTCCTCGTCATCCATATCTTCCATATCCTCATCTGCATCCTCAATGTCTGCCAGTTTAACTTCAAGCTCATCTATCTTCTTGTTCAAAAAAGGTGATGCTTCCTTCTGTGGCACTATCAATTTCCTACATAAGATACCAGCACAAGAGACAACAAAACAAAAATTCAGACTGGATAAGAAACTGTGTAACTTTTGAATCAGAATCGGTGCTCTGCTTGACTACCAACCTGAAATAGAGGATCTCATCCTCCACCACTTTGGAAGAGTATGAGAAGCGTTTCAGACCCTTGAACTTTTTCATCTGCTTCTCCGAGTCAATGTAGCGGCTCTCGCACAGCAGGACGTCATCTTCTGAAACCTCAGTAGGTCTGCATGACAGGTAGTCCTTAAAGGAGGACACCATGCATTTTCCTGAAGAGCAGACAGGAAGGATACAACTTGTTTGTTAAGACTGTTGATGATTAACTTTTAAAATCTTTCACACAAGCCTCATATGTAAAACTGTAACTTTAATTTTTGGGAATGGGAAAAGAATAGTTACTGCATTAGGGTTTTATGCTGGACACTTTCTTGGCTCTAAGCAGTTGCTAGGTAACCAGCGACAACTCCAGGAAGTTAATGGTTTAAACCAAGAAACAGTCACATAACTCCCCTGTTAAACACTGAGTTGTCATTTCTACACTTTATGTAAAGACCAAACAAACGAGATATAAAGTGTTAATTAATGATCTTTAGAGATGCTGGAAGGCAGATATTTTCTCCACTGCACAGAGCCGTGCTAGCTCTTCTGCCGTTTCCAGTCTTTGTGCTAAGCTAACTGGCAGCTGGCTGTAGCCCTGTATCTAGTATTTTAAATGTTCTTATCTAACTCACTAGCAACAAATCAAATAAGCCTATTTCCCACAACCTTGAACAATTCCTTTAAGTGTGTGACATGACGGATGTACTGGCTCACTGTGATGTGTGCACACAAGTTATGAAAACAGTACCTATGACACAGGTCATGGGTAAGGTTTCCTCCAGATGGCTCAGAAACACTTCTCTCTTGTAGAACATCTTTGTGGGTTCGTGCTCGGTTTCTTCAGGATGAATGAAGATGGGCCCGAAGAATAAAGTAGTTCCATTCTGCAGCCACAGCTTCTCTATCCTGCAGCCCAGACAAGGAAGCCATGTGAGCAATATTCAATAACTCAATAATAGCATTAATGTCACATGAGATTCCATTAAAACAGGAGGCTCTCTTACACAAGAGAGCAAAATATACTTTTACCCACCTGGCAACTCTGGGCTTCGACAGACCATGTGACTGAATGTAAACACAGTCTCCCACTTTAAACCACATGTTGTTGTACTGTAACTGCTCATAGTATTGACAGTCAGGCTCAGCTCCGCTCATCTCCATAGGGACATTCTCTCTCTCCTGAATGAATACATTTGCACACACAGAGGACTCAGCTGTTTGTTTATATTGTGACGAACAAACTTTCATACTTGGAACTAACTACTCCTCTGCTACCCAGCTAATCCTTGTCAAGACATGCCTGCAACCACTTTGTGAGTTAATTAATCCCCTATAGTCGAGGCCAACTGAGTGTTCTTGCTTGGCCACAATATACTTTTTCTTTTAGACCTTGACTCCTATTCCTCTAAACTGAATCTAACTAGAGGGCTAGTGTTGTGATTCTGGAGGCCCTGTGGGATTATGCCAAAGGTTGGTCAATATTCAAGTCTTGTCACCCCTTTATCTGTGCCTATAATTTGTCTTTGTTATGTCCTTGATCCAGTTTCCATAAAAGTACAATTAAAAGGCTTACACAGGATTATAAGCAGCTGAGAGAAACTAGACCGTATTTTGAGAAAATTCCTTATCAAGGACATAATGTATGTTATTTTTCAATTGGAAATGAATACAAACAAATAAATACTCTACAAGAAATTATCCATTGCCATGTCAAAAACCTTGAAAATACTGTGTCTCGTTACCTTGTCCACAAAACTGCCACCGTCTGTGTAAGAAATTGTCGGTTTGTCTTGCACAGGCTTGGCAAACATGGAAGCAACACGGACAACAGGCAGCGGCACCTCGCGGGGGACCAGTTTCACAGAGCTGACAGGCATGGCCCATATCTTGATCTTCTTGAACCACTTGTTTCTGGCAGTGTAGCGGGATTCGCAGACGTACACATCCTCGGCTCCATACCCTTCAGGTTGCATTTTGAAATAATCCTACGGAAACCATCAAAAAGCAATGATTATGTGAACAGATCCTTGTGTTAAATTAAAACTATTTCTAAATGCGGTTGAGGTTGAGTTCTTACCTTCACAAACATGACCACACATTTGCCCAGAACTTTACTGATAGACACTTTGTTATAGTAGTCACTTTTGAAGACCTCTTTTTCCAGAAACTTGCGTGTTGCCAGGTGGAAGGTTTCACTGGGCCTGTAAAACCAGCAGCCATAGAGCCACTTCTCACCTTCACACACAGGACATGCACATATTAGCAAATATTCAAAACAGTAATAAAAAAATAAAAAAAACATTATCTACAAGCAGTTTAAGGTTCATTCTTATAATTCTGCCTAGTTTTACTGGGGTGTATCATAAAAGGAAAACATTTGCTGTTTATGACAGCATGTTTAAAGCACTATATGTATACTGACATATGAAGTTTGGTTTCCATTCAAGTTGCCAAAAAAGTGATGAGTGTGTTACCTGCTTCATCCTCCCACAGGCGTTCAATACAGACGATGTGTGGCTTCAGTTTTGGCTCTGACGGTTCCACGTAGACAAAGTCCCCCACATGGTATGTCCTGTTTTCAAAGCTGCAGTCCTGACTGTACACACGCTCTGTCTCTGACTCAGACTGCCATGCCTCTCCTGGCAGGTCTTCAACTTTCTCACCTTCTTTAGGTGAGAAATATAGAAAGATCTCAAATGAATACCACATAAGAATTTGAACATATTCTTCACACCTGTGTATTTCCAAAAGCTCACACAAACCTTTCTTTTCCTCCTCCTCTTCCTCTGATTTTTGCTTGTCCTCTTCAATCTCTTTGGGAATTTTCTCCCTCTTCTCCTGCTCCACGTCACTGTGCAGGTGTTTTAACGTGTAGTTGAGTGAAGAGGACAGCAGAATCTCTCCGTTTTTGCATAGCTCATCCCTGATCTTAATGAAAAACTGTTGTAGTTCCACTGAATCCTCAAATATCTCTGAGTCAGTCCTGCAAATTCAAAAAAAGACATCATGTAAACATTTTCTGAAAACAGTTTGGCTGTCTGTTTTAGCTGGCTGTTGGAAAGGGGGCCCAGATTTAGGATGCATTAAGTATATCATTTTATACAGTTTAAGCTGAAGAACCAGTGTGAATATCTGCATGAATATAATTTGGTTAAATCCAGTCTAACAGTTTAACACAAATTAGATAATTATGCACAATTTACACCAAGTGCTTGTAAAGGATGTCAAATACTGACTCCTAAAATATGGACCGAACCCACTGACTGAAAATCATAAAACATATCATCATATTATCCAAATTATGTTTGAAAACAGTACAAATAAGAATAAAAGTAAGAATTCTGAACTTGAGTCTTTTTTTGTCCCTAGACTAAACAGAGTAAACAGTTTCACTGATATAACCCCAGACAGCCTTTTCAAAATAAGTTGATCTACCTGTATAGCCTCCTCGCTTTCTCCAGCACTTCAAACATGTGTTCCTGGAAGACGTCCAGTCTCCTGTAGCGGCCACGGTCCACGTTCATCCTGATAACATCAAAGTTAAGTGGCGATTTCTCAGGGGCGGCTGGATCCACAGCAGGAATCTCAGCCAGCGAATCACTGTAGCACCGGCCCTCTTCATCCTGGTGGCCCAGCACGGACACAAACAGGTTCCTGATCAGCTCACGCACCAAAGATCCCACCGCAGGAGGTCCGAAGTCCTCGGCTCCCTCCTGCTGTTTACGGGTCTCCAGCAGCACCCGGTGCAACACTAGAGCATCCCGATAGATCAGAGACTCGGGCTCATTGTACATGCAGGCATTGTTGAACATGAGAGCAAAGTCCTCCACCAGGGCTTCGACGTCTTGGTAACGGCTGGCCGCCATATGGCTTCGCACACGCTCCATATCTATGGGTTTCTTTATGGTAGCATAGTAGTCGGGCAGCTCAGCACGAGATGGCAGACGGAGGAAGATTGTGCTTAGACGCCGTCCTCGGCGGTCAGTGAAGTTCCGCACGGCATCGTACAGCTCATTTAACTTCTGCTGGAGAGGGGTGAGGTATTTGGACTTCTTTGGAGAAACACCACTCTTTCCTTGAATCAAACAAATTTAATAAAATTGGGTTAAGCAAAGTTTAAGCTTTTGGTATGGATAAATGGGATAAAACACTGGTATGATCAAACTCACTTAGTTTCAGTTTGGGAGATCCCACATCATCTTCTTCAGGCGGAGGTCCCAACTCCTTGCGCTTGTCCTTGAGTATTTTCTCCAGAATATCAGCATCGTTATACACCTACGTTAACCACAGGAAAATTAGTAATATTGAAATAATATAGCTCATGCCACAATTGTTTTGCATTCAATAATAGCACAGATAAACATTGCATGTCTACCTGAGATCCCTCCTCATTGTAATGCCGGGCGTTACGGAACATCAGCTTCATTTCATCCATGAGTGCTTCCTCTGTGGTGTAACGTTCATTGCGGATGTTGTGCTCAATGGTTTTCAGGTCCATCGGTTCGAGTATGACCTTATAGTAGTCAGGGTAGTCCTTCTTGGATGGTTTGACCATAAACAGATCACAAAGACGGCGACCGGTGCCCACCTCCCTAGCCTCACTCACTGCGGCGTACAAGGCTTTCATTCGGTTCTTTTTGACATTTTTCTTGTGGCTTAAAAAGAAGCAAAAGTAGAATATGAATGAACTTGGACGGCAACACTGAGACACAAAATAGGCCTTCAGGAACTATGTTAGCAACCAAACTACAGATTATTCATGTTTAAAGGTGCATTGTGTAGGATTTAGTGGCATCTACTAGTGTAGTTGCAGATTACAACGTCCATGCTGCACCCGTCCATCACAGGAGTGTAGGAGAAACTACGGTGGCCGTGAAATAAGTAAGAAACTTGAAAGGCCAGTGTTTGGTTTGTTTTGGGCTACTGTAGAAACCTGGACTTTTAAGAGAAACAGCAATAGATATACAAGAAAAAATCACAAAGGAGAGAGAAAAACATGTATACCTTTTCCTCTTGATGCTCCCTGCATCTGAAGACAGAATGCTGTCTCCATCCTCGTCATCTCTCCTCAGGAATTCCCTCTTTTTTGCCTATTCAAACATACGGATCAACAAACAATTACACTCACTGGGCTATTTCAGCAAGATGCTTCATGGTCTGTTTTAAAATTATGGCTAATTTATTTAATTCTTGGCTTAACTAGAGTGAAAACATCCTCCAGCATAAGCTGACATTAAAAAACAGCACAGATGTCCTTACCTGCATGATCTGCTGAAGCCTAAAGGCCCGTTTGTAAATGCTTGACATAGGCATGTTGTAGCGCTTTGCATTCTCAAACATCAGAGTAAGATCGGCCTCCATCTGTTCCACACTTTCATACTCGCCATTCTTCATCTTTGCCCTTAAAAATAAACAAGAACTTGAACTTCCATTTGAAACTGTTATTTGCTGGTAAAAAGGTGAATCTGTTGCACCGGTAAGAATAACAATCTGTCTCTTGACATGATACCTGAATCTACTGAATGATCATTCCTTACCTGATCTGCTGCAGAGCGATGGGCTGTTTGATCTGCTGATAATAGTCTGGATATTCCCTGCGAGAGGGCAGGTGCTGAAAAGGTTCTGAGAAGACCTGGCCCTGGTTGTTCCTGGCACCCCTCACAGCTTCATACAGCTGGAAGATCGGGTTGCTCATGTCCATACTAGAACTCTGACTCTCAGCCTCTGACTCCCCCTCGTCATAGCACACAGAGCCTGCAACATTTACATGGTAAACTGTTTGTTTGTTTTTTTTCCAACAAAAACACACGGCACATTTCTCTGCTGCCTAAAGCGCCGATACTGACCAGAGAGCACGGGGTCGTCCTCACTCTCTGAGCCATAGTGGAGAGCGACGCTGACACCAGAGAGTCGATCCCCCTGGCCTGACCTGCGATTCCTGTTGAACAGTAATGGCAAAAGACATACACCATTGTAGACCTCAAAATAATCTGTTTTCTATTATGAAATAATTTACTGTATTTAAGACAAAAGATAATACACTAATACGAAACATATGTCATTTAATACCTGATACGAAGACTAGATTTAGTGGGTTCACCATGTTCAAGTTCAGTCTTCCGCTGGATGAAGACTTTCTTTATGGTGTTAGCATCCTACAAAATAAAAGGAACAGTTGTTAAGATTTGGGTTAGGATGGGGGGGGGGGGGGGGGCTTTTTAAAAAAAAAAAAAAAAAAAAAAAAAAAAAAA
>NW_023339740.1:16170397-16179247 GCF_004916995.1 Morone saxatilis | reverse complement strand
GGGGGGGGGGGGTGTCATTTAATGAAAAAAAAAATGAAAAAAAAAATCAAGAAAAAGAGTTTACCTTGAAAACCTGAGATCCTGGTTCATTGTACGTTTTGGCATTTTTGGCCATCAGGTCAATGTCCTTGGCCATAGCATTGACACTTTTATAGTATCCAATCTATGAAAATAAATTAATTAAATTAAATTAAATTAGTGCTGATTAAAATAAACCACAAAGTTCTGAAATCTGTGAATTTTAAAACGACTGCTTTGCACAACAAAGCACTCAAACAGCAAGGGAAGTGTCTACCTGTATTCTTTGAGCGATCGTTCTCAGATCTATTGGCTCCTTTATAATGGCATAGTAGTCTGGATAATGCTAGGAAAGATAAACGGGTCTGTAAATGTCAGGAACGTGAAACAATTTCGAGGGCACCGTTTGAAGCCCAAAGACTCTTCAAGAACTCACTCACCACTTTGGAAGGCAATTTCTGGAACAGTTCACTGACCAGACGCCCTGAGGGATCAGCGTGCGACACCACAGCCTCCAAGAGTTGCTCCAACACCTCCTTCAAACTGCCAGTTGAGGTCTAAACGAGTAAATATGAATAAATGATTTCTTCTGTAGCTTAATTCAAAAACACATCCAACATTTAAAGAGATTGATAATACATGTTTAATTCTGTAAAAATACAAGAATCTTTTTTTTTTTTATGTTGTACAAATAAGTGAATCTCGTAAGTGACAGTCGAACAAGCAGACAAGGCGATTTACTTAAAAGAATTTACCTCATCTTCAGTTGACATTCCTGGATTATCCATCATATCATCACCGTCTTCATCATCCTCATCTCCATCCCCAGGTTGCACAAACTCAGTCCTTGTTTGCAAGTATACCTCCCACAGCCTGCACGCAGCTTGATATTCCTCACTGTCACTCTGAATGGTCGGCCATGAAAAAGGAAAATAGAATTGTTAGAATATAGAGACCACAAATAAAACTACAGATATTGAAAATATGGCACCACAAAAATAATTCTGCTATTACACCAAACTACAGTTGGAGAAATACCGCAGCAGTACGTTTCTCCCTACCTTGTAGAATGATTTGGCGTTGTTGAACATGAGCTGAAAATCTGCAGTAAGCTGCTCCACATCAGTATAATCTTCTGACTTCAGTTTATACTGAATTTTTGTCATATCGATCGGCTGAGACACGACTTCGTAATAATCAGGCTGGTTCCTGAAAGAGAACAAGAGACCAGACATCACTGTAATCTCCTTATGTCTGAATGAGCTGCCCAGCAAAACCCACCCACCAGTCACACTAATAAACCTCAGTGTGACATGTGAAGCATGATTCTGGAGGCATAAAGTTCCCAGCACTGCCAGCTTTGAGCTTTACTCCGTGTTTCCCGTTACAATACCTTCTCTTTGGTACCCTTAGGAAGACTTCACACAGCTGCCTCCCTTGTTCATCCTTGTGGTCCCTGACAGCGTTGAACAACTCATGGCATACAGCGATCTGGAGGGAACAAGCACTCAAAACATTGAGTAGGAGCACACAGCGCGTTGTTATCAGCTCGACTGGGACACAACGTGACAAACTCTAATGCAAATGAGCCACACAACGCGTGAAGTGCATTTACCGTATCTACATGAGGGACATTGGAGATTCGTCTTCTTTTTCTGCCACTTCCAGGAGTCAAGGAGGAGGTGTCGTCGAGGTCACCCCCTCCACTCACACTGCTGGAGGGTGAAGTGGCTCTCCTCCTCTTGGAGCTCGCTGACATCGCTGCTCGGTTTAACAACAGGCTAGCCCGCTAGCTGGAAAAAAAACAGCAAAAAGACACAACGTTGACTGTGGTTTGGGTGCGATTCACACGCGATTCCCCAAAGTTGCAGTAAACATCGATCGTCCATCCCGCAATTCACTCTGAAGCGAACAACTCGACCGGTTAGCATTAGCTTAGCTTGAATGTATGAAACAAAGCAATCTGACGAGCGGCTGTTAGCATGTTGTCCTAGCTCAATTTCCGCTTTTCCTAACAATGCAGCCAAACTAAATGCTTATATTTCATTTACCAATAAACACACGCGAGCTGGGAACAATAAGTAAAGCAATGCACTGGCTTTCAAAAACAAATCTCACCCAAAACGCAGCAAAGTTTGCCGTAATAGTTCCCTGAGCACAAATGTGTAACGGCTAGCTAGTGTTGTTTGAAAACTCCTGCCCGGAAGTTGATGTTGTGCAGCTGAGAAAAGCGCCGCCTGAGGAAGTGCTGCCCCCTTCAGTCTGGGGACAGTATTGCACCCAATGGTACAACACTAGATACACCACAAACAATATAAATAGTTTATAAACATAAGCATATAAAATAAATGTAAAAACATCGAAATTGCCATTTTCATTACCATAATGTTTTTTTTTAATTTATGAATTTATTTATGCTTATGTCTTTTTTTTTGTCCTTTATATGAGTTTGCTGAGGCAGAACAACAACATTAATAAAAACATTAATTTATGTAGCACTATCAAAAACAAGTTTTAGAGTGTGTGGGTCACTACCTCAAACATTTGAGTGCTTTACAGACATATTATGATACATATATATTATATCATATCTATGTGACTAAATATATAGTTCACAAGAAAAAATATGTACGAAAAGAAATAATTAAAAGAAATACAAAAAAAATTGTATTAAAAAAATAAAAAAAAACATTTCATAGAGTTTTAAAAGGGGACAAGTATTGTACAGTTCTCTCGGGTATTTAAAGAATGTAAAGACGAAAAAGGGAGACATTTTATCAATTATTAGTATGCATGTATATTTAGGCCTATGCACTTCTGCATTAAGTTGGTGTATGGATAAATCTGTAGTTATTGTCTGTTGTTTATCAGTATAATTTTATGTTGAGAGGGAGGATTTTGGAGAGTGGGACAAGGGTTGGATGGTTTGGGGATGGGGCAGGAAAGGATCTGTTTACAGCAGGATATAATACTACAATCCTTCATGTTCAAGTTAACTATCAACCTGAAAATACCCCAGCAAAAACACTACATAAATTAACTAATAAAGGAGAAACATCCTGGCTTTTACAAAACATTAAAATAAGGTTCTCCATCAGGAACACCTTCCAGTGTGTTGCAACACAAATATCCCAGCATTAAAAACTTTGAGCTGATTGCCAGAGAGGTGGTGAATACACTTTTTTGTTGTTTGTTTTTGTTTATACCCTGTAGGCTATAACTTATAATAGATGTAATTAGTCTAGCCGGATGGACCCGGATCTGTGACAGCAGCGTCCAGGTGGACTTTGGGAAGGGTCCCGTGAGTGTGACAGTGTTGATGCTGTGAGAGAGAGAGTGCAGCAGGGCGTTGCCTCAAGATTCATGGAAAATCAGAGCTTTAATTACCTGCATGTGTACATTAGGCCTTTTGGTCTAAAGCGCACCAGTCCTCCCTCTCCTTCTGCAGCCCATTTTCTGTACAACCCTAAACACTTTGATTTTATTCAGGTCGCTTGTGTGTGCCATGTCAGTGCTGTATGATAAATTATTCACAGTGACACGTTATGCCTGTTTTTGAAAGCCTCTAAAACAGTCTTGCATATACCCTGCGCACAACATGCACAAAAAGGGCAACTCCGCCTAGAGAAGCTCGCAGAAAATAACAAGCAGATGCACACAAAATCTGCTCACATGTAACAGACGGTGGCTCGACTATCATAAGGTGAATCGCAGATCACGTTGTTAAGAGAACAGTGAGTGATTTTATGCTGCACTACGTCCACAGACGTCTGGTTTTCTTGACGTCAGGAGAAGTCTGAGCGGACCCAGCGCTGCGCACAAGCAGCACAGCAACCACATCGCTCCCAGAGGGAAGGAGAACACATCACAGCTACATATCGCCATTTAGGTATGTGTTGTTGTTTGTTTGTTTTTTCCAGTTCTGTATTGACCGAAATGCATCATCAATCGTAGCTAGTTTGTCTTTGGGCATGTACAACTTGTAAAAGCTTTTGGTGCGTGCCCGTGTCGCATGTCTGCAGCCTCCTGATTTAACCCAAAGATGCTGCCTTCCTTTGACTGCCGTACCCTTGAGCGCTGCAGTAGCCTCCGGTTCGCACACCCACACCGCCTTTTCTTCCTTTTAGCCGACACATGCATGATCAATCAACACGCAAAATGGGACTCGTGTCAGAGTTGCAGACGTATTGCACCGGCAAAATGTTTTTAATTTCCATTCAGCTGCTTGTCATTCACGCCCTGCAGCCTTAATGCCGGTTATCAAATGTTGCTCAGTGGAATACATGTTTCTGTTTTGACCAGAGCTTCTTGTTTTTGTAGATTTTTTTTTAATTCAGAGCAACCTAATTGTTTAAAGCTTCAGATGTTAAATATAGCACAGGTCCCCCCCAGCTGGTATCTGCCTCTACTGACCATGCGTTGGTCTTTTGAGACGGTCGGCTACATGGTCCCTTTTTGGCGACTGCCTCGGCTGCACTGTTTGCCCTACTTTCATGCTGTTATTTGTTGCTATTTATTGTGGTCTGTACGGTTCTCAGAGAAGAAGTCTGTTGTGGCTTCTTAGGGCAATAGTTATATCTTCTTGTCAGTGCGCACATTTATTTTGGTTTGGATCTATTTTCGTGTTAGTGCGTTTGTTCTCATTTGTTATTTTATAAGAGCTTTCTCTCTAATTTATCCTGTCTGATGAAATAAAGAATAACGCAAGAAAAAAAGATTGTAAAACTAAGAGACTGCAGTGTAGGTCAGGCCCACAGCAGAAGTGTTCTTTTACTTTGACTGGACTTTTCAGCTTATTATCAGTTATCATGCCCACTAACTTGACCTCCTGTCATCCATAACAATCAAACCTAAAGGTCTTAAAAAATGCAAGCAAGGGCTGCAAAAACCAGAACGCTTAATCAGGAAAATCAATTGTTTATTTAATGGCTGAGGGCTTTATGTAACAATCACATCAGTCAGCCAAACTGTAATGGACATATTGAACTGATGCAGAGGCAGAATATCTTTCACAGTCTTACTCCTAATTGACTCCATTAAATAGTGCAAGAGTGCCCATTGATTGTTGTGTAATATTTCAAGTCTATTATCTGTCTATTATTTCCCCACTGTGTGCTGGAATGATGTTTGTAATAGAGACAGCATCAGAACGTGGCTAAAAACCCACAATACATGATACAAAACCGTGTTGCCTTTGAGGGAATTTTAATATTTAACACTTATTTTAATTAAAAGTCACTGCATGGTCCAATCACTATGGTTTAGCACAATCATCCTGATCAAAGATGATCTAGGTTTGATTACACATGGGGTGGGTCAACACCGAATTGTGAAGTCTTTTCATTTCATTCTGTTCATTCTCCCCGTAGCTGTAGTGTGGCGAATCCGATCAGCGTTGTAGGATGCCTCTTGGAGAGGATGGAAATGGATGGAAAAAGAAGACATCAGACATCAAAGAACATTATGACTTCAAAGAAGTGCTGGGAACGTAAGTTGCACTGATAGTTTAATGCTGTTGTCAAGGCAAGGCTGAATTACCAAACGGGGCAAAGACGTTACCTGCACCAGTGGCCCCAGACTCTCAAGGGTCCTGAACACCTCTCCTTGTGTCAGTTGGTACATTAAATAACTTTTTCAGGAAGCTCTTCAATTGTTCAAATATAATTTTAGCTCCATAACCCTTCAATGAAGGTAAATTAATCTAAAACAATATGCATATGTTTTAGTGGGATTTGGATGAGCTGATCCTTAAATGTGCATTAGTCTAGGTGTCCTATCTTAAGACGGTGCCCTTTATCAAATCTATTCTTTATTATCAGAGATTGTTTAAATCAAATTACCACAAAAACAACTGACAGACAGCAAGCATGAAGACAGGTTGAGCTCCAGCAAACTATCTCTGGTTGGCTTCCAAAGTTTGAGGCAAAATATAATGAAGCTTGTGTAGCAGCAAAATAATGTAATAACTACATTTTATGTAATTCTGTGTTGTAATTGAAGGGTACTTGCAGGTATAATACACAATTTACAGAGAGTTAGACAAATCGAGGGGTCAAAAGGCACCCACCACTCATTTTACCCCCATCTGTCCATGCTGTCAGGGCTGCAATATTTGAGTCTTGATGCTGAAGTCTCTCAAGACTGACATTTTGGACTGCCTATTTTGACTCGGACTTGTCTTGTTCTTGGCCGCCGTTTGATGCTGACTCAACTATTTCCAGTCTCCTGAAAGTATTCAAAAAGCATACAGAGCAGCAGCAAAGTATTCTGTGCAGCACAAAAACATTTTAAATAGACTGCAGCTAACTACAGCCACGCTGCAATTTTTTGTTATTGAGCATCATTGTCAGTTATTCTTCCTGTCTTGGACATTACATCAGTGTTTGTGCAAATGAGTAACTTCATATTTATTTGCATTTCACATTCAACACTAATTAATGTAAGGAAAACAATATGACTTGGACAGCTGAGGACTTTATATTAGGCATTCAACAAAATGATCTATACTGTGTAGCACCAATCACTGATCTAAGCCAATCCTGACAGTCCAGTGTAGATACTGTAATGTGCATAATGTGCAGTGCACATGGATGATTTCACAGAGGTGATGATATGTAGGCAGTCTGGCCTTCATGTTAGCTCTTAATTGGTTTTCTGTTTGTGAGGAGAGTGGGTCCAGAATGGATGCAAGGTCATGTTTCATCCAGCCACTTTCACTGAAACTAAATTCTAACTAAATTGAGTGGTTCTTTCTTACTGCCCACGACTTATATTACTTTACTATACAAAACCCAATGAAACCTGTCATGTTTCAATAATCGTCTATCTCTGAATATGTCCTTTTTCTGCTCATATGATTGACTGGAGGGATGTGAGAGACTGTGGAACAGGTTACAAATATGTATGCCTTTTTCATTTCTTAATCAACAGCACACATGTTATGCTTAACGTAAAAGGAAAGATCACATAAACTCATACCTGCAGCTGCTTCCTACGATTTGTCAGAAAAACTTTTTAAGCTCAAGTTCAACTTACCTACGTGTGTGATGTGGTCTGGTGTCCACCTGTATTTCCCATTGCCCTTACATTGACCCTGATTACATTTAGTTACCGCTACACAGTCTGGAATCCAAAATAGATTATATTTACGTTGTGACTTAATACACCTTCATTTTGCAACAAACTGCAAAATTAATCTTCAACCAGCGGGGTAAAGGTTGCCATGCAGTCAGTAATGGTGAGGGCTGGACTTACACAGACCTGTGACTGCACTCTCCAAGGGGACAGGACTGAGCCCAGATGGTCTGGCGGCTTCTCTCCACCCCCCCAAACTAAGTACAAGTGACCTAGCACACGTCCACCTGTGATGACACGAATGTGCCATATGGAGTGTGGTTGTTTTCTTTCTTCTTGGAATCGCACCTGCTTCCCCAGAGAGGCTGCACAGAATCAGATTTTAATGACTGCGCAACTCTGGTTCACATCCAAAAAAGTGAAATATCAGTGGGAAGATGATGAGGCTGTCTGGTTATGTCGAGAGCTGTAGGAGGACATCAAATACGACTCAATCAGTCTGTGTCTCTGGGTTGTGCATGCTGTATGAAATGCACTTTGACTAGCAGATTGTATATTTGAGAAATTATGACTGCTGCTTAACGCTGATAACTTCTGTTATGATTCCAGTAAGACTTGCAGGAACTTAAAACAGTGATTGTAATTTGAAATATGATATTAAGGGTTATGCAACACGGATTGAAAAAGTGAATTGCCAGGATACCATGTTCTCATTTTTTCAGAAAAAAATGTGAAAAAAGCTGTAGTAATATTCTTTCCCTCCTGTCACTATAGCTGGACCTGGCAGAGGGCAGAATTAATGTGTTGACGGAAAGCTCCTTATGCTGGGAGAGAAGATTACAGAGGAGCTTTATCCAGGAATTCAGTGTGTGAAGTTAATTGATTTATGTTGAAATATTATATTCAGATCCAGCTAATCCTCACAGTTCTACCTCTGTTTGGAGTCCACTTCAGGACAAGCTGTTCTCGAGGTAGCAGGTTAGCAGATGAAATCCCCCATCCCCCAAACCAGGTCTGTCACAGTTTGGCTGCACATGTTTTGACTTTTCTGTAGTTATTCACATAAACACATTTCTCCTTTAAATGTAAAAATGTAGAGCATTATTGTTGTAATCAATGTAATCCCTAGACGTGTAAGACTCTAACCTCTATAAACTCTGTCTTTCATCAATGTTGACATCATGAATGTCTTTTTCTTTTGTAGTTTGATTAAATGTCCCATGAATTACTTATTGATCTAGCTGATAGATATTTATCTGTTGAGGATGTTAGGCGAGACTAAGGACTAATTTTGATGCATGAACATAAGATCAGTTTATGAGCCCTGTGGACAGATATATCCCTGCAAGCTGGCAGCTTATCTGGCAGAAGAGCATGGGGCCAGTTAACAAAATCATTTCAGACCACAACACAGCAATAAAACTGTTCTAAACATCCACAGTAGAGTACTTCCTAAATGTATCGTTGACGCTCACTTCTCCTTTCAGATCTCTCCATCATAGCACCAAACAGCATAGTTAAATTATATATATACATGATACAAACCTGCAAAGAGCCACAGAATTTGGTGTTGATTCTCAGTGGGAGCAGCAGTATGAGCACCCTTTTCATAATACATTATTTGATTCACTATTAAAATGCATGTTGCCTAATTGAGCATTAACATCAGGAGGGACATATCAAATAATTTCAACTTTGCATTAAAGATAACATAATTGATCGAATTACATTTAATGACTCGTTCATGTTCATGACGGG
>NW_023339740.1:16168432-16170389 GCF_004916995.1 Morone saxatilis | reverse complement strand
TGATGGTGTCATGTCAGTCCTATACACAACCCTTAAAATAATGTGTTACCGAAGTAAAATATATGAGACAGGCCAGTTTTAAGAATTACTTGTACAGTCCTGGTGGATAGTGTGTAGGAGTATAAACATTGTGACTACGCAGTACTAAACACTGTTGGAAAGCACGGTTTGTTTATAGAGAAGAGCAGAGTAGTTAAGAGGTTTGACCTACACATGACTTTAGTAGAGTAGATGGAAAATATACAGTTGTACAATTGTTAGTGAATGGTCCAGTCTCAAGCTTTTTTTGATAAGAATATAACATTATAATTATGCCAATGTAAGAATGAATCTGGAGATTGTTTGGTATTTAGGTTTGTACTGTATGTCCGCACTTATCCACTCTTTTCTTTCTGTCTCTGTCAGATAGATAGATAGATAGATCGATAGATAGATGTGAGCATAGATAGATCTCGCTAGATAGATAGAGTAGATAGATAGTAGATAGATAGAGCATGATATACAAGAGTCCGTATGTCTAGTACATCATGCATCTGGTGACGGTGTGATGGTGTTGGCCCCAAACGGCATTACACACACGATGAACACCACAGCATGCGGTCTCTGTCTCTCCTTCTCTCACACACACGCACACGGACTCTTGCGGCAACACGCACCACACACACGCACACGAGTGTGAAGACACTGTTAAATCCCAGCCTGTCCATATTGGGAAAAATATTGATTCAGACACATTCTCCACTACACTTCAGTGTCTCGCGTGTTCACGTGATGCTAAAGTGTGCTCTTCACTGCGGTCTTTCCATGTCTTTCACCTCGATAATTTATCAGTATAATGATTTAACATGATGGCGTGTTTTTAAACCACTGTAACGGTGCCAGACTACAATACTTAAAGAGGTCCAGGACTTGAGCATCAGCTATTTGCAGAATTCGCGGTTTAAGGTCAACACTTTTACAAACATCGAGACTATTGGCAGAAATAATATAAATAATATATGTAGGTTTTCATAAGAGTGCTAGATAATCATGCTGAATATACGAATTGTTATGTTTTGTTACCTTAGAATAAGCCGTTTCTAGTCCTATAGAGTTCATTGTTACTGCCCATTCATCACAGGTAGGCAAGTTATGCAAAAGATATAGGATAGCTGCCTTTAATATAATGGTCTTAACTAGAGGTGCTAAAATTGGTTGCAGTCAATAAACAAGCACATCAACTGTGTAAACAGGAAATAACAGTTTGCAGCTCACAAAAGGCATAAATTCCAAATATTTTTTGAGTGCAAAATGACCTGAACCGATATATGCTGCATAGAATCCACACATGAAGTTGGATGTAGACTGTGACTAACTACTGGAATATGTTCGTCTGCTTTAATTAGCTCAGTCTACCTCGCTCCAAAGTCAAGACCCTTAGTTACATCTTTTATTGTCTGCTACATAGCTGTCTACATCTTGTTTTTACTGCAATTGGATCGGGGCACAAGTAACTGAAAGCACGCACTGCACTCAAAATGACTGATGTTTTCTGCAGATGGGAAACATTTTTCGACGTTCTTAAAGGTCCAGTGGTGTAGGGATTTAGTTGACGTTTAGTTGGTGTAGTTGCAGATTGCAACCTCCGCTTGCTCACCACTCCCCTTCCAAAACATGACACATGAAAACATACCTATAATATTAGTATGACTATTTCTGTCAGATACGGATCTCCTAAAATGATTACACACTGGAGCCTTTAAAGAACACATGAGTTAATCAGGCAGAGTCAGAAATCCTTGGACTGTTCGCAGACAGCTGACACGCATTCCATCCAGTCTATTGATCTCACCTGATGGAAGCGACTCCCTTCAACGCCCAACATGCCTCCAAGTCCCAAAAAAGCTTTCTCTTTCTAGTCTAATCCCATTTTTGGTGTGTGCTTGTCGCGTGGTGTGTGTGATGTTCTGCCTGTGTG
>NW_023339740.1:16164093-16168407 GCF_004916995.1 Morone saxatilis | reverse complement strand
TATCTATCTATCTATCTAATGGAGTTTTAGTTTATCTGTAAAAATGTCTAAAAATATACTGTTTGTGTACACAAAAACAGCCACGCATCAGCTATGAGTCTTGAGACCAATGACTCATATGAAACTTATTTATTTCAATTTGCAGCAAGTTAAAGTGCATGCCAGGATTATTTATTGGCATAAAATAGATAAAATGGTGTGTCAAGATTTCTGTGGTCTGTTGCTAACTGCTGTTGGAATAAAGATACAGTTTTTTATTTACAGACTGAAAAAACTGAACGCTACAAGGCTGAAAAATAACATAAACCTTTCTTCTGTATCATTTTACTCCTCTCTAACGATGAGTGACTTACACATTGGCTCACAACTCTCATCAGTTCAGAATAACAGCTACAGTAGCTTCCTCTCTTCCACTGTCAGCTGTTCCTTTTCCCAAACCCCCTGAGAGCCCACCCCTACTACGTCTCCAAGTAGAAATTAGCAACTGGATGGTTAATTACAATGTGTCTCACGGCAACAATAGAAAAGCGTGCGTGCAAGCTTTTTTTCTTTCTTTTTGGGAGCAGTGTACATAAAGCATGGATTAGGTTACATACATTAGTCAAAATTAGTCATATTAGTCCATTAATTGAATAGTCGATCAATAAAAAAACTTCTTAATTGTGAGAATTTATTGCTTTTCTTTGTTTTCTATTGTTGTAAACTGAATATCATTTGAAGACCCCACCTTGGGTTCTGAGAAAAACAGTGACATTGTGGCATTTTCCTCACTATTTTCTATTGAATAACAAAATTATTTCTAGAAAACGATTTAAATAATCATTAGTTGCAGGCAAAGCAGTTTCTCCATGCATGGCCAGAAACAGAACTATTCTCATTAGTAAAAATGTCCATCTGATTCCTACTATAAATTCACATGCCAGTGAATTTAGGGCCTATCTCACTGTCTTGGCCCATTGACCCTTCTATTTGAAACAGCCAATAACACTAAATAGATTATTACTCACGATAATAGAAGTTAAACGTTCTTGACCCTATGAGGAAACCCTGAATATAAATGCTGCAGACTTAAACACATTAAAATCCTTTTATGGGTCGATGAGGATTGGAGCTTTATGAGATTTCGCTTTGAGATTATTTTAAGGACTTTTTAAAAATGAAACCAGAGATGTGCGTGAGAGAATGGTCTCTCTTGGTGTGCATCAGCTTCACTATGCAAAGGTTTCTCCATGGTACAAAGCTTCTCAAGGATTAACACGGATCCACACTGAGCATTTATGATGCACAAAAGTGCACATTGAGAGGAGGTGTTCTGAGAGACGGTCAGGTTGCACAATAACTCTGCTGTGCTCTGCAATTAGCTGTTAATAACCATTAAAAGTAGAATAAACAGAAAGTGAGAGATGTTTGCCTCCTTATCACATGGTTGCTGTTAGCAACAGCACTGTGAAGTCTGCATCCTTTTATTTAAGGTTGCAGACTTAAGTGAAGTTAAGAGTGAGAACTCCACACATGCTCCACAGTGTGACAGATGGAAAAAGGAGAGACTATTTGCTAAAGCATGAACATTGGACTTCCATTGTGTATTGCATGACAGTGCTGTTTCTCACACATGTAAAGGATCCCTGTGGTTGCTAACAATGTTCGTGCATTCAGGCCTCCTCCTGAGCTCCCTCCCACGCTCCTGTAGGGAGTGTAAATACACACTATTCTCCCTTTCACCATCGCCGTAATCCATAATGCAGTCTAGTCTCCCTCAGAAACAACCACACTACATTTACTCTATCTATTATTGAATGGATTAAAAATAGTTTTTCTTTTTTAAAAGCAACTGATATTACTATAAATGTCTGTATGTGACTGTTGCTTCACCTCACCTCCTGAGCCTTTTCTCAGGCCCCAAAACCTCTCGGTAATGTCACCATTTTGAATTATTCATCTAAACACCACTCTCACACACACACACGCACAGGATATTTTGAGATCTTTTTTAAAAGCTCTGGTGTTGTGGTTAGTCAATGCCACAGAAAAATCTAATGACTGGACTTTATTTAGTGTCAGAATCAAACAAAAGCACACATTTGTGGTAAAAAGATATCAAGATAAATTAAAAAAGGATTTACATGAAAAGCTCTGAATATTCTGTCTCCTTGGTACACTTTCAATCCACCATCGCCTGTAGCTTAAGAAGAATGACTCCTACTTTAGCTTTCCGATCTTGTCCATTTCACCCCACACTCCCACACATTTCTCTTTCTTTCTCTAATGTGTGCATTTATGTGTTTTTCACTGCCTCTGTTTTAGGGGAGCTTTCTCAGAGGTGGTTCTAGCAGAGGAGAAGAGGACCCAGAGGCTGGTGGCCATCAAGTGCATCCCCAAGAAAGCGTTGGAAGGCAAAGAGAACAACATTGAAAATGAGATTGCGGTGCTACACAGGTGAGGTCAAGCTCCTCACGATGCGTCAGCTGATGTTTTGTGTCCAGCAGGAGGAATTAGTCAGTGCAGCCTCTACAACAGTGCATGTACGGATGCAGAATATATGCAAGGGGTCAATTGAATGTGTGACTAAATGCATGGTGTCAGTAGAAACAGTAGGATTGTGCACCGGAAATGTCAGGAGTAAAGAAGATAGACCTATTTTTAGTGTCCCTGTTGCCAGGGCAACAGCACACAGAGGCGGAGATGGTGTGGAGTTCCCCGCAGCAGTGTATTGAAGAAAGAGAAAGAGACATAGAGGGTGGAGAACTGGAGAGGGGGGTAGGGTCTGACAGAAGGAGAAAGATATACGGAAGAATGGGAGGAGTGGAGTTTGGCTAAATACCTAAGTCACCATTAAGTAAATAAGACAGACATGAGAGCAAGAAACAGGAAGAAAATAAAAAAAATCCTAAAAACACACAATGGGATTCTCTATTTCGACTAAAATTCACATTAGCTCCTCTCATCTGCTGATGTGTTATAGCAATGGTGTGTTCATATGCTCTCAACCATACTTGAGAGCCAAGAGAGATGCTTGACTGTCTGTTGGCTGGTTCATAACAATAAACGACGCAGTTCTGTTTTTTTTGGGTGTGAGAATAGCTGTTGTTATAGTAATTTCGGTCAAACCTTATAGCTATAATCTCTAACCTGTGCTTTGTTAAAGGTCTCAGCTACAGACAGCGTACATTGTCTTTCCTAGCAAGTGGTAGTTATTATATCTAATGCTTTTCTGTGCAAGATCTGAGAGGCTTTACAGTTTGTATTTTAGGGCAAACACATAGGTTTGATCCCGGTTTACTGTAGGGCTTTCCATAGAAAAGAGAGGGCAGACCGATCTAAATTTAAATTATGCAGCAAGAATGCCATCTGGTGACCAACTGACAGTAAGTATTAGAGAAATTTGGCTCTAATATATTCAGTCTGATAATTTCTGTCTGTCTGTTTATCTTCTTCAGAATCAAGCACCCCAACATTGTTTCACTGGAGGACATCTTTGAAAGTACATCCCATCTATATCTTGTCATGCAGCTGTGAGTTATTCTTCCTCGTTACCTTAGGTTCAGTGTATCAAATGGGACTATTTGCTGCTTTTCGTAACATCATTGTAATTTAAATATATTTGGGTTTTGTACAAAAAAAAATCATATTTCCATTAAAATGTTGTTTCCCCTCAAATAGCTTTAAGGATGTTAAATAATCTTAGTCCAAATTCTAGTGTCTGTATATAGTCGTACCACATATGTATCATATATAATCTGTATCAACTAAAATACTCAAGACTGTTATTACAGCTGCACCAAATATTCTATATGTCTTTTGTATAATTTTAACTTTTCTATCTAGACTTGATCTTGAACAGTATTTGGCTGCACCGGATGAGTTTTTGTAATGACTGGCCCGGAAGAAGAAGTTGCTTTTTAAGGGGTTTTAACTAAGGATTAATTGACTAATTAAAATACAAATCCTTAGTTGCAGCCCGAATTCAACCCTAAACCTCTAATATTTTATGTCTTCAGTAAAGGTACAGGACTATTTAGCTGGTTTCCCTGATTTTCACCTGGCAGGGTATCTGGAGGTGAGTTGTTTGACAGGATTGTGGAGAAAGGTTTCTACACAGAGAGAGATGCCAGCCAGCTCATCCACCAGATCTTGGATGCAGTCAAATATCTCCATGACATGGGGATCGTCCACAGAGACTTGAAGGTATCATTGCTCAGGGAATGCAGAAATGTAACAGTTGACCCCATTTGCAACCCCTCCTTGTTGATCCTTCTTCTTGTCTTTGCAGCCAGAGAATCTGCTGTATTACAGCATGGACGAAGACTCCAAAAT
>NW_023339740.1:16163741-16163993 GCF_004916995.1 Morone saxatilis | reverse complement strand
CCCTCTCTTTCTTGTGAGCGCAGCACTTGCTGTTTCAGCTGATATCCCCTCTTTATTCATTGCATTGTGAGAGGCTCTTTCATCCACTACGGAGTCAATTGTAAGTGTTTCAGAAGTGCTCTCTAACTGTTTAACGTGACCTACCGGATCACACGGTTTTACTGAAAGGTCGAGATTACTTGAATTGAACCTCACTGCTGCTCTGTTGTATATTTTCCACTCTTCCTGAATGTCTGCTGTGTGTGTGTGTGT
>NW_023339740.1:16154081-16163704 GCF_004916995.1 Morone saxatilis | reverse complement strand
TACAGCAAAGCAGTGGACTGCTGGTCCATAGGAGTTATTTCTTATATTCTGTAAGTCTGAGCTCATTCATCACTGAGAAGTATATAAAGTGATTGTTTTGTAGTACTGAATATGATCCAATATCGTTCCCTCAGGTTATGTGGATATCCTCCGTTTTACGATGAAAATGATGCCAAGTTGTTTGAGCAGATTCTGAAAGCAGAGTATGAATTTGACTCTCCATACTGGGATGACATCTCAGACTCAGGTACTACTAATTACTAAAAATAGCCACAGCAGATCCAGCAGAAAATCAGAGTGGACTATTACAACATGAACTTAATTTTTGTTTGCAGCCAAAGACTTTATCTGTCACTTGATGGAGAAAGAGCCTTTGAAGAGGTACACATGTGAGCAGGCCCTCCAGCATCCATGGTAAGAGAGTAACATTTTCTGATTCTCATCTCTTTTTATTTCAATTTCACTGAACTGAAATTAACCACCAACAATTCTGAATAATGTTTGACATTTTTCCTTGAAAAATGACTTGAAAATATATTGACCTTCTGATCAACAAATATACATTGCATAAACCCCAGTCAGGTGTCTCAGCTGCCCAAGTTCTCTCATTCTTGTTGACTTTGCAGGATCTGTGGAGACACAGCTCTGGACAAGAATATCCATGAATCTGTCAGCGCTCAAATCAAGAAGAACTTTGCCAAAAGTAAATGGAAGGTCAGTGTCTTGGCTGAATCATGGAACAACCTGCTGAAAGAGCAGTATTAAGATTGGCAGGAGATAGAGCACATTTTGTACGCCTTTGCTGTTTTTCTCCCTCAGTAGCTGTCAGACGCAGAGGGTTATTCCTTCCTCTCTCTCTCTTTCTGTCCACGTAGCAAGCATTTAATGCCACAGCGGTAGTGCGCCACATGCGGAAGTTGCAGCTGGGCACTAGTCTCGAGGGACCCAGTCAGATTACTCCCACCAGTCCCTGCCATGGACATCTGCTCCCAGAGGAAGAGGAGGAGGAGGATGATGATTTGGGCAATGGGGAGGAGGAGAGCCGTAAGTTATCAGTTGAATGAACAGACACTTTCTTCCAGAGCTTCTCTTCACTGACAAGAATTATGCCAAAGTCTGTAGTTCAACATACTTAAATACAAATTGAATGAAAATAGTGCGGCCAAATTTGCAATCATCCAACAGTCATGTTTTGTCCGTTGACGTAAATGCTCACAAGTAATGGGAATCTTCGCATCTCTACCATCTATCCCATATGATGTGAATGCTGCATTAGGAAGAGGAGGACGCCTGGTTAGGTTGTTCTAAGACAAATGTATAGGAGGCAGCAAAGGAGGAGGATCAGCCTCAGGCATTATCATCCAACTTCAGACAGTAGGTAGAGAAGGGATGGGGGAGGTATGCATGGGACTGGATGGAAGTGGTGAAGGAGGGTGGTGAGTAGACAAAGGCAAGGGAATGGAGTTCAGGAAACCGAGACAAACAGTAGAGGGAGTGTCAACTATGAATACTGTAAGTAGGCTTGACAGATGATTAGAGGTGTAGCTGAGGCATGATGTTGCTCCTGAACCAGTTAACTTGTTAAAGGAAAATTCCAGTGTTTTTAAACCTGGATCTTATTCTCATAAATGTGGCAGTTCTAACTTTTTTACAAAAATAATTTTAAGCAAACAGAAATTAGCACACGGGATTAGCTATTTTTGGTACCTTCATAATACAATAGGCTAGCTGTATGATTATAATTGATCCCTTCATATTTTACTTAAACAGAGGTTAACAGATATTATAGAAATGTCCTGAAAGGGTTTGATGGTTTGTGGCACAGGCTATAAGCTAATGCTATTTGGGGAACCTTGGCGTGGAACAGTTTGGGAACCCCTGGCTTTGCATATAGCTGATTTTGGGGAGGTAAAAATAAATTTCTAACTCAACAATGATTTTGTGAATTTGTTGTTTGTTACTGCATTTGTGGACACTCAGGATCGCCCTCATAGTAGTCCACTGTGCAACCAGCAATTGCACTTAGTTCTCTTGAATTTCCTCAAAAGACAAAATCTTCTACTACTTCTCTAGAATGTACACACACTAAATTGGCATCAACCCGCAGCCTCACACTTGTAAACAAACCAGTGTTTGCAGATGAACAGGCAGCTGTTTGGTTTGGCAGCTGGTTGCCCCAGAAGTAGATCGTCCCTATCCCCAATTAGAAACAGTATCTAATATGTTTACTTTTGGTCAGACTTTGACAAGCATTTGAAATTAAGTTAATTTAAAAGTTAATTATAAAGTTTATTTTGAAAAGCTTGGGGACTCCTTTGCCCTGATACTGTATTTGTTTTGTCGGAGTCACTTGGACGTGGTGCGTGCAGTTATTGTGACCTATAGTCAGAATGGCCACAATTATGAGAACAAGACCCTAGTTGCCAAATACCAGAATTTCCCTTCACTTCATATGTTCCCTGTTTTACTCTAATATCCAGTGTCCCACTACGAGGACGGCCGTCGTGGAAGCAACGAGGGCAGCACAGATCGGGACAGCCTGAGAAGCTGCACCTACTGCTGCAGGCCAGCCAGTCGCGTCTGAGCACAACCTCCCATTGTCATGGTGACATTGTATCCTTGGAGCGCCCAGAGCCCGCCCGCCCAGTCTGGCCAGGAATGCAGAGTAGTTATCAGGCAGTGTCCACCAGAGTACATCCACAGCGAGCAGGTCACTGTAACAGTGTGGAGAAACATACTGTAAGTCTTTGTCCCAAAAAAATTCAAAACATCCTGACTCAAAATACACACCTTTATATATTTGTTGCAGAACAGAATGCAAGGCTGCTTCGACTCACAGTGATTTAAAGAAAGGGCCTGTTTGCATGAATATCGTAAAATAAACCCCCTAAGATGTAGTTGTTGTTTGTGCAGCTATAGCAGACACTGGTCATTTGGAAGAGTGTACATCAGTGGTTCTGGATGTTAGTTTCAGGAAGGATCCAATCCTCTGGATTCTCAATCAAAGACATGGCAGTGGCGAAAAGGCAGTCTTCTCCATTATTTTTGACCTCACATTATCTGTCACATCTACCTCTAACCGCAATTACTGTCTGTCTACATCCATCTGGCTCACACACTCTACATTACTGGCAGCTTTCTCCAAAAGTCTGGCCAGACAGGGCACAAAGAAATGGGGGAACGCTTTCTCGAGGGAAACAGTACTGAGCGCTACTCCTGCATGCATTTATACTCTTTACCCATCAATGTGACTCAGTCCGGTCACTGACCAAGTAGCTGTTTAGTTGAATAGATCTCAAGGCATGTCTTCACTGCCGATGCCACCTGCCCATTTGTTCTGTTCAATCACTCTTTTTTCTCATGTTAAGTGTTTCTGTCCTTTTTTAGGTATTTACTACTTTTGTTGAAAGCTTTTTTGGAAAGTGGAGTGTGATTCTGGGGGTTATGGACTCTATATTCTGGCTCAGACTGGGTTTGTGAAGAGTGGTTCTGACTTGGAGTGTCTGCATGCTTCTGTTGGGGAAAACATCAAACTGTATGAATATCAAAAGGAGACTTGTTTGTTTTGTTTTATGGCTGTTCTGTTATCAGAGGCTCAAACTGAGATCCCCGTAAGTCCGTATATCACAGGAATCTGACCTCCTGCCATCATGTTAGGAGGAGTTATTTTGAAGGTGTTGAGAATCCTCTGTGCGTGGGAAGAAAACGATCAGGTTCCTATCGCGCTCATCCTCCCCATTCTGTTCCTGGCAAGCGTCTAAATATCCGCCTGCTGTCAGTCTCTGGGTCTTATGCTGAGTCGGAGGGATCTCAGTCTGGGCGCTCCGCCTGCTCTGTGCTGTGCACCTCTAGTGGAAGAAGTTTTGGTCTACTGTTTGCATGACCTGGTTAAATATGTTTACATGAATGATGATCAATTAGTATAAACACACATGATTATTATTACTCTGTTGTATTGAAAAAATGATGTAATACTGTAATTTTGAGCTATATAATGTGAAGTGAGTAACACCAGAAGTAATGTTGTTGACAAAGTGCAACACAGCACAGTGGACTTATCATTTGCATTGACTATGATGGTCAAGTCTCTACCTGAGTGACATTTCTCCTGTACTATGATTATTTACAACTCAAATATTATTTTTTTCAGTCTGTTTTCTTGCTGTTGCTTATGTAAAATCTCTTAAGCTATTTATCCCTGTCAAAGCAGAAGAAATACACATATCTTAATTTAACACAGGTGCCAGCCACAGTACAAAAGATAAAAAAAATAATGGGGCTTTAAACATCACCTCGTGGGAGAAGCCCGAGCTCTACATTTGTCCTCCTGATGAACTACAGTACTAAAGCCATACAGTGAAGTGGGGATGTTTTACTGTAGATTCAGATATGTTGTTATTCTATAAATATACAGCTCAGATAAAGGATGGCAATGTTTTTGGGAAGAGATTTAACATAGAAAAGAAAAATGAGACAAAATTCTCCCTCTGACAACTGGCTGAAAACACTTTAATCCTGATATTGATCATACCATACCATTATTGATTTAAGGTATGTCATGACATAATGCCGTATCATTATTAGTTAGCTGTAGTGATAGCCAACCAACCCATTAAAAAAATGTGTTGCCCATATAAAACCGGTTCCTTCAATCTGTCATTAATACTTTCAGGTCCATAGTACAGTAAAACAAGGCAATCTCTCTGGATTTACATGACTGTAATTGTGGAAAATATGCAAACTGTGTGTGAAGGGCTTCATGTTAACTGTAAGATAGCCAATGTTGATGACTTTGATAACCTGGCTATTATTTGTTTAGTAATGACCTTATGTTGAACCTTACCTGGGATTTGTTTCCACTTGGCTGTGTTTTTTTTAAAGCTTGTTTTACCCATTACAAACACATCTAAATGCATAAAGAAACACGTGTATATTATATATATAAATATAAGTATATATTGTATATCCTTTTTTGTAAAAGCTGTTTTGAGCTACAAATGTATGGATGCAATGCATCATGGGTTATTGAACAAGATGTAAGAAAATACAATGATTTGTACCCACAGAGATATGATTGCAGGAAATGAAATAAAACTTCCTTGTCTATGCATTGCGTGTTCTGTCATTATAGAGTAACTTTATTATTCAGTGTGGTTTGAGGAACAGATGGATACAGGTGGTGAGCAATATGCAAAACCAGAGATTTCAAAGATACATTGAAAACAATGAACACACGCAATGTGATGCAACCCACATAGCAACCTAAACTTATGATAAATGTGTTTGTTGCCATCACTATAGATTCTTCAGTTTGTAGAGGTTTTAAAGATAAATATCAGCTTAATTCTTCTGTAATACTTGTTTACTTATAATTAGCATTTTATGAGATTTATTTGTTCTATTATTTTTTATTAAAGAAGCCTTCTCCTCGGTTAAAACATATCTTTCATAATCAAATGAATATTATGTATAATAATACTATGTTTCATCACTGAAAATGCATTAATTTATCATGAGAAAACATCAATTTCATGTTGCTAAAGACTCCTTAATGTAAATACTATTAAAGGGCATACAAAGGACACAATAGTTAGTGTAATAGTAATCTTATATTGACGATAATTCTCTGTGTCAACATCAGTCACATTATTAGTGCCCTCTTAGAACCTCAGACAAAGGATTGTTGACCAGTATATTGATGACGCTAACACCTAAGATGGCTGAATAAAACAATGACGTATGAAAGGAAAACTTAATACCCAAAAACACATTGTAAAACCGTGCAGTAAAACTCATTAATAAACTTATAACATAGAAAAATGTGCATCTTGTTCAGTATTATGAAAACAGTAGCAAGAGCCACTGCAGACACATAAAAACATGTTACATAATAGTAACACAACTACTGTATATATGACACATCCATTTTACACAAAATAACTCAGCCATCTAGACTTAATGATGTTATTCAAGTGGAATCGTTTGAATAAAAAACACAGATAGTGACTTTATATTCCCTGGTGATATTCCTAAAAGTCCATTGTGTCGACTGTCAACAAGAAACATACAACATACAATCACAAATCAGAACTGTCGCACTTTTTCTCCTGAATCCACTGCAGTTCTTCTCAGTCCCTCTTTGACTCGGAGGAACTCTGGCCCCTCTAGCTGTTGTCCTTTGTCTCTATCCAACTGTGGAGAATTGAAAACATAGTCAAATATGGAGCTCCTATGTGTTGCCACGGTACACTTTTTTCACAAGATATTTTACAAAATGGTCTCACAAAATAATTTTAAAGAGCAGAATCATTAATTATCTTTTAGTTTATATAACTAGAGCTCTCAGAAGGCATTAATACAGGTAGTGTCTTCTGCTGTGCCGATAACAATGTGTACACTGCCCTCCACTGGCTGACTACAGAATAACTTGATGCTCCACATAGATGCCACCAATGTCAATCTTCTGTGTGGAAACAATGTGCATTTGTGTATGATACAATAAGTCATGCTCTAAGAATAGACAAATTTGATTTGTCAACCGCTGTGATGATTTGTCAGTAAAGTATTTTTGTGAAAAATGTGAAAAAATAAAGCACATCCAATGCAAACCTTTTCTAGCCTCTGTTGTCTTTTCAACAGCTCTTGATGAAGTGGTGATTGCTCTTCCTGATCCCTGCTCGCTTTCATCCTTTGTTCCCATTTTCTCTTTTCTAAAGCCCTCTGGAGTTCACTCTTTCCTTCTTGCGACACTCTCCTGACAGAAACACAAAAGTACTTTATGATTTATAAGTAAAATGAAACTGAAGTGTGAGCGTTTACAGCAGTCTGTGTGTGTGTGTGTGTGTGTGTATGTGACCTCTTGTGACTCATCCGCAGTTCTCTGTGGAGCTCCTGGTGGCTCTTGGAGGTCGTTAAAGGATTGAGAGGTTTTTGGGGTCTGATGAGATTTCGGCTGTCCTCCTCACTCTGTACTGTCGGAGCCTGAAGCTCTGAGTATCGTTCTTGCTGTTCAGTTTGGTGTGTCTGCATCACTGAGGCTGAAAATGAAAACATACCAACTTACAGAATATATGTTCCTACCATGATGATTTTTTTGTGCAGTTTTTTTTTGTGATACAGTATTCATCATAATTACAAATGCAACATTCATGATTACAGCTGGTTTCAGTATACTACATACACTACAGTAACAGGGACACGGTTAGTAAGAAATCAAGCATTGTGACAAATCTGAACATGAAGTCTTTGCACTACGAGAAATACAAAGAGAAACTATTATTTATTTAAAGGGAGGAAAAAGTAATTAAATTAAAGGTGCTATTATGATGTTAAGGCAGTTTCTTATGTTTCAGCTACAAATGATCCAGGTTGTGTGTATAAGTATCAACTTATTTTTGAGGTTGTGTAAGACTTGTCAAGGGATTGTAAAAAAAATAGACTGAAAGAGCACTGAACAAAGGGTATACACTTGTTATCTTATCAGTCTGTTTATAATAAGACTTCTAGAGAGTTTACTTTGTCCTTCCAATTTAAAACTTTATGTCCACGCTGAATATCAATAAGTCTACAAACCTGCAGCATATTCAACTGTAAATGCTCATTCTAATCTCTATTCGCACACACAGCAGCCACCGTGTCCACTAACAGGATGTCAAATGCTAAGGCTAACAGTAGCACAAGAAGAAAAGCAATGTCTGTCAAAAGCTTACATTAGTAACATTAGCCACCAAAAGCTAAGGCTGTAGCAACAAAACCCCTGAGGCTATTGACATGAACAAGGGAGTGTTTGGTTGCTTATGGATTAGTCTATTCACTTGCAAAAGGAAGACTGTGCTATTTCTTCTTTTAAAGTTAAACACTTTTCGCTTGAAAACTCATTTTACAAGCCTGAATGTTAAATGTCACGAGGCAAATTGTTTATTGATAGCAACATTACAGTTCATTGACTTTACAAATTGTGGCTCACCCTTTTACTGTTTAATGACGGCCAGAATCAATAGAGTGAGCACCTATGCTTTATAGCACAGATTCACAGGACTCCAGCCATATTCCTGCTACTTCTTCACTGTTTCTTCCCTTAGTCACACAAACAGGCCAGAAGAGGCTTACATAATAAGAAGAATGATAATAATCAATTTTATGGATGCCAGTGGCAGCAAGAGGTTCCTGGGAGGTATCAAATGAATAAATATAGATACTAATTTTACAGTCAAAATAATATTCCTCCTTGGTCGACACTGAAAAAAATCTGCAATATCACACCAGCTATTTTTAGATTTCTCACCAGACCCGTTCAGGTGTGTGTTGCTTCTGCCTGGAAAATGTTGCAGATCTCTCTGTCAACAGAAAAAGCCAATGACACGTCAGACAGAATAAAATATATCTCATATCTAGTTATTACAATCTTATACCTAAAAAATAGTGGATTAGGAAGTGTGGAAAGTAAAAAAAAAAACAGTGCAGGAAATGCATGGTCTGACCCATGATAACACTCCAAATAGATAGAAATCTCCCAGTCAGTTTCATGCAAATGGGGCGTTGTGAGCAACACAAAGCTATATTATGATGCTGACAGATAAATGAACTGTCAGCTCCTAGTTCCACATGTCCAGTGAAGCGAGTGCCCTTACTGGGGAGGTGGAGCGCTGCCACCTCATTAATGACAGGATCAAACAAAACACAGTCTGATTCCCACTGAGTTACTCATTTGCTGGATTTGAGCAGAATTAATGGTCGAGACAAGAGCTATGCCCCTGTGGTATTCAGACTGGACTGCTGAATAAAGTGATTCTTTCTGTTGTTGTTGTTGAAATGCTTGATCAGTATTTGACGTGTCAGACTATACTTTTAGCTCTGAACACGGTCTACTTCATCATCAAGCAATGTACATGTTATGTAATATTTCCCTTTGGCGTCAGTTGTAATTCAGCTGCACCACGTCTTGGCTTCTACACACACAAACAATATAGAGAAGCACTGTTAAATGTGTTAAAAAAAAACCTGCAGCCAATATTCAAATAAAGTCGTTAAAACAGGATCCCAGCGAATTTTCAGAATGAGGAAAAAGTGAAATCCAAATGAGGCATTTTAATGACAAATCTGCTGCTGGCTGCTGTTTGGTTGATGGGAGTAGAGTCATGCTGTTTGGCTGAATCTCCGACAGTGGGTATTGTGTGGAGAAGAATTAATAGGACATGACGGGATAAACACTCTCCAAGGCCGACTCTCCAGCGTTGGCAAGGTTCTTTATTATTGGATAAAGACCTGTGTTTGGTGCAAGCACTCACTGTCTGTGGGAAATAAAAGCTATAAAGTTCTGCAAAATAAAAGCTTAAATGTGATGAAGATGTGTAGCCTTTATTATGACATGTGTAAGTAAGACTGGGTTTTTCATTATCTTTAATCTCCTTAAATACACAGTGCATGCCAAGAAAGTATTTTTCACATGACGAGGACTGATACCAAAGTAAAGTAAGAATAAAAAATTACAAACTTACCTTCTTTCCATACGTGACTCCCATGTCCTCGCTGTCAGAGTCCAGATTTAGTTTTCTTCACAAACACCTCCTGGGCTCACAGTGAGTTTCAATAACAAATTGAGGTCTCTCTCTTTCTCTCTCTCT
>NW_023339740.1:16149453-16154058 GCF_004916995.1 Morone saxatilis | reverse complement strand
TCTCTCTCTCTCTCTCTCCACCAGAGAGAAACTTCTGTGTGTTTGGACCAATGATGATGCTCCCGGGGAAGCAGCAACCAAGTGTAAGACAAACCCTGGAGAACAGGCCAAAAGTGCTGGAAGGATATTTATTGCACAGCAGTGGTGGGAAGCTAATGAGGACATTTACGGTACTTAAATAGAATTTCAAAGCACTTGTACTCAGTCTTTTAGTATATCTTTTTTTCCCACTGCATTTCAGAGGAAATATTGTACTTTTAACTCACACAACGGCTATAGCTACTTTTCACCAGAAATACATCACGACTTTTTGCCCTTTATGTGGCCCCTGCCCCTCAAATAGCGTGAGTCCACCACTGCATCTGTACTTTTATTTAAGTCTGATTTCTAATGCAGTTGTACTTTTAAATGAGAATTTTTACACTGTTGCATTGGTACTTTTAAGTAAAGATGGAGTACATCCACCACTGACGTAGGAGGAGAAATGGAAGTAGTACACACATAAATACATGAATAGAAATAATGAGAAGGAAAGAAAACGTGCTTTCATGTAAAAAGAAAAAAGAGAAATATGATATTAAAGAGGAAACTATACAGATCACATAAATTTGAATAATAAACGATCCCTCTCTTCCAGGAATCAGAACAAATGATGTTCATTTATCTCAGAGGGACAAAACTCCCTGCATATTAAAGTACACTAGTCAAGTGTATTTTATTTATATAGCCCAGAATCACAGATGACAAACTTGCCTCAGACAGCTTTGCAATCTGTACAAAATGTGACACCTGCTATCCTTTGACTTCGATTCCGGGTGAGGAAAAACTCATGGAAACTCCAGGAAGAGCAACAAAGGAGGAATCCATCTTCTTATTAAGTTCAATAAGTTATGTTTTGAGTTTCATGGGATGTAAAAACCATTTGGAGGGGCATCATTTGTACATGGACATCTTGAAAGACCATTAAAAGATAATCATTTTCTCCTTTTGATCACAATAGTCCTTTAAGGTTTATTTCCGTCGGTTTGGTTTCTTGGGAAGCAGCCGCCCACCTCCACAGTCTCTGGCCATTCTTCGTAAATGTTGGTTTTCTTATCATTAACAGCTTTCTGACATGTGAACAGGGAAGAAGACATTTGTTTTGCCATCAATTATGTTTTTTTTTCTTTTTGCCTATTGTAAAATACTAGATGGTTCTGACACAAATACAACAAAATGAATGCAGTGGAGCGGGTCACTTACCTTCTCAAAGGGGCTTTTGTTTCCTGTCCCTGCTCTTCCAGCAAACACCCAGTTGTCTCTGACTTTTACTGACTTGATCAAAGAGCTTCCCATTCCAACAAATATCTCCCTCATTTCCTTTGTCATTCTGCCACAGAGTAGAAGAAAAGGGTCATGCTGTGCGATATGAAATCCTTTTAGCTGTTTAATCATTGAGATTTAGGCTTACTTTGCTGTCACATCATCAAACGAGGCCACCAAAACAATCATTCCAGATTTGATCTCCTTCAGGAATGCCAGGATGTCTTCTTTGTCTTTTGATAGAGTCATTTAAAAAAACAGATCATTTTAAGGTTTCAATAAACTTGGAAACTGAAAACAGAATTAAAAGATTTTTAAAAATGCCTCTTACTTCCAATTTTCATATTAAGAAAGCCAGATTTTTCCACATCTCCATTTTCACCTGAAATAAGAAAACAACATCATTAACAAGTGATTATTATTATTAATAATCAATTTCCAGGTCTATATAACAGCAGTTCTAGAGCTTTTGATCATATCAAATGATATTCATCAGCAGATAGAGTTTAGAAGAAGAAGATATACTTTAATAATCCCCGAGGGGAAATTGTTATCCAGTTGTCATTAAATTGTAGATTGTCTAAAACTTTCTTTTTTACGAAAGCTCAACTAATTAGTAAACCAAGCCAAGATTGTTTTATCAACTGATATTTCCAAGGTCAAAAATTTAATTTGAAACTATTTTATTAAACATTTTAAGCTTTTTTAAGAAAGGGCATTACACGTTTAAATTATTCACTGTAAGTGTTTCATAGTTCAGTTTACAAATCCAACCGTATGCAAACACTAGTACAATATAAACAGAGTATTTTACTCACTGTTTACCACCACAATGTTCAGTCCTGGACCCACATTACTCAACAGGTGGCTCATAATGCTGTTGAGATAGCAATAAGGTTTAGTTTAACTGCAGAGGAACAATTTTGTTAAAAAATCAGATTCTACCATGTTAAACACGTACATTTTACCATTGAAACAGATCTTTGGTCCGACAATATTAGCTGCTCCACTCCTGATATGTAAATCAAAATGGTCGGGTGGGCAGACTCTGGAGAGGCCACACTTTGGCACAGACTCTTGCAAGGACATGGTAAATGTATCTGTTTTGAGTTCTGGTTTGATTTGATCTAGGTGATTAAACCCTGAAATAAAAGAAAGGAGATAGTATTTATGGCAAATAAAACTATGGATGACGTAGCTTTGGATTTAGATTTTAATAAGCAGAAATGAGCTCACCAAGAATGTGTTTTGCTTTCTCCTGTACATCAAATACATTGATGGAGATCCCCCATGTAATTAGGGAGACAACAATTATGGCACCAAAGTGCAAAACAGCTGTCAACCACAAAGAGTAAATAGATGAAGATCTGCAGACATACAACCAAAACTACCATTTTTTTTAAAAATAAATAAAGTAAAAGCTCACCTCGATATCTCATATCTGCAATAAATCAGAGACTTTCTGGTCCTAAAGGGAAGAGCTGAGGCCTTTGAAATGTACTTCAAGTACTTCCTGTCAAAAAGAAGAGAAAGATACAGCAGAGCTTTGGTGTCATCTCATCTGTGAACACACTCCCTGATAATTCCTACAACCATGGCTTGTGCGAGAGCTGTTCGGATATGCAAAAAGAAGTGTTGGCCCTCCTCCTCCTTGCTACACAAAAAACCAGGATGTGGCATTATATATATACACACACACCCAGTGAACTAGATGATCAAGTTTCTCTCTTTTACAATGTCAAACTGGGAGAGTGCCCACCAGTAATAGATACTGTTTGTAGGGAACAATGTGGTCTGCAAACAGCAGATTGTGCTTAGCTGGTGTGCAAACAAGCATTTGAAACCTGGAGAAGAGATGATACAAAAAAGGGGGAAAAAAGGCCAAAAGCTTCGTATTTCAAATTGAATGGGTAAATGAAAGAAAATAGGTTTAAAAAATGTCAGTGTCATTTATCAGACTTTTCTATTTGCATGTGGATTTTAGTAATCCCTTTTGATGTCTGGTATAAAACTGCTGAAAAATAATTGCTACAGACCATTTAATAAAAAACATTAAAAAAAACCTCACTAGAAGCAAATAAATATGAAAAAAGCACAAGCACAAAATCTGGTAAGAAAATAAAAATGCAATTAGGTTAGGATGAGAAATTAATTTACAAAACCACATTTCACCCTGCAGGTAAAGGTCACTGAGATTAAAACTTGTTTTTCAAAGGAAACCTGGGGAAGAGGGAGTGCAAAAACTGGAGATATCACAATAAAGACAACATACAGACCAATAGAGTCTGTGTTTTTGTCAGGACATAAGGCATTAAAGTCCATATTTGTGATGGACAGGCAACTCTGAATTAGTTGTTATTTACATATAAATGGTGAAAGGCGTGATAATCCCTTCAAGCAGAGGTCAGGCCCATGTGACGATCCTTAAACAGTAGCTCTTACCTTCCTATCCAAACAAAAATGTCCCTACAGGCAGTAATGAACTGGTATTATGATTGTTATTAAAGTTACTGTGGCCAAACCATAATACATAATGATAATTGTATCCATCAATAAACAGTAGAGTAGCTGATGGTCTACATGGCCATATTTTAAGAAATGAACCACATACAGACAGGTGACAAATTACAGGAAGAACCAGCACAAAATCCATCAAATAATTGGTAGGCTTCCACGAGCCTCCAGAAAAGCTTCAGTGCTCCTTGGCTTTAATGTGTCACCCATTTATATCACATGAAATTCAATGTATAGAAATGAATGAAATTACCCTAAACTAATTGACACACAGTGAACATAGGGCCTTTTCAGCAGCCCACTTTGCCTGGTCGGTAATCCAATAACACTGAGAGAACTAAGAACAACACTTGTAAGCATGTTTAATATTTATAATAAGTGTGTTCGCCAACATTAGTCTGTGTCACATGTTTAATATTGTTTTCTTGCACCTGCTGTATCTTAATTACTAGTATAGACTTTCCACGTCATCACTGTAAATGAGAATTGGTTCTCAGTTGATTGAGCTTGTTAAAAAAATGTGAAATAAATAAAATTAAAATCATTTAGATGTTGCTAAGATACAGTAAATGCCATGAAAAATGTTTCTGACACTTGAAAATTATTGTAATGAAATGTCAAAAAGCATTAAAAGACACACTAGAGGTACCCCATGGTGCAGTACAGGTTATAGGTCTTCCAGTTTATTTGTCTCTGTAGCTCTCAACTTCCCTGTTTGCTAAAGTATTTATATATATATATATATATATATATATATATATATATAAACAGACGGCTGTTACATATAAA
>NW_023339740.1:16139913-16149353 GCF_004916995.1 Morone saxatilis | reverse complement strand
ATATATATATATATATAAACAGACGGCTGTTACATATAAAGGGATTTACATTATTACAACACGTTTACAGCATCTCAACTCAAGTCTATTCCTAACATGGTGTTATACTAAAGAGAACCAGTAGATGGTCTATGTGTACTACTTTCTACTGATCTGAGGGAACATTGTGCATCCAGAGAACCAAAAGACTGGATAACATTGTAGGAATAAAATATCCATGTTTGTTGCTTCTTTGGTAAACAATCACAGCTAGTTTGGGTTAAAATGGGCAACCTTGGGAAGTCAGCAGTTCAAACAATATAAAATATGTATTTTCTAACGAGGCAAAGATGCTTTTCAGATAAAAGACAGAACGAGTGAATTATGCAGGTCATGAGTTGAATCTGAGCGGGTGGCAAACACAACAGCCAGTCCACAGGAGGAATATATTTAATAAAGAACATATATATTTCTCAAATATACACCAGAATATACAGTGATAACACAGGAGTCAACATTAACATCATACCATCATCAGTAACTGTAGAGAAAACCCTTTCATCAGATGTAAAATGTGCAATAATACCAGAACTACTCATAAAACACATAGTGGAGACTGATGACAACAGATTGATTCCATTGCTTAATTTGTTGATCATACAAACACTAATTAAAAGAGAAAGCATAGTGAAAGCTGTGACCAGCATCCTGTCACATTAATGTTCACATAATAATGTTCCCTGGGAGGTGCAGTTGCTGGGTGTTTTTTTTCCTTTGTGGCAAATGTAGCTGTCAGAAGATATCATGCAACATCACTCAGCCTAGAAGTCCATTAAAGAGTCTGTGGACAGCAAATTAACTTGAAGTGGGTTAATGTTAGCATGTAAAGAGAAATACATTTCAAAGGAAACTGGCCAACTGGTAGACAGCTGCAGTCTTAGTGTGACTATTTGTAGCTGCAAGTCAATTAAGGTGTTTAAAATCATCAGAAATGTCATATTCCGTGTGATGCTTTGTAGAAACCGCTTATTTTACAACAGCTGGATAATATTGTGCATTCTCTGACTTATTAAGACTGATACTGATATTGTATAAATTCTTTATAATACAACTCCCAATTAATTGCATTAGTGAAATAATTCTACAGTACAAGGTTTTGTTACATTCTTATTTATTATCTTATCTTGTTTCTATTAAATTATTATCTTGAAACTACTTTCTTTCTACAGGTTTTTATCTCCATTCGTCAATATCATGTGTATTGATGTGCTAATAATACAATACATACAATACCACTTGTACGAAGTTAATTGACAGTATTTTATACAACCAGTGAAAACAAGAAGAATCTGAGCAGTGGAGTGTTGATTCTCAGTGGGATCAGCAGCAGTAGCCACCTTTTTACATAGCTCGAAGTATCTTGATCAATGACGTAGGTCAAAATATTTATATCAATCTAGAAATTAACAAATTATTGCACGATTTTCTTATGCTTTCTAAATTAATGATAGTATAGTATTGTATTTGTACTGTATTTTAGTACACTAACCCTACTTAAAAGTTTAGTTGTGATGACATTTTATGATCAATAAATATTTTACGTGCAATACTTGATTGTGCTATCTTGAATACTGAATACTGACTGTGAAAAATATAGATTAAATGGTTCTTTTACCTGAAAAACATGCAGAGGAGTTTGCAGTATTTTATTCAGCCCTGAGTAGTGCCTGCAGGTACAACCCTGCCCCTACGAGTGGGTCAAGGAGTAGCTTGTATGTAGCCTGAGGGGTGAAACCCAGTGCAAATAAAGTCCCAAATTATTTACTGCTGCTCTTTAAATTCATTGCAAAACAACATTACGTTTATCACCTCCTCTTTTCTCACATCTGGGTTTCAACAGCTGGACAGTAAGAAGACAAGAAGACTCTTTTTAGAGATTTTAGCAAGTAACTTTAACTGAAACTGTAACTGTTTCCACAGGCATTTTAAGACCTTGATGTTTTAAATTGGTAAAGTGTTGCTTTAAAGGATCTGGTAAAACTTCAGATTAAACTCAATACTTCACATTTAACATAAAGAAATAACACTCAATTCAAGCCAGATAATGAATACAAATCCAGTAACATAAACTACACGACAGCTGTAACTCATTGATAAATTGATTAGTCAGTCGACAAAAAATAATATCAGCAACTATTTTGATACTCCATTACTAATTGAGGTTATTGTTCAAAAAAATATGCCAACCATTTGATGGTTCCAGCTTCTCAAATTTGAGAATGTGTTGCTTTTTCCTGTCTTAAATTATATGAAATTGAATATTCGGGAGTTTTGGACTCCCAAATGGTGATGAAGTCGCCATGGGCTGCAGGAAATTGTGATAAATTTTTTCTTTACCAGTTTCTTCGTCTGCGTGCACCAAATGATTCATCGATAATTGAAAAAAAATATTCTGAAGATTAATCAATAATGAAAATAACCATTACACAATCCATCCACAAAAGAACCCTCTTTTTTTCAGGTTGGCACAGCAGCCTCCCAGTCTGCGATTTACTCCAGAAGATCCTGTCACAAGGAAAAAAAAAAGTTACAAGTGACATGTGATGTGATGAGGAAGGTTAGAGCTGTGTCAACTTGTGCTGTGGGACGGATGTCTGTGAAAGCCACAATCAGGGACAGCCATGATGCACTGACCTCGTCTGACTCCTCTCCCACTGTGCAGGGCCCCCTGTCGCCATCCTCCTCTCTCACTGCTGAACCCTGATCCTCCATGCGCCTCAGCACTGAGTATCTGTATGTCGCCTCGCTGAAATAAAGTGATGTGACAGACCAGGGAGATGTCTCTTTACTGCACAAAGAATTTTAAATAACGCTGTTATGGCTCGTTAATAAAGTTAGCTTACTTGACAGGGAAGCAGTATTTTCGGATGATCAATACAGCAGCAACGATTGCTGCCACAGAGACGAAGATCACAGACGCAATAATCCCAGGGTGGAGCCTTAACCCGGCCTAAAAAGACAAATGAATCCAATAAGATCTAACAGTGGGGTAGTTAAAGAGCCCGTAAACCTAACAGCTCAATTCATGATGTGTGGCTCAGATAAAAAGGAAATACGGGGCAGGAGATATGACAGCTGAACAGCGGTGTATTATGGATCACGCCGGTGTACAACCCAAAAGCTCAACAGCAGGGGTGTAAATCCCCGGGCCAAGCAGGGAAAGTGATGCATTTTTGACAATAAATGATGACTCACATCAGAAGTGGGATCACTACATCTTTAAAGCCAGAGCTATGCATAAGATCATAGGTAATGTTTGGAGTGCAGGATGACAACATTAAGTCTTTGTAGTGATATTTAGGATTCACATGGATTATGAAACATAAAAAAAGTTAAAAATCCAGCAGGAACAATTAATCACACAGGTGAGGAGGGGTCATGTATGAAAAACAATCAAAAACCGTGATATGATATGACCATACTTAAGATATTTACATGACATATCAGAAATCAAGAATGGCTCAATTTATTTATACTAAACAAAAATGTTACCATCAAAATTTCAAAATGCATCAAAAATGCAAGGAAATTATTCTAAAAATGACTTCACAGCCAAATAATGCCAGATTTGTAATTCCTACAAATTCAAGCATATGCAGTCGGTGCAGACATTATGAAGTCACATCTTACTACTTCATAAATGTATGCTTATATTTCACTTAATTTGCATTGAATTTGGAAGTAAATTCAGTAACCTGAACGATTCCAGATTTTAAAAAATAAACTAAAAACTGTAAAAAAGTGAATATTATGCTGTACAAAGAATACTGAGCCTTCCTAAGATCAATTAGTGTGAAGTGGTTACATCTTTTCCAAGAAATAAATGTAGTGCTTTCCCTGCAGAGTGCATCAACCTTAATAATCCCACTACATGATGTCAGCCTGTGTTTGAGTCTTCCAAGAACTAAATAACGAAAACCTTTCCGCCTTTCTATTAACACGTTGAGGCCTACATGTCAACAAGAATATCGATGGAGTTCCATGCAGTGTATCGTGGGCTTGCATCTGCGAATTTAATGACGAGCAACTCCGATCTTAATAATATTGACGCGCTTGTACTTGCAAACAATTACAGCCGGATTAGGATGGATCTCACAACCATATGTCTTTACACTCTTACCTGTTGTGCTGACATCCTTGTGAACTTTAGAGCCTGGTTAACCTTATGGTTTCATTATGGAACAACAAAGCTCGGGAACATTAAAGCCTACTTAATTTAAAAAAAATAACCCCGAATTGGTGAGGGAATATTTAATTACTTAATAAAAATGTTTTTTGTCTGACTGTCGCCGCACTGGGCCAAACACCATGTTTGTTTACTTCCTGGTTGCTCTCACCTGTTGCGACAGGCGTCATTTCCACGCCCCCTTTCAGGAAAGAGCATGTGATGTGGGGTCGTGTGTCACGTGGTTCATTTAAAACAATGTTGAGGCTTTACATTTTTGCTGCACATAATGGATTTTTGTTTGACTATTTTTTAGAAAAGGAACCCATTTCAGTGGAAGATCCTCTTTGCAAATTCAATATTTCTTATCATAAGATAGAGAATTAGGAAAATATGAATGGTGCTCAACACAGTATCTTTCTTCCTCGAGGCACAATTTCTAGTACCAGTTGGTGCCATCTAAGTATATTCAAATGTTTCATTTTGTGTCTAAACTAATATTCATGTTCAAGATGTTTGGTTAAATCATGGCTATTATTGTTATTGGACAAAATTCATTATATTCAATATTTCCTGCTTGAGCTGTTGTTTGTTGAATCTGGCAAACTGGTGTGAAAAGTGTTTTTCACAAATCATGAGCAGTTCATATTCTGTAATTGTGTACACTCTGCATATATCAGTCTGACAAAAGGATTGCCCTCCGACCTGAGCCCAGCGCTCAGTCACTGATTCAGTTGGGGTATTGTTTGAATTGTTAAAATGACAATGTGACAAGTTTTCTTGTCATTGTGAAGCGACAATTCCGCTCTGGCTGAAAATGATGATCGTGATCAGGTGTGATCAGTGCTTTTGGCAAAAGTGCTGTAAAGACTTGCCAGCCCCATGAGCTCCCCCGTCTGTTGTTGCTACTGGTTACAGGCCATAATAACATTCCAGTTACAGGTTTAACTGTGAATACAGGTATTAAAACAAGGGACAATTGTGGCTGGAATATTTAACATTTCAAACACATTCATATTCTTCTTTTATCACTTGTACTTGTGGGCCTATTAAATAGGCGCAAATACAGCACCAGGACACTTTAATTCAAATCCACACATGAAATCAGCAGACAAAATTTCAGTTCAAATTTATTTTAAAACAATATGTACACATGAACATATTTTCAATTACTTTTTTATACACAAATTATGATAAATAAAGAACAAAATGACCCATGCTGTAATATTAATCCAAGCTAAATTCAAATGTAAGAAATCTTCTGAGTAAAAAGAAGCTCCAGGATGTTCTTTCAAAAGGCTTACATATTAATTTGCTAGCCAAGACATCTGAAAGGAATCTCTCTACCATCAGATGTGCTACTGAATGGGCAACAACTCACTTTGTGCATGTATCTGATTTATTGAATCCCATCCATTTACACACTTACATGACTCTTCTTATGGAGACACAAAGCTTCTGTTATTCTCTCAAAAACAAAAGCAACAATATGGAAGGGTTTTTGTGAATTGGGGAATTCATTACTGATCAATAAGCTAGGCCTAAAAAAAACATCCTGAAGCCATTCATCCCATCAATGACTTCTGATTTATTAATCCGGATTCTCTTGAGCTTTGAGTCAAGCTAGTTCATAGTACTTCCCCGTCTTTGGATCGAAATAGCAGTTCAGGCAAGGATCATAGAGCAGATTCAAATACTCGTCCTCATTCTCCTCTTCTTTCATGGTCTCATCCCCTTCTGTAATAATGTAAGAAAATCACTCTGCAGCACTTAGAAGTAATTGTTCAAAACATGCATAGACAGTGCTACACTAATTCAAATCAATTAGGTTTGCAGTATATATATATAAAATATATACTGTATTTTCTACGAACAGTAGCATGGATGCCAGATATGAATAAGGGCCTACTCAATCAGCTGTTTTTGGAATAAAATGAGACGGGCGGATGGCGAGGTGACCTTCAGACTCAGGTGGATTTAAAAGTTTTCTGCCGTTGCCATTTTTTCTTTCATCAATCAAGACCTAAGACACCCAGACTTTGTACCACATTATGGAGCAGTAAAGAGATTCCCTGTAATCCCCACTACTTTAAAGCATGTGAATTTAGCTGTTAAATTGACAGGCAGTGAAATGCTAAAAAGGTTATGGAATGCTCCAGGAGGAACATTTTATCTTATCAGAACTTCGGCGACGATAATGAAAACTAATTATAAGACACATTGTGAAAGAGGTTTAAAACTGATGTTGTAAACTGAAAAGGTTTCATCAATTAACCTTGTCGATGTGTCTAGGGGGTACAGACCTGTAATGAGCCTGTCTCTTTTGACCTATGGAGTTATGTGGAGGACAGAGAGCTCCACTCTCAAGGGGTTTTTACCCTTAATTAGATACAGTTTCACATGCTTTCCCACCATGCTGAGTGCACTCTTTGGTGGAACATTTTTGTAAGCTTTGACACTAGTGGATGTTTCCATTAGTTCAATGCATCTGAATTAGTGTGGTTAATGTTAAAGCATTGTATTGTTTGCTGTCTGGGGGCAAAAGGACCAAAATTAAGGTTACTGTACTGTACCTCCGATTAGATTTCCCCGATTGCTCCATGTGTTGCCTGACCTTCTCCGCTGGCTGGGAGGCATAATAGGAGGGCTGAGCACATCCATCCACTCCCTAGGGAAAAGACCATAAAGGCACACAGTCATGACAACACATGCCATTACACTCACCATCCTCCTACTGTACCCTGTACATTAAATTGCCTCTATATGACATTCTAACAATGAAGTCCCATCATCATGTGCTCTCAGAAGCCCATCTAAGCTTCTATCGTCCTTGAGCTACTTCTCCTGCACACTTAGCTTCTCCGCCTCACAGTTTTACCTGAAGGATCATTTATTAGATTCTGTCTCAAGCTGTGACTTCCAAGTGTCCACATTCTGGCCCAGAGTAGGGGTCTTAACCTTGTCTGTGTCTGTGTGAGCAGGTCTTCCTATCACTCTAAATGAGTTTATCTTCCCGGTACTGAAAAGGCTACAGTGATACATCAGTCATTTTCCAGTAAGTCACACACTGCTTTTTTTTCTTTTTTTTTTTTTTTTTTACAGAATATTGGAAGAGAAAAAATGCCACAAGATGAATTATTACTTGGATGATTACTTGCAATTATCCATTTACATATTTTGCCTCTGGACATGGCATCTCATAAGGGTACATCATAGCATATTTAATGAAGAATCTTCTTCTGTACAATATTCAACTGACAACAGGCAATTCAAATGTTCATCTCAGCTTGGTCTGTCTCACCACCAAGTCGCTCTCTCTGAAAACTAAGTGCATTGACTAACCCCAGTATAGTCTGTCTACTGAGCACGTTCAAAATAATTCTAGTATCTTCTCTGATAAACGTTACTGTTGTTGACTTACCAGGATGTTGTTTGGAATGTGTGTGAGCGAATCTGTCATTATGTCCTTGTTACAGTAAATACTATAATAACATAGGTGCATCTAAATTAAGTCATGTGGTATCTCTAACCGCAGCAATGAAGCAAAATGATCAAAGATGCCAATGCTACCTAAAAGAACTGTATGATAGTATATCAAATTAATTATATCTTAACTCCTGTATGAAATAGCTTTCAATTGAATGACCTGAAATAGGCCCATAGATTTTAGCATAAAATAAAAAATAAAAAAGCAATGAGAAAATGAACACTTACAAACAGGCCGATTAATTTTCTATCAGATCTTTCTGTGCATTTAAGCATGAATCAGAAATGTCTATTGAGGCTCTGATTTTTCTTTCTAACAAAGGCATTTACCCCACTCTAACACCCCTTTGACTATGTGATAGGCAGGAACATAGTACAAAAGTTAATGGAAGCAATTTTCGAGGACAAAGGCCTCTGCTACAGAGCTGCAAATTGGACTTCAAATTGTTAAGAGGGAGTCGTGAGAGTGATTAAATTCTTAGATTTTAAAGTCATTATAATCCAGATAAAGAAGAACCTGTGATAAAAGGAATAAATTAGTTTGATTTAATTTGGGCAAGCACGGTGTTTTTGCGGAGCAGTGAAGAATATTGAAATTAAGCTTTCCAAATATCTCCCACTGAAACAGTACCAAGGCAACTGTTTGTCTGACACCCTGGCAATTGTACTGAATTTCCCAATTGTGTTTATTGTGAAACAATTGAATTGCTACTCAAGGTTTTGCTGACAGCCTGATTTGTGGTTTACATTTGGCATGCCAGCCAAAGGCAGACCCAAGTATCACACGCAAAGGAACATGTTAAAAAATGCTAGAAAAGCCCTGGCAACACTAAGCACAATAAGAGGAGCATTTTAGCTGTCAAGAAAACTGTAGCTGTAGAGGAAGCCTTGCAGAGGAGCCAAGATGCTCAAAAAATACCATGATAGAATTCAACGTAAGGGTGTCTCAGAATGCAATGCCTAAAAGAAAAGGAGCCAAAACAACGACAAATCCTGTGAAGCTGCTCTTCAAAATGTAAATCAATGCTTCCTCGGAAGTCTTATTTCAGTAGTACAGCTGCGAATGCTGTAGTGGTGTGTGAGACAAGTCGGGGAGTATGTTTGAGGTGTCTGTCAATAGTAATATTCATTTTAGTGGACATTCAATCAAGCAGCATAACCTCACTGAATGTTTAAACAGCCCAAAGCACTGATGTATCGCATAAAAGGCAAAAACACAGTCCCGCTTGTCCTGACTGTTGATTAGATGTGAGAAATTAAACATTTTCAAATCACTTTTAAACAATAGTACCTACATATTTCAGAACATGGGAGTCTACACATGTTCACACCAGGCAACCTTGCTTTTCATCAATAAATCAAAGGTGTTAGAGAGGAGATGGTTGCATAATTTGAGCAGAGGAACTATGATGCAATCTCTTTGTCTTGTTTTGTAATATACCGCACAGTTGTGTACACCCACAAAGAGATGGAGATGTGCAGCGACGGATGTAGGGTGTCCAAAACCCTCTGAGGGAAACCAAGGGATCCATCCATATATTGCCACCTTTAGATGAATATACATTGCTTGAAGCCAGCTTTAGATACTGCCCGGGATTCAGATTGCACTACGTACTGTAAAATGCTCCCAATATTAAATTGTTATATTTAATTAATAATAATAATATTGAAGGGTTTTGTCTACCTGGTCCGCTAAAACAACATACTAAACCTGTCTCTAAGAGTTACCTGACTCGAGCCTTAACTCTCT
>NW_023339740.1:16108679-16139861 GCF_004916995.1 Morone saxatilis | reverse complement strand
CTGTACATCATTATATTTTATCTTGCCTTGAAAACTACAAAGCCCATTTGACTTCCTTTAAAGAAATTCCACTCTCAGACACTCTATCAGTGCTACATGTACGTGTACCAACTCCTCATTTCACTTTGTCAACCTCTTGTTCATTCAGTGGTTTTCTGAGTTATGTTATACTGTATGTGTTCTTAGCTTTGTATATGCCTGAAGTTGATATTGGACACACTTTCCCAAATATTTAAAATACTGCAGCATTTTTAAGCTCTTTTGCCTCCTCCAGTAATGTAAGCCCATTCATCAATGTGTTGTCTTTCTTTAACCTACTCTGGTTTCGACCTGTAGGCAGGTAAAACAAGGTGAAACATGTCTTGTGGTTGCTTTGCATTATGAACTATTGAAGCTCTCACCATGCATCAGTCGGCCTCTGCTTCATCAATGATGGATTTCTCCATGCATGGCTGCTGAAAGTCAGTGCTAAACAGTCTAACCCACGCTCTTCATTTATAAGGACTTGAACCAAAAACGTTATGCCTAACATTATGAAGTATATAAAGTGCCATAAAAAGTTAATTGTGAAAATGACAACAGCAGTCAAAGGAGAAGAAAAATATGGTACCTGGCACACTCAATTTATCTATACTCATCAATGAGAGAGATAAGCTCCAGTCAGCATATCTATCTGAGAAATTACATTTAACTTTTCATTTTGCTGTTACTATCAGTTTCATGTACATGCAGCCAAACAGAAATACAGGCTACATAAGGCCATTTAGGAAGGAAATACATAAAATACATCAATGTGTGTTGCATTTTTCTCAACTATTATCACTTCCATTGCCAAGACCTGATCAATAACAACCCAGTACCCAAAGATGTTAGGTGTTTGGAGGCATCATGTCAGGTCTTTTTAAAGAAAAAACCCAATTCACGGCCTGGCCTTCATATATAAGAATGTGCAAAACACATAACAGTGACTTTTGTTTCTATTCTTAAGATATGTTGACCTTGTCTTGTGGCATAGATTGTATAATAAATGTAAATATTTGGAGCTCAGCAAAGTATTCTTGCTACAAATGTGTGCGAAAGGTGCTTGCTTACCTGGGGTTTGATTGAAGGAGGGGGTTCATTTCCTTCTGATAGTGGTGACCCTGATTAGCTGGCTGGATCGGTAATATGAGGAAAAAGTAAAACATTGTGTTAAATTACATTGTGTTCACTAATTGATTTCTTAGGGCATAAATAGAATATACAACCACTCACAGCACCTCAAGATTGAAAATGTTTTTTTATGGTCTGAGAGACCAATTTCATTCAGTATACGCCCGTAATGACAGCCATCACGTCTATCATCAGACTACATTATTAGCTCGATTGCTTTAGAAACTGTCTCTCAACAGAAATGATGTGCTTCTTGACAGATAAACTGTCACCAGCCATTTTGTCACTGTTCACAGGTCACATCATTCAGACTGAGACACAGAGACATGAAAATGTACAATCAAAAAGCACAGAGATATATTTCTATGGATAAGCATAGACATATTTATTTCTATGCTAAGAACTATATTTTTTTCTGTGCTTATTCATAAATAATAGCAGCTTAGCCAGAAAAGTCAACTATGTCATCATTCTACTTAATAATGTCTGTCTTTCTCCATCATGACTCGGATTTAAATGCAGGGTGAGGAGCAACATGTCTTTCAGGGAGAGACCATTGTCCAGAACATCGCCACAGTTGCCACAATATCAGATACAATGCCTCACTGAAAACTACAGGCACACGTCAACAACATTGCCGGATCACGCCTAAGAAAAACCTTAGCACGACCACAAATTAATCTTAAAGATTCTTACAGTGGAAGTACTCCTTCTATGTTGTGTGCTGTGCTAAATTTCGAACAAGTAAAGTATGAAAGATCATTTCTGGCAAACAACGAGAGAAAAACCCACAGGAAATATGTAGAATGTAGCAAGATCCAGAAACCGAGGATGAACAATGAAGGGTGAACAAATTTAAAATCAATGGATGAGTAAAATCTCATAATCTGTTCAGAAATGTAGATGTACTAACAAAGGATTGGAGCTGGCTTGTATTTTTGATTGGGGCCTTTTAAAAACAGCTTCTTTCTTTGTGAGCTGTGGGTATAAGTGGTAGAAGATAAGAATGGTGTCACTTTCAATGTACTGTAATATTCAGTAGTAAGAAACACAAGTGCATTACCCCCTCTATCTTGTCAAAGCTAAAGACCATATTATAGCCTCAGGAGGCTATTTAAGTCTAGTGCCTGCTTAAAGGCTATTACATTACATGACGTTGATGAAGAAGCAGTTTTGTTGAAGCTGTAGTCCTTGCATTGCTTAAGTCAATTTTAGCTATCTGTGTGTTCCAGTTCCTTCTTTGTGTAATCCTCTTCCAAAAATAACACAGGACCTAAAATTGTACCCTGTAGAATTGTGCAGGTAATATGTACTGATGATGATGAGGTACCTTTAGGGTGATGGAGGAAATTCTTTCGGGGAGTTAGAAGCTGAACCACTTCTGTACTCTATCTTTAATATTAAACCCGGTGCCTCAAATGGTCATTTAAACTTACATGAGCTACAGAATCAAAGGGAACGCTAAAAGAATTAGAAATGTGACTGTGAACACAGCAGTATTGGCTGCCTGTAGCTGCAGAGTCTGTGTGATGACTTGCCTGAAGCATTAACTGCTGTACAGCTTCCCAGAAAAAAACCAGGGTAGGCATTGGCTAAGAGGTCACTACACACCAGGTATGGCTAAGGTCCTCAACCCAGTCCCACTTCTTTGGCCGGGATCTCCATTGTTTGACCGGTCTCATGACTGATGCTCAAGCATTTAGCTGTTCTGGTGCTCCACTATCCCTCCCCTTCTACATATCCACCCCTGTGCATCATCTGTTATCCATCATGCTGGGTCAAATGACGCTACAGTAATCAGACAATCTAAAAGAGCTCTATTGTCTCTGATCAACGTTTTCGTAGACTTTATTTCTGGCCCTTTGCCTGCTTTCTGTTATGGAGACATAAAACTTAAAAGAAACCTTCAGTTTAAAACATCTGGTTGTAAAACTGATGCACAGCATGTCTGGGCTGCACAGACCTGTTTGGCAATGTTCAACAACACAGTTCTAGTGCCAGAAAATTTCGTTTTAACACCCATCTTACTGCCTTGTTTATCAAGGCACTTTCAATGTGATGGCTGATGGATCGGCTCCACTCCAGTGTTTTTTTTTCCTGCTTTTTATTCTGTGTATGCTATTCCTACTGTTTATCCCCCACTGTACAACTGCCCTTGCATAATTGCAGGCCAAGCAGTTTTACATTAATACATTTCAGACCTACCATTACTCTTTCTCCTAATATTAACCTAACACATCTAATATTTTTGTATTATGTAGTATTATTATAAGAAATATCTTGGATCCAGCCTTGACTCCTAAATGTAAGGAGCTTGCTTCAAAAATTGTACTTATCTTATGAAGTAGAACTACACTAGACCTTTTTATCCTCACAGCTACCTGGCTCAATACCAGTGTTCACATGAAGATGTAAGTGTTGATTGATATAACTCGTTTAGATGTGACAGGAAAAGTAAAGCCGAAGGTAATGTATTGATAAATGATACCATAACTTTTCTTCAGAACACTGACCACGTTGCTCTGAATATATATGGTAGTGGAAATACTACCTAACTTTGAAAAACTCCTCAAGGGTGAGTACCAGATACATAGTTTTCAAATACTTACTGCTGCCAATCATGCTCCGTACAAAACATTTAGAATCAAGAGACAGATCAAAATCCCTGGTTTTCCCCCTACTTGCTCTTGCTGTTTGAAACAGAAAGATATGCTTCTGGCACAAACACTGACTTGTAGAATTTTTTATCACCTTTATATGGAAAGATAAATCGGATCATTATCTACTATAATTTTTAAGGTGTCAATCGTACATTATTTTACTAAATATAGTAAAACATTTTGACATTGAATTAAGTCCTTCACACTGCTGTCATCAGTAGTTAATGTTGAAAACCATGTTCTTTTTTAATGAAAGTGATGTGGTTGAATCTTTTCATTAAGGTTTCAATCCATCGCATTTGATAGCTCACCTTTATGTCTAACTATTCAACACCACTGAATTCATCATCATTGTAAATGACATCAATCCACTATAAAGGAGGAAAACAGCCAAGCAAAGAGGGCTGGAGAGTTTCTATACTAAACAAAAAGACATTGGTCTGTGTTTTACTATTTGAGTGTCTTCTTACTTCAGTCTGTCCTCTGTGGCTGTAATCAGCCATCATAGTCCAACAGAACTACATATTGAGGTGTGTCACACAATCATACAGTCTACAAGGTGATTATTTTGTGTTCAACCAAGTAGCCAGAACATAGCATACAATCGCCTGAGGGTTAAGTTACACCAGGGTTGGTGCAGCAGCTTTAGCAGCAGAGACAGAAGCACTGTAATAACAGCATCCAGGGACAAGAAATGGCTTGTCAGTTGTTGTGGAGGATCCCTTCCCCCGAACTGTGACTTTATCCTTCCTAGGTCCCAAACACCTCTCTTGTTTTTATCTTTCAGACATTTAGTTCCTTTTATTAAGTTTTATTTGTTGCAATGTCACCAAAACTAGATTTGTATTAGATAGAAAAATGTCTTTTATGTCTCGTGTCTTTTTTTTTTTATGTCTCTCCCCCTCTCTTTATTGTCAAGCATTTTCTTAATATGCTGATGGTGGTGCTGTTGCCATATGTATTTAGAATTGTAAAGCACTGCAGCTGATTCTTGAAACATCACTTCAGGGTTTGATGAAGTCAGATGTAAATCTCATCCTGTCCCCGTGGAAAACTGTACCTACTGCACAGTCTGATACATGTTTTTTATTGGTGACCACATCACTGTGTCCTCAAAAAAGGAAACCGGGAAATGATAATCCCTGCGGTAATATCACTATTCATTTTGTTCTGCTTGAATCTCAGTATATAAATGGATACCTGCATGTACGGAAAAGGTAACAGGACCATAACTTGAGTATCTGTAATTATTGTATCCACTGGGGATCTTACAGTGGACCCAGTAGGGCCAGGCAGGGCATAGGGGCTTATGCTAATGGCTCACAGATCTAAATGACCTTCAATAGCCAAGAGCAAACTATACCATCTTTGAATTCTAAAAAGACTTCTGGGGACAATTTCAAATGACCTAAATAATTTTTATTCACTGGGGGAACTATGCCAGTGTACCTTTAAAAGCTATAAGAGGCCAATTAATGTGTTTCTATCTCCATAATCTTTTGTAATGCAGAAAACACGCTGGAGAAAGAGATGCATTAGCACTTTATGGGGACATAAGTTGGAGGCTTTAAATGGAAATGAGCAAGGGTAAGGATCAACCAGGGTCGAAAAAATTATTCCAGACGGGAGATAGAAAGAGGGACAACCTGCTAACGATTGTAAATAGTAGATGAGCTGCACGTGAGCGTCGCTTGTTAGCAGAGAATCAACAAGAAAAAGATCAAGAGCAGCAGTGTATGATAGTACCGACCATAGAGATGTGGGTCCAGGTCGAGGTGTCGTCACTGCTCATGCTGACGCTCACGTTACACTGGTGGATCTGAGATGCACTGAGGCCCGAGGCTCTACATTCATCTTCCTCCTGCTCCCTTTTTAGACTTGCCAGCATTCGAAGCTCCTCATCATCATCTCCACACATTTGTAGACTGCTAAGCAGGTGTAAACTGTAACTGCGGGATTCAACAGGCTTCAGTGGATTGTCTTCTTCCTTCAAAACAATCACCCATGAAACAGAAAATACATATTTGGAATCAATCCCAATGGCAGTGCCTTTCACTCAGTCACAGTCACACATACACACGTACACACTTAATCTCAAAAGTTGTTACAATGTTTTGTGCAATCAACAAAACAGTGTCAATCTTAAAACAGCAGACTGTAGTTCCAGACAGACCTTAAGGCACTGCTGCACATTATTCATTGGTTTGACCCTCTGAGGAAATGTCTTTTAACAGTGGATCTATAGAGTACTATGCTAACTTGATTTGTGACAAAATGCAAGGAAGCCTGGTGCTGCCCTGGTGTTGAATCCATGGCAGTCAATAAACTAGGGCTGCAGGGAGGGAAACAAACTCCTTGTCATATTTCTCTGACAACCTTTCAGTCAAAGCCTTCACTGCATGCTGCCTGCTGGAGTTGGCACAAATTGACAGTCAGGAGCTGCACTGATGAAGGATGCTGGGATATGTCTCAGCAGTGAGTTGTGTAAATGCAGAAAGTAACAGCCAAGTGACAGATCTCCCTTCAGGCCTTGTGATCTCTCCAGTTGACTATCCTCTGATCCTGGATCTTTTCAACTGGAGCCGGGGCCTACGACAATCTGTAACAGACCGTAGTCTGATCCATCTCAGCACGGCATTACAAACCTTTTCACAACTCCTCCTTAGTTGTCCAAATGAGCAGTGACCACACATTATGGGCAAAAAGAGACAGCACTACAGAGCTTTTAATAAGCTGTCCATTTGCCACGAGGCCTCCAAAACTCACTCTGCACATCCCAACCGAAGATGAATGTAATTGTAACTGTAAATTATAAGAACTGAGCCAAGCCCATCTACTGAAGACTGCAATAACAGTCCCTGTAAACAAACGCTTTCCAATGGAATTTAATCAAACTAATGTTTATTTAACCAAGCTGCATTGATCAATTTTGAGGGATGAAAAACATGAAAATATTCACTTTCTCTTTTATTGTGATCTCCTGACAAAAATATCTGGATCTTTGGTCGAGTCTGTTATTGTGCATGTTCAGTTTTTTCACCAGCCACTCAATAACATTGTCTGGTGGTGCCGTGGTAGTGTGCTGTGGATTTATCAAAGCTTTTTGGTAGAAACAGTTGCCTACAGGGATTCTTGAAAGTGGCTTAGACTCTAAAGACTATAAAGTAAATTCGCAGGCCATGAAATGAAAACATGCACTTAATGAAGCTTAAAGCTCTGTAGCTAATTCTCCTTGATTTTAGGACTATGAGCACCCACTTTCATTTAACATCATTTGATTAAAATATCCAAATTTTCTAAATATTTTTAGTTTAAAGATTATATTTTTTCAGCAGAATATCAGCAATCAGCAGTGTGGTTGCTTTTTTCCTCAACGATGACATAAATCTTAAAATAAAAAAGCATTAATGATACAATTTGATAAACTCCACTTGCCATATCAAATATAGCAGGTTTTGGATGCCAAGCATGTTTTTGTGGATGAGTGTGACATCTATGTGATAAATAATGAGCATTTTTGCTTTGTGAGTGTTGACACAGTGAGAGGTTATCCAAATTGGCAATGTCTTTTGTGGAAATATAATGTAGCCTTAAACATGGGCGTCTCACAGTGGAAGTAATTAGGGGTGATGGCCAATCCACAGCTATTCACTTAATTATGAGGTTCAAAATAATAGTCATTTATGTGCTTGTCTCTTTGTCACAAAACCCCTATAGAGAGCCACAGCACTCTGGATGAAGCCTGGAGTTAAAATCTGAGATAAGCCGTACCTTGTGCTGTGTTAAGTCATCCAATTTGACTTCTTGCAGGAGTCTTCTAGAAAGTGATACACTGCTGTTCCCAGCCACAACCTGGTTCACTATCCCTGATCTATGTGAGTCACAATTGTGTTTCTGTCTGCTGGGTGTCGCACTGGGTGAGAGGCAGCGTGTGGGCACAATCCCAGCTGGTTCGGTTCTCCCACTGGAAGGAGACTGCAGAGCGGTGGTAGCTGGCTCCTGTGGTGTTGTTTGGTCTTTGTGATGAGTTTCAGGATGGACTTCAAGATGCACATCCAAAGTTGGATTGGGAGATGTGGAGGTAGCAGGGCTGGACTCAACACTGGTTCTTTGATGCTGGAACATGGTGTAGCTCTTATCCTGAACAAAAAAAAGAATACAGCAAACAAATACTAATACAAAATGACTGACACACGTAAAAAGGATAATTATACACTCTATACTGTTACTAATGTTTTTTTTATGTTAGCTAAACAACTCTGATATTATGTTATGCCCTTTAGATTGGTTTGTGCTTAAAGAAAAATGATAAAACAGTGGAATTGGCCAGGTGTTAGCGGCTTTGCTTTAAATTAACCTCATATTTAAAAAGGCTAATGGCATTTTCTTTAAGCCTGCTAATCTTTCCCACCTCCAGATTTAAAGTTAACACTAAGTGATGTAGTTCGAATCGTGTCACCTACCAATCGGGTTACATAACACACTGTAAATACAGACACACTGCACGGTTCTCCCTCAACATCAAAGAAGTACTCCACGGAAAACCAAAGTTTTGAATATCAAACACTCATTCCTTTAGGCTTGAAAGATACGTGATTTGGATTAGTTTGTAGCTTGCTCCTTTACTGAGGGCGGCAACTGGATTTACAATAGATTAACAATAGATTCCAACTGTGACCCAGTTTCACTGCAAAAAGATTTAAACTTCCTGCAGCAAAAAACACTTCTGTCACCGACAACACAGGTAAACCAGATGACCCCCCCAGAACCCCACACCAATGTAAGCGTGGCTACAGGGATAATGTGGTTTAGTACATAAACACAGGCTAGTGGCGCACAAAGGCTGAGCATACTGGGCAAAGTATGATTGTTTGGAAACAAACTGAGCATATGTGGAGATAAAGAAAGTTTCTATGGCATTTTTTGATACATTTTCTTTTGCCGTGAAACTGGGTCGCAGTCAGAATCCATTGTAACTGTTGAATCAAAGCTGACCACAGTTGCCGTTGCCCACGAAGGAAAAAGCTACAAAGCCACCATTCAAGCCTAAAGGGGGTGAATGTTTTATATTTAAAACATAGATTTTTGGTGTTTCTGGTGTGGAGTGCTCCTTTGATGGTGTTGTTCGGCACCATCAATAATTGATGACTTGATTTAATATCTTAGTTTGACAAAACAGCAACATGAAATTTGAGTTAACACTATACCTTCAGAATGTTCACACCAGTCTTTACCAATTCTCCATAAAATACAGAGAATCACAAGTGTGCAATTTAGATTACTAGCAAACCTACATTCCTTACGTTTATAATATAGGCATTGTCTCTCATGAATTAAACAGCTTGAAGCTTCCCTCAGAACTGCAAGAATCTTTATTTTTTACTTCTGCTGTCTTTTTTTGAGGTATTTTCTTTCATCTCAGCTTTGTTTTAGGTGAAAGGTTATCATAAGCCCCTTGAGGTTTGTAGCTCATCTGCTCCATATGTTATTTGTTTTATCTTTTCTTTCTATGCTTTATCATTTTCATAAGTGGAAATTAACAAACAATACACTGTGTATTATTTAGAGGACTTATGTGGGTGTGGCAGTAAGCAAGTGGGTTTGCAATGTGTGTGTATAAGTGATTAAGCCAGCCTGTGTGTTGAGGGCCATTCTCTCAGTTATTATTTCATTCAAATAACTTCAATAATTTCCTGAAAATATAACAAATGTTCCCTTGGTGTATTATATTTCATACCATTCAAAATAGTTCATACAATGAATGTTCATTACGTTGTTTTGCTTTTAATATTTCTCTATGTTTAAGAACAAACGTCAAAAGAATTGCATAAACCTGATGCAACACCTTGAAAGATGATATTGCTTCAAGTTGAGAAATGAGCAACCTGCCACAAATGAATAAAAATCAAAATCAGGCCAACTTGTGTCAGAGGGCTACTAACCACCACATTTTCACTATAGGCAAAGTGGCAGAATATGGTGGCTTACCAAGTTAAAGCTTATAACACTGCAAGACTTAGGTGACATAAAAAACTGTCTCATAACCTGTGTTGCATGTATTGCACTTTATACTGTACATCTATTTAGGAATATCTGGCATACATAGCCTTAGAAAGATGTTTCAGTTATCACCCCTGCTAGCAACAGTGTGGGATTCTACAAGCATGACCTTCAATAAGCCTATTGCTGTGTCACTATACTGAACTACAGTGACTGGAAACCTAGAATTAGTTGAAACTAGCTAACAGGACATAGGACTTTCATTAACCTCTCCAGAAGAAATTGTAGAGCTTGAAACCAAGACCCATAGATTATAAGTGAAAGCAGCATGGACTTTGTAGGAGTGAGTGAGTGATACTTTACCATGGAATCAAAACAGTGGACAACAAGAGAATACTAATACATGGCTAACTAACACCAACAGGACTACAAAGAGTAGTCCTCTCTGAAACTCTCTTGGTGCAAAGCCTAAGAATAAATCACTTGGGCCAGGCAGAGTGCCTCATGAACCTCAGTGCTTAGTAGGATGCCATGGACAGCTGCAAAAGGGAGAGTTAGTAGCAAATGTTCCTAATGAACAAGTGTGCAACTAGAAAACAGATTTGCATCACTGCTACAGGACCCTGGATCTCTGTCAGATGACCTGGATAACCTCTCATTCTCCCACAGCAGGGAAAGGACTGAGTGAAAGCAAAATTCTACAGGGAAAGCTAATGCCTGGGCCTCCAACTGATTGTGGATTCATTTGCTATTAAAGATGTAAAAGGTATACGCAATAAGAACACTAAACATGCAGCTTTCCCAAGGATCTAGTGACATAATAGAAAGAATCCCACATATTCTGACTGCACACAAACAAGACTACTGATTTATTGAATACACGCAGGTCCTTGAATACTGATGTAATTATCAGTACCCACCACCACCAGTCAGAGAAGGAGTAGAGCTTAAGCAGTGAACATATGGCTTTTAACTGCATGTACCCTCCATACAGTGCATTATATTTTTTTGATTTTCTGGGTCATCTTAGAGCAGATGAAATTTGCCTCAACAATTCAGGAGTAAAATTCTTCATCTGCAATCTATTTTACTTCCTGCGTCACCCATCTGCTCCTCCTGCCTAGAGAGACAAGAGGAATCAAAACAAGACATTACACCATGCCAGAAACTTTGAAGGAGAGCCATTTCAGCCCCTGTTTGAAGAAAGTTGAGGGATGTACAGAACCAAGAGAGTGAGTCTCCACCCCACATGCCAACTTCAACTTTCCACTTCACTTTCTTCACACGCCTAAACCCCATTCAGTTCTCCCTCCCCTCCAGCCACCTTCTCCTCCTCCACTGCACTCATGGAGTTTATTGACCAAATGAAAGAGCTGGTTCCTGCTGGGACCAAACCCTGCATCCCTTGCTGCTCCACCCTTCTCCCATTTTTTTGGTTGTCCATAAAATACAGTAATCTCTTACTGATATCGGTTGGCTCCAGGCTACAAGGATGACAGCACTCATGAATGTTCCCAGGACAAGCTGGGACCCAGTGTGCCAGTAGTTTTCTCTATTCCTGTCTTGATAGGTAATAGAAAGAGAATGGTGCACTCTGCTCTGTCATAAAATCTGCCTAATTTGTTACCAAATCCTTGCCATGTTAAGTCAGGGTCCCCCAATGAGCACAAAGGTAGCTCGACTGAATATTTTAAATCTTACCAACACGTCCTTTTTAATTGATGATCATACCACTACCTATAATCTGGAAGTTATGCTTTTGACTGAAACATGGCTAGATAATAGTTGCATTGCACCGATTCTCATTGAGGCAGCCCTTCCAAACTACTTTTATTAATGTTATTTCTCAGACAAGAAAGGTGGTGGTGTTGCTGCTATATTTAAAGACTCATTTCAATGCACGCAGCTATCAAGCAGTGATGTTGCCTTCTTTGAATATCTTTGCACTGTGTTGTAAGGCATACCAAAAATCCTGCTGTTAACAATTTACAGACCTCCAAGGTCCTCATCAAAATTTGTTGATAACTTCACTGAGCTGCTTTCTGTTATCTCTTGTCGGGGACAGCAGTGAAATCTTTTTATGGAAGCTATGTCAATAAGCCTAACATCAGACTCTGCTGATTCCCTCTTTGATAATTTTGACTGTAAAAGCTCTGAAAGTTATTGATGCTATTGAACCTGAAAAGGTACAAATGACCTCTGGCAAGCAGAGAGCACCATGGAGAAACAACCCAGCTCTCAGTCAGTCAGAAAAGAGAATTCAGGAAACCTGAGGCAAATAGAGAAAATCAAATCACTATGCCATCTTTAAAGATATCATATTTACAATTCTGAAATAAATCAGCATTTTATCTTCACAAACAAGTAGAAAGAATTAGAAATCTCACGTCGAGACAAGTAATAGAAAAACTTGTTTCAACTGGTAGTACCTTCAGTCAAAACAAAACATGGTGACACTGCCTTTAGCTACTATGCCGCACACAGATGGAACCAACTTCCTGGTGATCACAAATGGGTTGTCAACTGTTAAAGTTGTCAACTCCTTGTACTTCTTACTAATGGCAAGAAAACTCAATAGTATTCAAAACTTTCAGTATATTGATGATGACATTAAAATACTAGTAGCAAATGTACTGTGTAAATGTAAAGGGCGCATTACTCACAACGCATGTACACTCTGCTTGTTACACACAGGGACAAGCAGTAACGTTCCTCATCCTCAATAGGACACACGAAGCTCTCCAACATCACAAACCAACTGTTATATATTTTGCTAATTTACTTCTCTATAGTATCACATATATAACACAAACTATTGAAATGTCCATCAGAATCGAGTTATTAATGTCACTCAGACAGGTTTGAAATATGTTTGATATATGTATGAAACTTACAATAATGTCGTTCAGCTGTGACTCAATGTAATGTTATCTGGGATGGAACATCAGTAGCCTGCTGATGTTCTGTTTGCCGCACACAGCTGGCTGTGTTTCAAATCCTGTCCTTTGAATTTATTATATACCTGCAGCATCACATAGCAGCAGAAACAATAAGTACGTCTTCGAATTGAGACTGATGTGCACATGTACGCATGGAGTTAAACACGACCTTAATGTACTTGAGCCATGCGCTTTAGACCATGGCCTATGGATGGTTTAAATAGGGCCTTTCATCTTATTATTCCATGCCATTATTATATATGCTGCATATTACCCATTACCCATAAGCATTGTTCATTGTGCCCATGCACAAGATAAACAAAACAGTGACCCACTCATAGAAAAAGCTCCTGCATAGTGCTCTAGACTAGTCTAAAACTCCACACGGATCCTTTAAATGAACTTCCTCAGCTAATGTTGTTGGAGATGAATGGGAAGATGCTACAATGACTCTATAGGTGTCCCACAGTATGTTTCCAGCACATGTAGGGCAATATGCTGTTTGCAGCTTTGTGCTCCACCTTACATAGGCTTGCTCCATCAGCTATCACAAGTCCATCACAGAAAAAAAAATTCAGCATACTCTAGCTTGTTAGAGTGTAGTATATACAAACAGAAACAGAAAAGAAACAGCCATTGTGTCCTTCTAGAAAAACAGTGTTTTCTTCTTATTTTTTAAAACAGGTGTGGCTCTCTCTTTTCCCCTTCTGAAGGATAGTCACTTCCAAAATGACCATCTCACAGATAAGTTGTAGTGGGAAGCCAGAAAACATAAAAATGCCCTTTCTGCTGGTAGTTTGAAAATACAGTGCTGCACTAGATCAGAATGCGTACTCTGCTCTCACAAAATTAAATTACATGCTTCTTTCTTCACCCTCTAACCCTAGTTCATACAACGTGGTGGCAGATTTTAATGTGTTAATTTGAAGAAGTGATTCTTTAAACACCCTGCCGTTCAGGCACACTTTCAGTGCTATTTCATTGTGAAATGTAATTAATTTTGCATGCCTTATCGCTTAGTGGTGTTTTTACATGTGACGGTGGAGAGAAAAAAAAAAAAACTCTATTATATATATATGGCGCATACCAATATCATTTACACCAGTTTCCAATCTAAACAAGTAATAGACATGCCAATAATTGCCTCACATCTACAGTCAGACAGTCCAGTGTTCAGATGAATTGGTACCCTGGTTGAGACAGCAGGGTACAAGTCATTTGAGAAAAAAAAGAAAGACAGAGTAAGAGAAACCTCGCTGCACAGGATGTTCTAATAGTCAAGGGTAATACTTTCCTATGGTAGGTGGGTTTTTGTTACTTGTGTTTTGATAGGCTTGAAATCAGTATTTGAGAAGGCTACATGGTCATTTAAACACACAACTTGTGCGTGTCATGTGATTTCTTCACATCTAGCCAAATGTAGCTACTTAAATTGATCTCTGTCTATCTGATCTCTATTTCTTTTTTTGTTTTGTTTTGTTTTAGAAAGTAGTTCCAGGCACTGCTGATAAGAAGCTACTTTTGGTGTGAAAACAATATAAAATGGCAGCTAAGGCAATTGAAAAGGCTGTGTATGTGCAACAGAGGTGAATATAGATATAAAACTATTCTCCAAACCAAAACGTAAAGCAAAATATATAATAATAATAAAAAAAGAACACCATACCTGCAGTTTATAAAGATCACCATAAAAAAATAATTGATGTTTTTCTCACTAGATCACCTTCATACTTCTATACATGCACACATCTGCACATGTACCAGTGTTGATGGAAAATAGTCAGTACTGAGAGAGAGTCTGAGTTGCTGATACCAAAACTTGACATTTACTGTTAATATTTTAGAGAAGATTTTCTCCTGCTTGACTCCATTGTTGATCTGGAAATGTACTGTACTTTCCAGTAACTGATTTCCACATCAAAAAGGAATGCAGTCTCAGGATGTTATCAGTAAGTTACACCAAAAATATACCATCAAACTTGACACCTACATTGCCAGTTTGCCATTTGTGTATAGAATACATTACTTTGATGGCAAAAAAAAAATTAATATTATATTAAAGTTAAAATAATCAGCTGCGCAACAAAATGAGATTCCTACGTCTGAAATATCAGACTTATAATAAAGTTTTAAATAAGTAAAAGCAATTAGCATTTCTTTGAAGATAATGATCTTTATACTCATAGTTCAACTGTTTAATTTCCCTGCTCAGCATAAAGAAAACTACCATTCTTTATTATAAGCCTGAGAGACATTAATAAATAATCTAATGATAAATAACCCCACTGACCTCTGAAGTATACCACATACAGTTAAAATGTACATTATGACACATATACACTCCAAAATATAAAATAAATGCATTTTGAGATATGTTATCAAATGAAAAAAAAATATTCAAATTTAATCAAATGAAACTGAATCAAATCAAACAGTGTGAATAATTAATCAGATTAGATAACGCACATCAGAATACATCTCTAAAATGGACAAATCATATACTTTGAAAACTGCTGCTTGTCCATACTATTAGTGTATCTGATGTAACATAACAACAATATGCTTATTTGAGGCAGATGGTCATTAGAGTTAGAGAAATACATCTTGTGTCAAAGCAACATATTGTAAGATGCACTTCACATATGTGTGTATTTAAAGGTCCGGTGTGTAACATTTGGGAGGATCTAATGGCAGGAATGAAATATAATATTGTTTTCATTAGTGAATAATCACCTGAAAATACAAATCGTTGCGTTTTCGTTAGCATGGAGGCTGTCTTGTTTAACCACCATGTTTGTACAGTGGTCCAGAACGGAACGAAATGGTTCAAATTCTGCAGCTAGATGCCACTAAATCCTACACACTGGTCCTTCAAAGTGCATGCGTCTCTCCACGTGAGCGGACATACCTCATCACTTTCACTGCCGATGAAGTCATCTTCAGGCTGGGCCTCACATCGCCTTCCACTTTTACCCTGAGCCTGATCATTTCCCATCTCCATCTTCTCCTGGTCACCCTGGCCTTGCCCTCGTTTGGGTGAGTGTGGCTGGGATAAGAAAATGAACACCTCGTCTTGCAGAGTGAGCTGGGGCTCGGACCCCTCATTACTCTCCCAGCTGCTACAGACCTGCAGGTCACAAGACAAACCTGGGCATATCGAGAAGGAGAGAGACTCTGCTGGTGTGGGAGCAGCTCCTGGACTGTCCTTGGCAGGACTACTATCATCTAAAATAAAAGATTATAGAACAAAACAAAAACAAGGCGGTTTTAACTTAAATTCTCTCTTTGAAACATCCATTGTTGCACATGAATATTGATGAATTAAAGAATTCAGGGCTTTGAGTGTACAAATTGTATAATACATGAATAAGTCTTTCAGAATACACACAGAGGACTTAACCACAAAGACTGAGTAGAGAATAATGATTAAAATCTAATTAGTGAGTAATAAATCCCTTTTTAATTTTTTCATCATGTGGCTAATGTCATTCAAGTTCATTTTATTATAAGCACATAAAAATGTATAATAACAATATGCAAAAATGTAATGAATTCCATTGCTTGCCAAACGTGAACATTAATTTCTCCTGCACTGACATTTTTGTAGCTTTTGTTAATAGCCCTGCTATGCTAATACCATAATGAGAATATAACAGTATAAACAACATAATCAGTAGAACACCAGTTTACTGCAAAATTGTCAATCATGAAATGACAACTCTATATAAACATCCTTAAAAATCTAACTGGTTTAGACATCTATTTTCCAAGCAAATATTGCCCCCGTCCTGCTTTAGTCTTTCAGTTTTTGTTAAATTAGAAAGATAAAATCTTTCAGCAGCATTACAATACCTGAGACTATGTTCTTGAATATATATCCAGCAGGGGAAAATCTATTCATGTGTGCATGCAAGAAACATCGAATCCTTGAACTCCACGATAGGCCTGAGCTCAAAGAAAGAGGCACCTCTATCTGAATGAGTGAGCACATTTGAACCTCTCGACAGTATAATCACTTTCTCTAATTGCCCACTGTGTGGCATACCCTGGGCCCGGGAGATGTCCCTCTGACTTTTATTTAATGTGCCACATTACCATTAATGAACTGACTACTTTCTGTCTGTGGGCAGGGCTGCAGCAAAGGAGCTTATTGCTGTGGAGAAACATCCACAAATGAGCTTTCTGAGCACGCACACTCATTTTGTGAGGACAATGCTGGTGTAGGTGTGTGCGTGAAGGTGGGGAAGATTTGGTGGGTTGGAGTTCGGGGTATGTACTCCAGTAAAAATCCTGCAAATGGCCTTGACGTGGGTTATGCAAAATTTAAAAAGACGAACAAAAGCCATGGTGTATTCTGCATAGAATGAGCCTCATTAAAATTCATGCAATATTTTGAAGTGATCTAATTCATAAATTAAGAGTAGGAATAGGTACTTTCTCAAGTAGAAAGGAGCTACTTGGTAAAATGAGAACATGCAAAGTAGACATCAATATCACTCAACATGCATATTATTCTCTTTTGTCCTATCCCTCGCTGTCTTTCTACACTTATCTAACTATTGCTCGGTCTGGAAGTGCACGTCTTCCTGCTGTCCTGCTTCTGGCCTATTCACAGCAGATTTGAACATCACCTGCTGTTAGGTGCTGTGTCTTTTCTGTTAGGGTCAGGCGTTGTTGCCTGCTGTCTTGCCTACTGGAGGGAGGAGTGCCCTCTTCCCTTGTTTTACTTCTCTTTCGGTGGCCACCAGGGACAGCATTTGAGGGGGCTGTTGAGCAGAATTAAACACCATAGCATAGTAAACCACACATTCACCACACCATACTCTATATTCCCACATACACACAGAATGCAAGACGAAGAGCACACAGCTTACCTGACGATGCTAACCTCTCTCTTCCAGCACTGAAGACCCGTAGCTTCTGAGATCCCACCTTGTCAAACACTCTGTCTTTTGGGGGATGGGGCTGTACACTGCCAGATGTTCCTATATACAGAACTTTCAACATTATACAAGCTTTTTAACACAAAACAGTTAAACAACAATGTTAAGTGAAGCTTATGTGAAGCTTTCTAGCAACATGATGAACTGCTTATGCACCGTGAAAATCCCTATTAATGAAGGAATTTTAGTAACTGAGCTTCTTACATTCATTCAGTGCACAGCGAATAATACATCCAGCTACATTATATTCAGCTGAATTAAGGATTTTTAATCATCCATTTTTGCATTCAGTCATGCTCAAAGGATAGTGTATTGCCAACTGTGAAAGCTGTTATTAGGTGCATGGAATAACATACAGCTGGACTCTTGTTTCGTTGGTTCATATGTAATGCTTTCATTTTTCTTATAATTGTGTGTATTCTTAAGGTCAAGAAGCATGTAATGAGAGGAATACGGTGTTGGCTTTTACAGCAGGCAGTACGCTTTAAGTCACACAGCTGAAAGCCTTTGAAAAGGATATTCACATGCTAGAAAAAAACAAGAAGCTGGGTGATTTTTATCTATCAATTTCATCCATGACATTAGATATTTAGACACAATAAGTCCAACAATTTACCTTGTTATTATATCAGTGTAGTATTTATGTTTAATAAGTAAGATAAAGATGAGATTGTGATTTTCACTGCATACCAACAACAGCAAGATGAAACAAACCTGACTCTACTCTTGATTTGCTTAAAATGAAAAAGTGGCATTCAAGCTCTGCACTTAAAACACAACATGTTCGGGGGCTCCACTGCATTATGAACTAATAAGGGTGTGGGCAGTGGTGATTCACATTGTTATTTAATAAATTATTTCTACTGAGCAGAAATAGGCAATCTTCTTTTAAAAATCATTTTGTAGCTCAACTGTAGTTCTCTGAAAAATTTCTCAAATCTTGTCAGCTATATTTTCTGTCCTGTGTTTAGCCTCATTTTCTGCTCCCTATTCCCACCCATCTGTCACGTAGTATATATACTGGTCCACCAGCTGACTCTCTTTGCTAAACTGTATTATGTGCCTTATATATGCTGTCTCTAGCAGCTCCCACTTTGGTGTTGTTTGCCTACTCTCCTTGCTTACCTTTTAATGATCCTGCTTTTGAACAAAGACAAAATAAACTGCCTTTTAACCTAACTGCTCTACTTCTGGGTCTTGCTTCTGGGTCCACATTACAACTTAGACTCTTAAGTCCATTAGGTTCCAGGAAGGTTCCAGGAAGAGTAGCAGCCACCATATTTGGCCAGAATGTGGTTGTCATGGTAAGTCCATGCACCACAAACAACAATTTGTGCAGTTCTTTTTACCAAAATACGCAGTATATAGCCAGATGGGGGGTGAAAAGTGGTAAATAAACTTGTGAGGTAGCTAAGTCAGTATAGAAAGAAACAAACAAATGAATAGCTGGACGCCCAGGAAATGTTTAGATGCAGAAAGCATACAGGCTTGATAAAACAACAGTGAACTTTTATTCAAATGTACCCTCAAGAAGAATGTGGGTAGGTTCTCCGTTTGATAAGTTCTCACTCAGGTTGGCAATGCTCCGGCTTTCTGCAGGGGCTTTTTGGTTCATTCTACTGGACGGGGATCCCTGCTGGGCACAACAAAGGAAGAAAAAAATATTTTGTATTTACATTTATAATATTTGACACAATTCAGAAGGATTTGTTATTATTATAGGATTCATGCGGTTACCGTATTTGAGATAAAGAGAACACTTCTATCCATTCCGTCTGAGGCTGCACTGATTTTTCTTCCAGTTTGAGGAGGTGGTCCTGTTACCCTGGAGCCAGAGGCTGTGTGTACAACACCCTGGGGCCTTGTTCTTCGGTAACTGGTTGATCTGGCAGTGGCAGACTGATCAGGAACTGCAAAGAAATCCCCATTATTCACTGAAAAATTACTGATTCTTTTTTGCATAATATTTTCCTTTAGGAATTTTCTTACATCGTATGCTGATACATCTTCTAATTAAAAAATAAGACTATATTTGATTTATAGGACATTACTAAATCACTGGATCTCAACAATCTGCCAAGTAGGGTTGCACATCTATGGTCATCCATGTTAATGAGTAGCCACTGAAACTTCCAAAGGGTATGCTTCACATTTAGACACATAGTTCAGAAATGGCCAGTATTTTTGACATCAGTGAGAAGCCACTTTCACAGTAGCAATAAAACCCTTTCAAAGTCAAACTTTCCTGTTTTTATACACTGGAGTATGTTTTGACATGTGTTACACTACATTGCAAACATAACCAATGCTTGAGTCATTTCAGATGAACTGACATTTTCCACATAATTCTGGAGGCTGTAACAGTGCTACTTTGAATTCAAGACTATGGTGGTTGAATATAACTTAGACTCTACTGATAAACTGATTGAGTTGAGCTGATATTTTTCTTTAATAAATCAATCAGTTTCATACCATAATGTAAAAATAATGGGCTGTAGTGGGAGTCGTGACAGGGCCACAACCTGACCCTGCTGCTGTATCTGTGTCAGGGCTCATTAGGGCCACCTCCGCTGATGATAACAGCAAAAACACACTTTCTCTCTGATCCTCATCTGAGCAGAGAGCAGATACTTCCATTCCACAAAACACACAGGATCATAAAGATATAGACAGAGCTGAGTTGGATTTACAGTCTGGGTCTGGGTCTTCTGATGCAGCAGATTCAACACTCAGAAAATGACCCAGGTTTTAAGAGTGAGTGCATTTCTATGTGCTTTAAATTTCTATCTGCCCATAAAAATAAAAGCCCATTAAAGAATGTGCCAAAAATAAGGAAGAAAATTAGACATGTTGATAGAGAAAAAATATATATTTTGAGCAGTCATTTTGACGTGCGAAAATGTATTGACCTTGTCTTTGGTGTATGAGATAATCACTGTTTGTTTGCTGCTGTAGCTTACTTTTAACAGTTTCTGACAGATTGGGTACTGAAGCAACAATATTCACCAAGCAACTTTGTCACAATTAAATTGTATGCCTACTTTAATAGCAATCGTTTTAATTATGATTAGGAATGTTATGCTAATAATGCAGATGCTAATTATGAAAAGCTATTTCTTGTGTGTGGTTACTGCTCTCTTCTATGGGCATTGCCGGTTGACTCAACATGACTTAGACAGCTGTCAGAACAAATAAATAAGCGCTGATAAAAAAGGCCACAGAGGCGGCAGAACTGGATTACTGGTGCATGTCTTTTTATATGAGGAGATAATTGCGGCTCTCTGAGAACAGGTGAGGTGCAAATGAACACAAAAATGAGGACCACAGGAATTTCACACGAGGAAAACAAAACGATTATCATCACAGTCTCTTCATAAAAAGCAATTTCTCTATGTATATTAACTGTTTCATTGGTAGATTATCTTGTGTAGTGAATGTACACACTTGTATCTGCAGGACACCTTTTATAAGTGAACTATGTATCTGCTGTGATGCATTACAGAAGAAAAACACAGAGTTTGTGCAAAACTTGGATTTTCTTTACCATTTCATGACCTGGCTTTGGGTGTGAGGGCATTGTCATATAAAACATAAGAGGGCCTTCCCCACACTGTTCCCGCAGTATTTTGTCTTAAATATCATTGTATGCTGCAGCATTAAGATTCCCCTTAACTAGAACTATGGGGCCTAGCTCAAATCAGGAATCCACTTTTGGCAATATAATGCAAGTTGTTTGCTTTGTTCCCAAAAGTTTCATGTCTTTGGGTAATCTGAGTTCCACTGGTAGAGTTATTTATTGACAGTGGTGGGAGGAGTGCTTAGATCTTTTACTTAAAAGCAGAAATAGAAAGAACAGTGTGGAAAGATTCTTTCTTATATAGTGAGTTAAGGTACTACATTCATCTATAATATTACAGCATCATTTATTAGCCGATCACGTTTTGTATTAATGAATCAGAAAAGTAATAAGTTATAGTAATAGTCCAAAATGTAGTGGAGCAGAATTATGAAGTAGCATAAAATGGAAATACTCAAGTAACTCAAAATTGTAGTCAAGAACAGTGTTTGAGTAAATGTACTTAGTTACTCTCCACAACTGTTAATTGATAAATTCACAATCCTACGATTTGCTCTTACCTACCACAGTCAGAGCTCAACAGTGCAGCCCTCATATCTGCCTTCTGCAAATTCTCCATGTTCAGCACTTGAGTGACATGGTTGACATCTGGTGGGAATTGGCAACTGCGAGGGATTAGGTCCATGAGACCAGCTCCACCGAGAAACATATCTATATTAAAAGAAGAGCAATGTCAGATCCTGACCATAGAATAAACCAAAACACGTTATCATGAACACAACAAAAGTAACATTTGGATCAGCAGGAAAATACAACATGAGGTGCTGTCTTGACTGGCAAGTAGTGTAGGTGTGCACTAAGTAGCCATCACTGAGTGCAGCTGTTGGCACTGAAGAGCCATATTTGAGTTAAACAAAAATCAACACTGAGCTCAAAGCCAACAACCACAGAGAACAGCCAACTGTTTCTCTCTCTCTGTCTCTCTCTGTCTCTCCACACACACATACACACACAATATCATATAAACTTACAAGACTCACAAGAAATCAACTCAAAGTGAAAACCACTGACTTGCTTCAATGCTAAGTGCTTAGCTGTTGTATGTTTTAATAATAACTCAAGGAGAGTGGGACTTTAGAGAAGCTGATGAAATTTTCACTTGACATTAATCATTTAGGTGTAACCAACTTCATTACCATTATCTGACATTGCTGTAGGCTCTGTTTTCATGGTGAATATTCTGCGGACTTTACAGGTAGCGAACAAAGTGATGCCATCCAGTGTCAAAAATCCCTTGAACAGTTCATCGGTGAATGATACAAGGTCGATGCACAAAGTTAACCACTGAGACAGAGAAGAGAAACAATGTGATTTTGTAGTTAGAAGGAGACAAACAGCTCAATAAGCTATAAAAACCACCGATAAAAAAGCACATAACTGAAAGCAAATACTGAAATAACATGTCAAGGATGAGTTAGAGACTCACAATATTGCGTTGCAGGCCTACAAAAGGAATCTTTGCATGCAAAAGTGTGGCAGACAATTCTTTATGCACTGTTGATAGATGAAGTCTTCTTTTCAGGTGCTCTGAATCAGTTATCCTGTGAATAAGAGACAATAGAACAGAACATAAATTATCACCAGCATCGACGATGTCACTAAGAAGTCCTGACCAGAGAAAGCCACAACCTTTATTGGTCTCTTAGGTAAGCTCTCAAAGGTGTTTTTACTTTATTCTAGTGCTGTGAAGTCAGCTGTCACAACTCACTCTAATGGAAGAAGAACATCACCAACAGTATTTCCCCAGAAGTAGGTAAGTAAATTTATTTATATTATTGTTCCCATGACAATAGCAGCATCTACACTGTATACCACAGCGTGTTAAATTTAATTTGACCTTGAAGTGAATTGACGCAAGAAGAGTTGTTTGGTGACTAAATGTAGGCAAAACATTATGCTATGTTTTACAAATGTGCTTATTCCTTTGAATATAACCTTGTAGAATTTACTGTGGCTGGGAAAATAAGAACCTCTTTTCTTTTGTAGTGAGTAGTTTAACAACATTTTAATCACAAATGGTTATTTAAGCAATTACATAACAGTTGTTGCTAATATGATGCACCACATTTTTCAGTTGGCTCGCGGGGTTTTCCTACTAGATGTATACAAGCTGTCTTTTATTCATTTGTTCTGTGGTCTGGGACAAACTGGCCATTATAATTTTAAGTATAATTTACATTATTAAAGACTACTGTGGCTACCATATTGTGCCACAATAACAGTAACAAAACTCCTTAATCAACTGCAGAGTTAAAGATTTCTTGGTATCTACAACAGCTCTCACAAATGTTCAAGGTTGAGTAAAGAAAATGTGACTGCTGTGCTTACGCAAGCTCAATGGAGAAATCTTTGCACTGAGGAATATTCACTTGAAGGACCAAAAATCTTTGGAGAAGCCCAACTACAAAAAAAACAGAAAAAGAAGTGAATTACTATTAACATGTGAGCATAACAAAATATTGTAATAATTCACAAATGGGTGCAAGTATGTGACTTACGAGATATTTTCCCATTCTCTGGCATTTGCATCTTGACAGTCTGGCTGCTACCCTCCAGACAGTAAACAAATCCTTTCACTTCTTTATTATACTCCTATGGGAAGAAATAACACAGAAGAGGCTTTGCTAAGAGAAAGACCTTGCAGTATGACCTGCATTGTGTAGTGTAACAGTAGAGACTGCAAATACGAGCATGAGGTTGGAGATGGAAAGTGTCAAGAACACATCTATTATGAAAAAAAAAAAAGCCATTGTCTGGAAGCAGGGGGGAAAATGTGCTGTTAGATCAGCAGCGTTCCTGGGCATCTACTAAATAAAATGACCGAATAAATGCAATTCAATCATAATGCAAGTTTGTATTGTCTAACTAATCTCTCCTACAGTTTGGATACTGTACTGGAATCCCAGATTTCCAGGTCTATTCGTCTTCTATAAGGCTGGTAACCTGCCCAGGATGACACCCATGGGAAGTGTACCTCAAGTTCAGTTGTTGATACACTGTTTCATTATGGGTTAATTCATCTCTGTGGGTAACCATTCAGACCTCGTTGTACACTGCATGTTATTGGACTGTATTTGTTTATTCGGGCCTGTGTGGTAGCTTGACTTCAGCTTGTGTACAAACAAAGGGCTGAGGTAAACCAGCAACTCTGAAAACTCACCTTGTGTATGGCTGACGGCCCTCCGCAGAGTTTCCACTTGGCTGCAGGGTCTTTACCCTGTCCACTGAAGACCTCGACCACAGCGCCACCCTGCAGCAAGAAACGGGGCTAATATTAGCGATAGGCTTCACTGTTAGCCTGCAGTTAATGTTATACCAGGCCAACGCTCATATTAGCCCACAAAGAGCCTTGTTTACAAAAGCACAAGGCCTTTCTAGGTTACCTGATAATTATTCCTGAACATTTTACGTGACGTGACGTTGGTAGAAATTATTTTGAGGTGCGTGTTTAGCCGGATAAAAAATGTTTCGGCTATCTGTACGTTACCCCATTGCGTTTCAAAGTTCACTTCACTGAAAAAAGCAAACTATCTTATCTTTAAAACAAGCTAATGTGTACTGACACCAGCTAACACAGGACATGTCTCCATGGTTACCGGACGCTGCTGCAGCAACCGATGACGGTTCGAACCAGAATGTTGCGTTAACCAATAGGAGTCCAGGTTTAGATCTACGGGCCGGACAAGGTGGAACTATTCCACGTAATTTGTGTTGTGACGTTTAGTTACCTGATTCGCTGTAAAATCAGGGGACACGCCCATGTTAAATGAAACGTGGTATGGATGGTGTAAGTTACAAACACTGCCTTTTGCCAAAGTTCTGTAAGTTTCTTGGCGCTTTTTTTAAATCATTCACCTCGCAGCCATGAATTTAAGTTGTGTTTTCTTTCAGTTCATCTACTGAAACGTTTTGTTGTCCGTCTGGGTTTGCTGAGGCACACACCTATTCAATATGTTCTGTCCGACATCCATTAAATTCTGGAATTATATTTCCCTGCATCTTAATGGTGTGAGAAAAATCTCATCTACATCCCATTTTGAAGAAGTTCTAGCAACATGGGACCATTAATATGTGGAGTGTTATTATAAAGTGTAATAAGTGTTCAATATAAAGCAGTAGAACTTCTGTTCATATGAATAAATACAGACAAAATGTGAAAGATGACCATGATTTTCTTTTTTTAATTCAGCCTGACTATACATTTTTATTGCAGGTTATTTTTATTTCATTTTATTTTGCCAGTTTTGATCACAAAGTTTTATCTTCCTGTCAAGACAGGTAGCAGACAGATAGAAGCGGTTTAGTCCTGTAGAAGGGCTTTTATTTTTTAAAATTTTGATAGTAAATGTTTTATTTCAAATCTCTGGACTACTCAGAAACACTGCAATAGTTTCCCACTATAGTGTTCGAGTGTGAGATGGGATGTTTTAATAAACAGCATACCGAAAGATGTTGCTACAAATCAGTTAAAAATAGACCTGTATTAAAGTTGTATCTTCTCTTGAAATGCAAAAATCCATTATTGTGTCATTGTCACTTTCTTTGTTTACCCTGGCAGCAGGGCTATTATGAGATCAAAAAGATGTCTTTTTAATTAGCTTCTGAGGGAGACCACATCCGGAAGTACAACTGTATGGCTTACAGCTTATTAACATGTTTTGCATGTATCTGACTTCAAACACAAGGTGGTCTCAGTTATTTATGGATATAGAACAAAAGACACCAAAAGATATCTGTCCAGTCACATCTATGACCATAGTGAGTTTTATTGTTCTTGAACAAACGGCACGACAAAGTAGGCTGTATATCACTGTCCCCATTTTCATGGATTTTGTGTTTGTGCTCGTTGTACTGAGCACAAGCTAAGCTAGTGACTGGTGACAGTGCATATAGGAAAAAGGAATACCAGTAGTTTGGAGGCCAAATCTTCCATAGCCAGCCACTTCCATCAGTTGGTTATCCGTTCTCAGCCCCTCGCTGGTCGTGTAAAACAGATCTTTAGGACACATATGGAAATATATAACAAACATAGGTCAAAAGGTGCAAATTGATTTTTTTCTATCCAGATGGAGTCAACTTTTCAAAATATAATTAATCTGAGAGAGTTCATTTTGACTTCCTTTGGATGCTTGCACCAGTTTCACAGCCACAGTATTGTGAATTAGTTTCTTTCCAACTTCTTTCCATAGAAAACATAGATAATGCCCTCAGGGTTCATCATGTCCTCATGTTAACCTGCCATGTCATTATTTCATTTTCACATGTGCTTGTACTTGTGGGTGGCGTATAATTGGCTCATTGTCACCATCCCTTTCAGCAGAAAGCCTCTCTCACTATTGGTTAAATGATGTATGCCTTCACAAATCATGCAGGGCATTTATTGTGCTCCATAGATCAAAGTTTTCCCTGACTTCACATGATTTATTTCTATTTTTATTTTCTTTACATAACTGTAGTGTTGATAACTCCAAGTGTGGCACCGGTAACCAGGCAGCTATATGTCATAGATTGTGTTACTTGTACTTAAAAATCTTGGCACACATGCAAACTTAACTACTGTTCATGAAAAACTGACCATGCTTCTTTCTAATGGAGAGCACTTAAGTGAAGTACTACTACTAATTTGCATCACCCTTGGACTTAGTCACTGTAAAGACCGTCCCCTCTTACTGCTTTATTATACCACTATAGGCAGACTTAGAGGATAGAAATGGCGCCAATAGAGCATGGCACAGTGAAAGTTTCATAATTGACTTTTTTCTTTACAGGAATGGTTTGACACTGATTGGGACAGACAGTCTCATTAAAACAAAGCCTGGCATGCAGTGAACACTGACGAAGCCGGTATGGAGAAATCAGTTAATAAATCAGTGCTTGTTAGCATACTTAATTATGACTAATTATTCACTCATTATTTTGAAAAGAATCTATTCATTTGCATCAGTCAAAACACATCAATTAGTGTAGACAATGTTAGTTTTGATATACTGTAGAGTGACAGTAAGACAAGATTTTTTTATTGTTGTAATGACCACATTCATGTTGCTATTCCCAAAATATTTGTCTCATGATGAAACTATAAATGCAATTAAGGGCTCCAGATTTCAGTTTTACCTTAGAAGAGCTTGTTTCTGGGGGGAAGGAGGCTGAAGGATGGTGTGATCCTTGAGTTGCCTGACTTAAACTCATATCAGAGTATCACACATACAGTAGCTGATGTACCATGAAACCTATTTGTATCGATCCAGTCTGTGTTTTTCTTTGTAACGCTCATCATCACTGAAGCATAACCTACTTTCAAAGTAAAATAATGTAATAATTCACTACAAGATAGTGTAGAAAATGGTTTCCCAGAAGGCCAAATATACTGTGCAGTATATTTCAATGAGGAGCAACTTCATTCTGAGAGAACAAATATTTTATTGACATGTGCACAATAACAATGAGAAATGTGAACGTTTTTTGGCATTTAGACCTCATTGTGATGTGATCACATTTTGGGGAGTCTACACACCAGTGTTGGAGGGATGAAGACAATGGCTGACATCAACATGGCTGATGGAGAGCGTGGCAGAATCTGGTAAGTTTAACTGAAAGAGTAAATACTTATTGTGAGAGTAAAAAAGCAGAATTGTGAATGCATGAGGCATAAAGATAGTCATCTTGATTGAACTTACACTGAACTTCATTATACATACATTCAAAGATAAAAGTTTCCCTTTGTGCTAGTGGATTTTCAAGTTTTCTTATAATAAATGATTGAATTAATTATCACTGAAAAACATTTGTTGTTTGTGGGTTCATTAGCAACTGACATTTCTAACTTTTAATCAAAGAGAAGGCATTTCTAGACTGGGTTGCTAATAGCTAAGATGGTAGAAATATTCATCATTGTGATCCTATAGTGAAAGAAGAAAAGAAGATTTAAAATAAGATTCATCTCGTTTCTTAAATTGCGTTGGTATCATTTGTACTTATGCGATCATGATCTTTCATTCATGTGAATAGCTTCTAATTTCAAAGGGCCAAATAAGAATATGTATAAATACTTGACAAAAAAGTGACTAATGGCAAACATTGCTGTAAATGGGGACATATCAGGTTTTTATCAGAATTTGATGGTTGATTTAAGCTTGTTATTGTGTCGATGCAGGATTCATGGTTTTTGCGACTCTATTCTATCAGCTGATGTCAACAGTACTGTGGCAAAGATAATTTTGCTTCTTTTGAGCTAATTTTGTGTGCTGTTTGTCAGATTTCCCAGATTGCCAGAAATGTAATTGTCAGGTTCTTGTTGGAGTCTTTATTGTATTCAACAACCTGGTCCAAACCATCTTTAGCAGTGCTTCTAATTAGGATAAAAACATCTGAGAGTTTATGTTTGAGGACATTTTAACATTATCTTCTCTGCCCCTTATGCCATGAACATTAAAATAGATTTACCACAAGTTACACGCTTGTCTCACTTTTTCATTTGTAACCTACTTTAGATTTAAAATTTTAAAAAAATAAACACTTGAACAGTACTGTCCAAGTCACCTTAACATTGTCTGGACCCACAACCTTGAATATGCGACGTCTATTTATAGGGACATGCCCTAAGACTTGTCGTAAGTTCACAAAGACAAACTAATCAAAGTGAGAAGTTAGTAATCAGGGTCATTACCGTCCTCCATATTCTCACTTCCTGTTCTCGCTGGTGGCAAGTGGGACAAACTCTCAACCACTATGACCTCTTTTTTGTATTCCACAAAGCCACGATTCTAACCTTAAATAGAAACTAATTGGGAAAATCATAAAGCTTCTCATATCTTGTGTCGACTCATATTCCCCAACAAGTATTCATTTATTTCAGTCCAGTAAGCCCCCAGTCAACTGACCCACACCCTGAACCAATCATGTTAGATTATTGCCAATATTTGACTTTCTGTCTGAGGCTAATATGGTTTTTAGCTTTTGCATCTGTTGCATAATGTTTTGGCTTTGTGTACAAACTGAATCAGATTTTATTGTGAGTAATTTAACAGTGAGCTTTAGCGCAGGGAGCCAGCCTCTGGCTCAATAAACTGTATCACCTAAGAGGCCAATTCTTCTTTTATATCTGAAGACATATTTAGGTCGTGCCATGTTCTGTATTATATGATTACCGGCAGGTTAATGTCCATTAATCAACGATTATTTACCCACATACAGAGCAACACTCTGATTCTCTTGAATATTTTACAAGCTTAGTACGATGGCAATGAGCTGACAATCAGACATTACAAACAACAGCTGCAGTTGATTGAATTGAATTAAAAGCATGGCCCGCAAGAGGTTGAACGGGGGACATGGTTACATCTGTTTTTTAATACCAGATAAATCCAAACCTGAAGAGGGTTTTACTTAAGCATTACATTTCATAAGTCATGTAGGTCTTTTTCTTTTTGTATGTCTTTTTCTCAAGTGCTTGTGTTCAGTAAATGATGAAATTAATGATGTCTGAATTCCATTTAGTGGAGTCAGTTTCTGTGCATTGTCACTGTCACACTGTCGTGACTTGTTGAGGAACTTGAATAGAAAAGAACCATTGTTATTTATTGGTAAAATGTTTTCCATTAAAAACAGCCAATTAACATTTAACATTTAGCTGTTACGTATCAGTAAATCAATATTTTAAAGAACGTTAAGTTTAGTAGTCTATAGATTTAACACTTCAATAAATACATAAAAATATTTTCTTTATATAAAAAAAGTTCTAGATACAGTAACATTGGGTTTGATATTTTTTAATTTAAATATCTTTATCTTTTAAAAAAGTGTATTAATGGAATGGCCCTTCAGAATAAGATATGTTGGTGTATTTGCCTCAGCTCTTAGTTATAATTTTTAAAGATTTTAATATTCAGGCTTCAGCCCGTATCACAGAGAAGCAGGTTTGGACAAAATTCACTCCAAAAGTTTTTATTTTAACTTCTGCCAATATATAGACATGTTGGTAGATTACTGTGATCCAAACAAGAATCACCCTGGAAGAGAAAACCTGCACTAGAAAGTGAGCTGAAAACAGATAATGAGCAAGGGACTGTCAATTCAGTAAAATTAGCCAGAGGCATAAGCCAAAGTCAGTAAAATCTCTGTCACGAGGGAGAGTGTTGATTAATTTGTCAAAGTATGCCGTTTCCAAATTACATGTCACTGCTGCTCTGAACGAATGGGTCACCTCTATGACAGGTGATAATTTACATGCATGGCTGCATGCAGACAGACATGCTGCTTTCAGTATTTAAGGATTTACTGTGCTGAATTTGGATAATCATGTCTGTCACAAGAGGAGTTTGTTGCTGAGGCTGCAGGGTAGCAGATAAATAGTCAGAACACACACAGTAGTACCTCTGAAAAAAACTGTCTGTTTGATCTTTAACACAACTGTGGCCTGAGACGAGGCTTTGGAGCAGCACAGATTCATGTCTGTGAAATGGAGACACTAAGCTGGTGATCTCTGAATTGGCTAGGACCACAAGGCACAGGAGGAGAATACATTGGCTTTGTGATCTTTGTGAAGATAACTGAGAAGTGCTGCAGGTTTCAGTAGCTTAGCTCCAATAAGGAATTTATGAAAAATGGACAATAAGTCACCCATGCTCAACTATGCCCAACTCGCAGAGTGGTACTAAAGTATACCTACTTCTCATTCCGACTCCTCTTGACCTTGGCACAAGAATCTGACTGTTTCTTTACTTCAAGCATGCAATGTTAAAAATATTAAAGGAAGCATTAGGACATTGTAGATGTGTAATAAATCCAAGAGGCACTTGTGTGGCACTTGCTTGCTGCTCCACTGCAATTTCCAATCTATCTATCTATCTATC
>NW_023339740.1:16106684-16108611 GCF_004916995.1 Morone saxatilis | reverse complement strand
CTATCTATCTATCTATCTATTTGCTAACCACCCCTTCCTGTAATGTGTTGGCGGAAGTGAACCCTGTCGCTGAGCAACCATGACAACACATCCCACGAACATAAACTCTGTCTAGTTTTTTATCCTCTCTCTTTGCTTTTATTATATGTCGCTGTGCAAATTAACTACACAAAGAACAGCAACAGAAAACAAATTCTGATCTTTGCTTTCAGATCTTTGTTAATATATAGTGCTTAATATATAATATAGTCATATGCAAAGGCTAAAAGTTTTCTATGTTCACTAATTCACATTTACCTATATTAACAAACACAATATTAGTTTTTAACACAGTAGGAATTGAGAAAGTATTGGTATCTGTTTTGTAACAATACTATCCTCGGTATTACCCATTACTACCAAGCACTTGTGGATGGGTAAGGGTTTGTTTTTATGTGATGAGGTAGACAGGCAACACAGGCTCTGTTGGATTGAAAATGATGTATCCTGCCTCATACCAAGATGTCCAAAAAATGTGGCTAGAGCTGGACAGTTTTATATGGCACCAACAATTACTGCAAAACCTCCCTCCACATGACAAGAGCTGGCAACACCAAACTTGTACGTTGGCAAAGCCAACAGCTCATTCTCATCAGGTTTTAATAATGCTTTGGCAAGGTAGAGGAATGGTGAGACACACAAGTGGGAGATTTACAGGCCTCATTAATTTCCACTCTGATTTAACAGGATTTTACAGGTTGTTTTTGCTAAAATAATGATTCCATCTCATCATATGGCATCTCCTTTTTCTGTATAGTTCTATTCAAATTCTTTGGTGTTAGTTATATGTTTAATTAATTGTTGCAAATGTATTGACTATCTATTCATCGATTGATGAATTTTGTACTTATTGTTATATACCTTTCTGTCAGGCTGTGATGAACAAAACCATGGAGTAACAATAAAACATGTTTATTTATGCTTACTATGCTTACTAATGGTCAACCAGAACAGTTGCTGCTTATTGGCCAATGATTGAAGGCAGCAGGTCTGTGGCAGCTCCCAGATGCAAATGCATGTTAACGCTGCACAGTGTTGCAGTGTAAGCTTACAGGAACAATCTGTTCCCAGGGATGGGAATCGAGAGTTCCAGTTGAGAACCGATTCCAAATTGTGCGATCCATCAGAATCGTACGCCTCCGAGCTGATCAATTCCGGGATGTTTTTCTGACAGTTGCGCATTGCAAAGCAATTCTGACAAACAATGGCGTCTACGCAGCTGGAAACTTGTAGGCTTAGCAGATTTTTTTATTTGACTAAGAAAACCTAAAGGAAAATGAATGCTGTAATATTCTTTTGTCTCATCAGTTTTAGATGATGACAGACAGATTGTTGCTACAGTTAGCTATTCTGTGCATTGTGTTCAGATTCAGAGAACATAAAACTGTTGCATTGATGCAGAAAACCTGTCCAGGCCGACTTTTTTTCACACAGAAAACAGAACGGAAATCGATAAAGAGTTGGACCGATGACAATGGCATTGATATCAATAAAATCTTATCAATGCCCTGCTTGTTCCTCCAGTTATTGATAACACTTTTCAGTGCAATTTTTAATGTATTTTTAGTACAATAATAATATCAGCAAGACAGCCATTACATTGGAATAATAATGTAATTAGTATGTGAGGTTATACTTTAAGTTGCAGCTAATAAGAGTTGATTATAATATGAACATGGCACATGACAACACAACTGGGTTAATAACTCCAGTGTTCCAGTCCTTCACTGATCATTAAAAAATGTCTGGCTTCTTCTCAGTTCATATTTGTTTTCCGCCTGTGTCCTCAGTGACACCCTTTTTTTTCAATACTTAAAAATCAGGCTACCAAAACCAATATACATCAGGTTGACTTGACGGAGGAGGAAGAGGAAATTGGAAGCCTGAA
>NW_023339740.1:16104354-16106674 GCF_004916995.1 Morone saxatilis | reverse complement strand
TGAAAAAAGAAAAAGACAAGCTGTTCATCTAACGGATGTTAGTAATATTTTATTAATTGAACAAGTCAAGCACGCAGTCCATCTCAAACTGTAACTGTAAGAAGGCTTTGTGCTCATTTAATGAGGGGCATGCTGCTGCTGGACAGTCAAGAAAACTGAGAAGTGGAAGACCAATTTTTCTAACCAGCTCAATTCTCATGTTGTTGGACAGCAGTGAATAGATTCAAGACTAGTTCATTCGACCCTCCTTTGTAAAAAAAAAATTACAGTTTTGTAGCTTGGGTGTGTGTGTGTGTGTGTGTGTGTGTGTGTGTGTGTGAGTGAGTTTGAGAAAGAAAGAGACAGACAGACAGAAGTGGTTATTTTCTGTGTTTGTTGGCAGAGCTTCATTGAGAGCTCAGTGGTGGTTTTGTTTAACCCTCGTATGGCTCCGTGGTGCCGACAGCTGCACATTGCTGGCTGCACAGTACACACCTACATTACCTGCCAGTAAAGACCACTTTGTCATTTTGTCATTTTCAACTGATCACAGTGTTACCTTTGCCCTGTCGTTCTTGTTTTTAGTTTAGAGTATATATAGTTTCAGGTTTTATCAGAAAATGTTTTAGACATGTTTTTCAGTGGAACTGATTCCTCGGACTTGATCCCTCATAGATGCCAGCTTGTGTGTGTTTGAGTGTACCACCCTGGAGGTGCGCTTGGCAGCGTGACAGTGTTGTGGTTGTTAGTAGTTTCCTGCAGGTTGAGACAGAATATCAGCAGGAAAAAAAATACATTTGCATTGCAAGCAATTTGGTTTATGGGTTCCTTTGTTATTGTGAATCACCCTTGCTGTGTACAACCTGGCGCCAGATTTTTTAGAAAAAAACCCCATACAATTACATTATAAAGATTTTATATGCACATTTGACATTAGGAGGCATTAACCTTGAGTCTCTTGTGAGCACAGGGGTCTGTGTAAGATAAGTAGTGTGAATGACCCTTTACTGTATGTGGCCCTGAAAGCAATAGAGCCCCTGTAAGCCTGTATAAAATAAATCTGCAGTTATGCTAGTAACACTAGTTCTGTTATCTCAAGCTCAAAAGCTGCAAAAAACTTAGGGGATTCATGGTTGGTAAAAAAATCCTTTGCATGGGATGTCTTGAGACATATTTTATGCAAAATGTGTTCTTGTAGTAAGATGTAGGTGAAGTAGCTTGAATTCATGTCAGTTACAATGTACCCCAATTGTTTCAAATCAAAATAAAATAGAAATCAAAACAACCATCTTTTCAAACCATTTGTGCAGCGTAATTCACTTCTCGCTGTCCATTTGTATGCTGAATATGCTGCAAAGTTTATAGTTGCTAGTTTATACAAGATATGACTAAATACACAGCTTCCCGTTTTATCCCTCTTGTCATGCATGATCCTGTTTGCATAACGGCTGAAGCTTTGATTACATGTCCTGTGCTAGGATTCATGAATAGTACTTTTACCTCAAGAATATAACCCTTTAAAAAGTCAATGGCAATCAGCTGCAATTCACTTACAAGATAAGAACAGTGGAGAGTGACTGAGAACTGACATTTTATCACACATTTTCAGTCAATATACTGAAAATAACACGACAGGTTATGAATACATTGATGAACAACAAAATAATGACTAATAGAGTAAGATGGAGCCTGCTGTATGATAATGATATGAAATGGTGTGGTTGCCACTTTCAATGAGAACTGCTGAAATGCGAAATACTGAAACACACCTTTTGTTTTAACCCCTACATGAAACCGTAACTGCAGTCATGTTTTTATGATCTTTGTGTCACGGATTATAAATGACATGCTAATCAAAACATGACACGTGCTTTATTGTTCTCATTAGTGCCAGAAAAAAAATATTTAACTTGGCTCATGCTATTCTGTAATCCCTGTTGGTCATTTTAATTTAATTTGCTACTGAGTATGAGGCATTTGCTGAAGCAAGCTATATCTTGAACACATGCCTGCACATAATAATGTCCAGTCCACTGGGGGAATTTATTCACCTAATATGCTTGCATTGCCACAGGCTAAGATTGTCTAATGTAATATAGTTATTCCTAAGTGGTATAAAGTTGTGTAAGTAAGGAATAATCCATGATGCACAACACAGTTAAGTGTCTGCTGGCAATTTTAAATACAAGATATAGACGTTAAGAAACGTTGAACATGATTTATGGATCAACAATGGTCTGAGAATTTAAGTTATGAAGAAAAACTTAGTCCATGTTAGTTATGTTCCTACATGTTGCCATGATTACCTATCTAGAGTTGGTTGCCAAATTAATTAAAACTG
>NW_023339740.1:16101583-16104334 GCF_004916995.1 Morone saxatilis | reverse complement strand
ATAATATCAGTGTTCAAAACAACACTGAACAAACTTGGTTTCAAAACAAGCCCACAAATCAATCAGTCAATATTGTTAATTGGCATTACTTTAATTTTATCATCTCATTTTCCTGTCTCGAGATTAGTCGTGAGCAGTGAATTGTTTCCTCGTAGAAATGAAAATACATATTCTGCCCTGGACGCGCCTTTGTTGTGTGATTGACAGGTCAGTAATCGGCTTGTTAAGGTTGAGAGAATTGCATCTTGCAGACTTTTGAGTAGTCTTGATAATGAAATGCAGGAGCCAACCTGTCCATTCTGCTGGGTTTTTCAACACAAACCATACCAGCAACATATTCTAAGTGAAAAGGGATATTTATATGCAGTGTGCATTCCAGGACTCAATATAAAAAAAACTGGGCTTAGAGAACAAGAGTTAGTACTGGACACAACGGCTCCATTGTTGGCATTTTGTAGAGCTCAGCACTAGAGGTGTTTGGGCAGACATGTAACATTAAAGGACATGTTGGCATCACTAAATTAAGACACTCTGTTTCTGCATCAAATACACACACAGTGAAATACAGACCTTTTTACATTGAGTTGTATTGAATTGATTCAGCTGGTCTCATTTCTCAGGTGTATTGATACTCTGGCAGTGTTCAGCACAAAGAAAGCGTTCATTGTGTTGCATCTTGGGTTGAATGTTTTGGGTTGCTTTGTAGTATTTTCAGTTTCTTTTGTATCACACTCGAACACACAGCTTGTGGATGCCTCTGCTATCTTTCTTGCCGTACAACGTTGCCATAGTAACCTCAGCCTCTTGGATTTGTTGTTGTGTGGCATACGGATGTCAACTCATTTGCATTATTAATGTGGCCTTTATTTTATTTGAATATCATAGAAACACATCGTGAAAAATTGTGATTATGAGTCCATTTTCCTGCTTTAACCAACAAAGAAACAAAACATAAAACAGAAATTTAGCAGCACATTTTATGCATTTGTGTTATTTCTTGAACTGGATTCAGTGGCAACATGTAGCATCTCAAAGGGCTTGACTTCAAACTCAGATTGATTCAAACACTTTTACTCACTGGAAAAAAAAACTCCTACTCCATCTCAGGTGACAATAGGCCCCCATGAAGGCAGATTATAATATTTTTTTTAACTTTTTTTTACAGTTTCCATCTGCTACTTATCTTTGTGCTGAGCCCTGGACCAATCTCTCATACAAGTGATATTAATAAATTGATCTTATATCTAACCCGGGAAACTGGGAATGATGAAGAAAGAAGCATATTACCCAAAATGTTGTAATATGGTATATACTTAGTAGAAATTCGTTTTGATAACTGAATTTGATTAAACTGAAATCCAATCAGACACCTCTGACCCATAACATTCCTCTGCTGGCAAATACACTCGACATGCTAATGGTCAAGAGGGTTTTTTTTTCTTATGGGCAGATTAGATACTTAACCCAAATTGCATTTAAAATGTATGTTTATACATTGTGATGAGTGTATCAGTCATCAAAAAAAAAAATTCAGGAGAAGAAAAGAGATTATTATTTGAACATACATTTTTATAACAAGAAATAAATGAACAATTTACACAGGATTAGTATGTCTACAATGGGGCTTTAAACTTGATACTGTATGTTTCCAATAAATGAACAAGGATGCTTGAAGAATGCAGAAAGAACAAAAATCTACCAAGAAAGAAAGAAAATCAGCAAAGAGGACTGCATTCACCACTTAGATCTCATTCATATGGAAGAATTAAAAAAAAAACAATGTTTGAAAAAGAAGAAAATCTCATTACATTTGATTAACTTATCATTGAAACTGTTTCCTAAGTGTCGAGTTATTTCTATAGAATATTTGTGAGTAATCCCCCTCCTGCCTGCAAGGCACCTTTGGCCGAAGACAGTGGCCCTCCTTTCATCATTAACCTTTACCTCACTTTCAAATTACTGTATAATAGAGTAAGGTAATCTTTTGCTCTGCTTAGAGGAGACCTTATGCACTGCATTTAGCTCATCGGTTTCTACAGTCTTCTTAAGATAAAAAAGTAATTTCTAATACACAGACAGATAAGACCCTACGGAAACTCTTTCATTTTCTGCTGTATGGCATTTTGAACTTAAGGTAGAATCTTCCCTTCACTATCTGTGAGTCTGGAGACTATTATTCCCTGCATATTGTCACTGGCTCTGCTCTTTTTACCTAAGAAACATACCTTTGTGTTTGCCATGAAAAAAATGTCATTTCCAAGCTTCCGTCTCTGCATCCTGCCAGGTGTTAAAGTAATTCAAAAACGTGTGTCCTGAGTAAATGTGAGCTGAAATAAAAATGATTCAGTCATTGTCATTTAATATTAGCGAGGACATGAGGGGGAGACTCTTTTTTCTCCTGCAGCTTTTCAGGTTTAAGAACGCGTGGTTCACAATTCTCCAGCCCCCTGCAGCCATAGTGGTATTCTCAGATCTGCCTCAAAGTGACTCATCAGCCTGCGGGCCCTCCGACGCTCCTCTTCCCAAAGCAGGTCTGCCTGTGCCAACATCTCTTTAGGGGATGGAGGTTTCTCCCGAGCCCCAGAGCATCACAGTTATTTTGCTTCAAGGATGTTTTCTTTAAGGGAAGGGAAGGTCATTCCTTTGCCTGCTGTAGACACACAATGCACTTTGTGCTCATACACTATTTTAAGTGATCCCATGGGCCGTTCTACAGTGTACCCAATTCACAAAAACACAGTGTACTCAAAT
>NW_023339740.1:16080430-16101519 GCF_004916995.1 Morone saxatilis | reverse complement strand
TATTCATTTTTCTCTTTAGTTTGTTTAGTTTGATAAAAAAAATCATCAAAAGCAATAAGATGTAGGCCATATCACACCAATGAGGTTAAGTAAAGGGTTGAAGGAATGGAGAGGGTTGATCACCATCAAAGTAAATGAAAAACTTTAATAGTTGACTTTGCATATCCTTTGCCAAGCAGAGAATGCAAAGATCCAAAAACCTATTTTCCACAACAACGGGACTGTACACTATCCTATACATTGTGAATCCGTACACCAGAATACTAAAAAATACTAGCAATTAATATGATCGTTATTTTCATTCCTGTCATTTTACCATGTTTTCTCATGTTGTGACACAGGAATCATGTTGAATCACATCACTTCACTTCACCAAATTTCAACGATATCTGTATTTGAAAATCAATGAAACAATCATTAAACCAAGAAATATGTATTAGGGAATTGTGTACGGTTTTTGAGATTCATTGCAAACAAACACATAAACATACAAGACCAAAAACAACCACTTCAGCCGTGGGTGAAATCGATGCCTGTTGTTTTCATTAAAACACAGTGGACAGACAACAAAGAGAAAAATGAATAAATGAAAACCAGGAAGGTGGCAAGGTGAGTAATGCATTATCTGTTCAGTGTGAGGACTTCTGACAGGAATGGAGGGCTTTTAAAAAAATCCTTATCTTGAACTCATTAAACCGTATTCCTTGGAATAGCTGAGAGTGTTTTCTCCAACTTTAAAACTAGAGATTCAAAGAGCAATTTACAGAGACTCCGAGCCGTGATCTATCAGCAAGTAATGTTTCTAGGAGGGTAAGTTTCAATACAGATTCCCTTGGCTTGATTCTTTTCGACTGCTGATCCCATTTGTTGGATTGGTGGATGAGCTGTGTCTCTGTTGAAAATCACTGAAGAGACCTTGATGGCACTCTCCATATGTTCGACTAAATGAGTTCAAACATTATGCAGTCGCTTGAGTGATGAAAGACTCCATCACTGGTGAATGTTGTCGATGCATCGTTACAACAGAATGCTTTCGGTACAAATGATACTGAGACTAAGACGTGGACCTTTCCATAAGATGGTGTGTAATAGAGGTAGATATTATGGAATGCATATTATGGATATTATGGAAAATATATTTGTAGATACATTTTATGCCTTTTGTACCTATTATATGCCTATCCATTAACTGTCTGAAGTTAAAAGATGAGGAACTTTTCACAAACAAATTGAAAAAAGAAGACAAATGTGCTCACATGCAATCGGTATACCACAGATGCTGTATGGCATGCAATGTCTTCATACAGTCACACAGTGTCTGAGCATAATTAACTTTTGACTTGTCTCATTACTGTGTGGTCTATTTTTTTTCTTGATGCAACTTTTATAACTGATTTCAGGGAAACTATGGAACTCTAGAACTTGCGAGAAAACTGTGCCAACGTCTGTTTGTTTGAATAATGAACACGACCTGATAATGTTGAAAAAGACGCTACTCTCACTTTAATTTATGAAGCTTCACCCTCGGGGTAACAGAATATAATATTTCTCAAATGACTTACTGAAAAACACTCGGATTGTAAAACAACAGGGAATAAATGTGATGTGTGTGTGTGTGTGTGTGTGTGTGTGTGTGTGTTTGTTAGCTAAAACAAGACTTCTATACCGCAGTTGTTGCCTGGGATGCAGTAAAATGTAATAATTTATTTGAATAGTCTGGGTTTTGTGTTGTTTGAAAGCATGTAAAATGTACAGACGGGTGACATATTAAAGGAAACACCTGAATAAATTAGCGGAGAAACATGCTTTTATACAGGACACAGGGGTCATTGAATGGTTAGTGTTTGGGGGTTAGGAATGAAAATGAAGAGAGGTTTGTGTTGGTTTTTCCTTTAAACTGTCACCCATCTGTATCTGTATGTATTATGGTGACAAATCTGTCTCTACTGGGGATGTTGAAGTACAAGGAGACACACATAGCTCTCTAAATAAAAACACCATTTCAGTCCACGGTGTGTGTGTGGACCCAGCCTCACTATACAAAATAAAGAACATTAACAATATTACGAATAGTATATGTAAGCACTGTTTACTCAGCTGTTAATTGAGCTACTTAAAGCTCTGCAATACATCCATTTGAGTCACTAATCACTCTCCAGTCACACATGATTCCTGAAACAGCACCCTGCTGCCACATAACCCACTAAACAACATGCTGGGGAGTCATCCAGCCAGTGACCGACTCCCCGCCGCCAACAGAGCAGGAGGAAAAATCTGCCACCACCACGCGCAACCTGACTTCTACTTAATATAATGCAAGACACCAGCTGATTCATGGCCTGTAACAAGCCACCAGAGTGGTCCACATCAAAGATGATGGGGCAATAGAGGGTACCACTCACCTGAAGGCCACACAGTATTGAGACCTTTTTCACAATAGCCATTTTGACTTGAAATAGTAGGCTAAACACAGGTGTTACCAATGATACCAATTAAGGTCCAAATGGGTTCAAACAGAGTCAGGGTGCTGCTATTGGCAGCTCACTTAAAACCAGGGGCAGATCTAAAGGGGTGGCACAGGGTGGTAGCTGCCACCACTAACAAAAGCTTTTCTACCCCATTTTAGTGTGAAATGTTCTCCGATTTTTAGTTAACGATATAGTGAATTTGTTTTACTTATTCTCAACTGGTCTCACTCACATTTTCCCATGTTCATTGAGTGATTTAGAGCACATTACTCTATTAATAAAGTGAGTATGAATATCACAACTGTGTGATGCAGATTCTTATTAATACCAATAATATTAACATCATTACTAACTATAAGTCATGCTTACAAAACAGGTTATTTTGTCACAACAGACATTTGTGGAAGCTTTCCTGCCAAAATAAAAGTTAGACATCAGATAATAAGAATTTAAAATATTTTTTAAATTTATTGTCTTTTGACTCCACACTCCGAGACCCATCCAGAACAAGTCAGCGACCCACTTTTGGGTCACGACCCACCAGGACTAAATGATAGACTTAAGATTAAAGAAAAAAGACATGTATTTGGAAAAATATCAGATTTGGAAATAAAACTATTTATTGATTTCTAATGCTAGTAAAAGATCTTTATTTGGGGATTTTTTTCAAGCAAATATCGATAAATGTGACTGTTTGCAATTAAATCAGCATATATTTCTGCCACCCTCCATGCCACCCTCTGGCTGCCTCATAAATATTTCTGTAGATTTGACCCCTCTGGAAAGGAACCTCAATTAGTGTTGTTGGTTATATCTGGGTTTACCCTACTATTTCATGTCAAAATGACTGCTGTGACAAAGGTGTGTTTCCTGTTGATATACACCAGCAAGGATATAGCTTGTCAATGAGATGCTGAAAAGTGACAAACACACGTGGATGTAGTAAAACTGAACTTTGTTTTTTCCTTTTCTGGTCAGTGGAGTAAAATCAACAGAACCAGTTCAGTCAGAGACACTCACAACTGACCATTTATAGCAAATGGATATACAGTACAGCTATATTTAGCGGAAAAGGCTCTGCTCTCTCGGGGAGCTCTCACAGAATACGAGCAGCATAGAGGATTCTGCTGAGAGAGCTGAACCCCCTTAATAAACACCTACATGGACATAAATCATAGGAGGAGGTTGGGGTGGTAGACGGAGCGGCAAACGGCGCTGAAATTAGCGTAATCAGCAGAGTACCAGTGATAAGTCTGAGGTTATAATGTCTGCGCTGTGTGAATACGATTGGCCTAGCCACACAGCTTGTGAATGAGTCAGTGTTTATGAAACATATGCCAATCGACCAATTTGAGCATAATTTCTGTGCTATTCCTTATTAATATTTGTTAAAAAACAAAAAAGAAACCTTATACTAAACATTCCAATAGTATGTTGACCTGGAGCATGAGCTCAGCATTAAATTGTGATGATTCATTGCTCTTACAGTAGGTTAACTTCACCAAAATGCTGACCAGTTCCTGTGCAGTTCTGACTCATCTGTAGCAGGAAACAATGGCAGCTCACCTGGTCACAAACAGTCTCATATTACAGTACACTAAAATTAGTTTCTAAAACAATTTTAGGAGATAAACAGGCAACGCAGTTACAGAATGTTGCTTCGTATTTGATCAGCAACGCCTAGTTTGACAGTTTGATCAGAGTTTCGTGCGCTGCGCAGGAAAGACTCAGATTAACTTGTTAATCACAAGGTAACCACGCCCAAAAATATACCGTCCTTTATTGTCTATTTTATCTAAATTGGACCATAATTTACAAAGTAATAATCATGCTATAGGGAAGATGACTTGAAACTAGCGATTGAGACCATAAACTTATTATGAAACTCTTTGCTGAGCTCATAAATCAAGAGAGAAGTTGTGTCATTTCTGAAAAAAAAAAAAAAAGAATGATATTGGGTTTTGGGTATTGGTATAATTTCTAGATGGTAGCCAAATACAATAATTAGTTCAGCAGCTTCATTACGTTTTGCCTTTAACTGCTATTGCCTTCAACATACTGTATGCGACCTCTGAGGAAGTAATTTCAACATCATGATGATGCAAGTCCTTGAAACATGATTTGCTAATTCATTAAACTTGTTAAAAACAAACAGCAAAGCATTTAGATTTATTTGATGTCTTTTTTCAAAAATATTCAGAAAGTTTTTCTTGTGAAGTGGCTGTGACTTGTCAGTGGCGTTAATCTGCACCATTTTCGATGTCAGAAACCTGGCAGATATAACAGGGTTATAAATATCTATATAAATCACGCATTTGAGTATTCTCTGCACAGCCCACTCATACAACCTGGCATGCATGACACAAGTCAGACAGTAAGGACACGTCACATATAGTTTTCCTCTTCACTAAAAATATGTTTACAGACATAAATGTAAAACAACGATATGTCTTGATTTACAGGTTACTAAAAGAAAATACTTTTTTTTAGTTCAAACTAACTAACTTTGTTGCAGTTTCGTGATTAATTGCAAAATGAATTCTCTTTACATTTTAGGATTGCAGCGTTTCATTTAAGGTATTTAAACTTTCTAGTCACGTGTGTTTAAATGGCAGTGGATGAATTTCAGTCGAGGATTGAAAAGCTCAATCGAGGTTTGTAAGAATCAATCGTCAGGATCTTTTTCTCCCTTTCTCTTCCTTTTACTGTGAGGACTTTCTGCATATTCCCTGTGGACCATGCCTGTCTAAATGTGGACCATCTCACATCATTAAATGTGTCAGGTAGTAGTTGGTCTGTACATCATTGCAGTGATACGAGTTGCCTGGGGGCTTCTGGTGGGTGAAGCTTCCTGACAGCCTCTGGATTTGATCTCTGATCCCTGTTTTTACACACATGAGCACAACATTAGCAGTTAGCACTTCTGACTAAAGCTACCTATCACCACTGTTTCATTCAACAGGCCCAGGTGTATCATTCAGGGTGTGGATGGGTGTTCCTGCACAGTACAGGTAGTGTACAGTGGGTTTTTAGAGATTTTTTTGCCATGAATTGCCAAGACTGAAGCTGAAAGGAGCTGTGGAGTCGGATGATAATTACACTGTGTTTATGTGATGCATACTCCTAAATTAATCTGGTTAATCAATTTAACACACAGCAAATGTGAAAGTGTGTTCAACATTCAGTGCCAATGCAGGAAGTAGTGTGCCTTTTAGGCATGTAAGCGTTTGGAGGTTGAGGTGCTGAATGGGTACGTACTGCCTAACTTTCACCCAAGACACCAGGGTTTACATCTCATTGAATTAATTTTTTGCCATAACCTGGAACCATGACCACGCTATGGTAGTAATTTACAGATATTGTAGAAATAAAAATTGTTAAAAAGTTGGCACTGGACATAAGCAATGGTTGTCAATGCAGGGTTTTCAGAATTGTCCAATACTGATGTTCTTGTCTGGGGATGTGGTTGAGACAACTGTTAACACTGACTGTGGAGGAAACGATGGGTCAACAGGGGCCCGGTGGCTAATTTTCAACCCTCTTGCTGCTTAAACCAGCCACGGATTATGCAAAAAACATTATTTGCAGATAAAATATAAGGTAAGCATGGCCAAAATGTTGGCAATAATTCCTCAGGAAATCTATGTGCACACGCAACCACGGCAAGTACAGAAGGTCAATGTTGAACCAGGAGGTAAATGTTGAACCAGCTAAGATGGATGTTTAAAACAGACAGTTTAGGTGATAATTTAACAGCTCCCCTTTGTTTATTTTTTCAAAATAAATTAATCTTGGAATGTCTTTAGTACCTGTATTATCGTTTGACAGTTCGTGTTGATTTATTTTTCATGATGTTGATATGTTCCAAGATCTCAGCAGGCAACCTGGTACAATGTTGTTACTGATGGACACAACTACAAAAGTTGCAATAACCAGAATGATCTTGTAACATCCTCTTGTATGTAAAGCTTATTACAGTGATAAAATGTCACATACTGTAGTTGTCCTCACAGCCTTGTGTTTAATTCAAAGTTGTAGGAGCGCAAAGAAGTGAGAGTCTTAATTAACATGAACGAGCTTGAAAGCTTTGATGGTGAACATGATCAAAAATGTTTAATTTTTGCAACCAGACATGCTCCACTGGCTTTACCCTCTCAATAAACAGATGCATCTCACGTTTCTTGTCACAGCGGGCAGAGATGTTGACGCCTGTCTTCAATTTCTTCGCCCCTGTAGTATCTTTTCCAAGGACTGGTTGTCTTTTTATTGAACCACTAGAGTATTGTTTGTGATTATTAAAAGCATTCCTTTCTTCTGATAAAACAAAGTCTGATTAGTGTGTGTTCATATCTATGGTCACCGTTCCCAGGTGGTATCAGTCGATGGGAACTGTCACAGGCTGATTTAATTTCCATAGGCCCATTCAAAGGGACTCTGGGAGAAGCCTGCACCCCGCTCTCTCTCTTCATTACACTCCCAGTGCACATTCCCTTCATTTCTACAGACAATCCATCTGCCGTTCTAAACCCTGTTTTGTCAAGAGTTGTTAGCTGCTTGGCCCCAGGGATGAGCACCGCAGGCTATTATTAATCTTGTTTGTTTCGTGTTTCTCTGTCTCTGTGCTCTGTGCAATAGCGGGATTGAATGCCCGGTGGACTTTCTCTTCCACAGACATAATCAGTGATGTAAGTAAGTGCAGATTATTATTGAGACTTGTGAAGGAGGGCCGCCTCTGAGGTCTACAAGTGTCACCTTGTGAATGATTAGATATTTGCACAGAAGCAGTTTCGCTCTTGTAGCATTGAATTTGTACTAAATTAGGTAAAAATACAAGGACAAAGATTAGAAAAAAAGAGAGACATCTGAAGCTAAATTCTGGCACTAGGCCTATATAGACGTTTGTGCTGTTTGTTGTTTAATTCTTTGTTGTCGTACATTATAACACATAAGCTTAATTTTTTGTTATTTACATTTCAGCTTTGTGAATTTAATACCAGGGGAATACTCCTGCAAATGGAATTTGTAGCTATTAATTAAACACCTTCAGCGAGTGTGATTTTCAGTAATGTTATGCTGACCAGTTGTTAAAGCCAATGGTGGGAAAAGCTGACAGAGTTGGATCCCTGATAATCACGATCTTGTCAGAGAAGGACAGGGCAGAGGAGAAGGACACTGCTGATTCTGGCTCCAGCAGCTTTAATCTAGCCAGAGGCACTGAGGATTTCTGAGCACTCATAATCAATACGTTTACACCCATGTTTCTCATGTAAGTGAGATCTGATCTGGAATCAATCCCACTTTGGTGACTCTGATGCCTTGCTGACCTCATCTTTTTTCCATCACATTAGCATCGAACAAATGAGGTGTATCCCCTCGAGCTTTTTTACTGTCCCACAGACATCCTGGGAGTCAAACTGCAAAGAACAATGATAAAAAAAAATTGCACTATGGATGTTTTTTCTTTCAATTTAACTAGTGTGTAGTTCCCTGGACTCATAACTATAACACTATAAAATTGAGTTTCTGCAAAAACAATGATAAAAAAATCCATTTTAAGAATTAAGTTCGAGTGCAAATTCAGTAAGTCACAGCACTTTTTACTAAAGCCAGTTGGAGTAACACTAAACCATTTTTAAATAAACACTAAAATTTAAAGGCACTGCCTTAATTTACACATCATTTATCAGTGAAAGAAGACTAAATATTTGAAACACCTCTCAGTATGATGCACAGTGAGGCTGCCGATGCTCTGAATGAAAAAATGTGTACAGACATTAATGGTTCAATCTATCCTCTGACTTTGGTGATCCCCTAACTTATGATTTTACGTTTACCTTATATTACATTTATTCATTTGGCAGACACTTTTGTCCAAAGTGACGCACACATGAGGTACAATCCAAGCCAGAACAGATCAGTGAGAAGTCTTCAAGGATAAGTGCCTCAAATCTACGTTCCACCTGCGCCACAAGGCTCGCAGGTGCACAAAGTAACAAGTGCCTAGCAAATAATATCTTTCTTTTTCAAGGTATAGAAAGAGAGGGCTCCAGAGAGAGAGAGAGAGAGAGAGAGAGAGAGAGAGAGATAACATAAGATAAGTAAGTATTACTCTTATCATCTGTGCTGTCATACTTGTCCAATACCTTTATGACCAAATACCAAATCCCCATTGTCACTGTTAGCACATTAGCAGTATTGAAATACAACAGACACATAACTATTCAGTTGAAAAGTAAGCAAATATGGCAATCAGTAACAGTAATTGTCTTACTCTGTATCACACCTAACAATTTAATCAATTCTTATTTGTCAGTCAGTAACATTTCCTGTAGTTCACAGTTCGGTTTCCCACAGTTGCCTCCCTGGAATCACTGAAATGTGTCGTTTGCTAATTACCTTTCGTAATTAGTCCTGTTCTTTGGTTGTTGTGTTGGGATCCTTCTACATATCAGGTGCTTTGTTGGGGAAGGGCCACAGTGCATTTGGTGACGGCACATAGACAGTATATTTCGGAGGGCAGGATAGGTTGCACTGCTCATTTACAACTCTGCTGCAACACTGCTGCAAAACTGCTGCAAACGTTTGCCATTAGTACAGATGCTGCTGTCTCCCTCTTAACATTTTAATAAAGGTAACATTTGACATGGGGTTATTGCCATCGTCCTCCAGTCTCTGCTGTGTTGAGCTTGGCGTATGTATGCACAAAGGGGATGAAGGCAGAGCTCAGATGTCACATATCAGCTCTGTACATATATTCCATGTGACTTGGCAGAAACACTAATATAAATTCATCTTCATTCATGTAGCAAAATTAATCAGAAATGTCTGGTTTAGAGCCTGTTTTTCATCAATTATATTTTCACTTAACATTTGTCATATTGGTTTCTTGGAGAGTGAGATTCTTTGACTAAATACTGTTATGACAGTTTCAATTGTTTGCAGACTTATTTGCAGTGAAACAAAGTCACTTGTGAACCCCAGTGGAGTTTTAAGTAGAATACCTCATTAAAACAGGTTTTGTTCCTGACCCTGGTGTGATTGCGCACAGAACAATTTCCAGCTACATGCATGAAAAAGCCATTAAAGAGGGGGTTGGAACAAAAGACTGACATCTCCCAAAGCACTAAATTATAATTGTGTCCTTCAGATGTGGAGAGCAGCAAAGTACCTTTATGTCTCAATGGACATGATTGAAATTTTCATTAGAATTTGATTTCTATGGCGTCTACATTGGCATGTATATCCTGTGAATGGTGAAGCCACTTGGTCATTGGCAGGGTCCAGCTGTTGACATTAACTTTTAACCTACCATTTTGAACCATATGTCAACACATCTCTTAGCCATTTCAAAGCCAAGGTTAAAATCAAAGTGTGATGGTGCTTTTGCTTCCACAAGTATGTCATGGGCCTGCACAAAGACACTAAAAACTAAAATGTACTTTCTATTCTGATTTGCTGTTTAATATTTTTGTTTTGTAAATGTATTATTCTATGTAACTGCCAATGTAGTTTTCTGCTATTTATATATTGGACCTCATTTGGCACATCAGCTATTATTATCCTCTTGATATTATCATAGTTGTAGATTCTCACATCAAAGACCTTGCTTGAGGTTCTGTGAATGGAAATGTTTTTCAGATTTTGTGGCACTGAGTCTCGGCACAAAGTGTCTCTATGCACACAGCATGTGATGAGCCACATCTGAAGACCATGTATGTACCTGCGCATTTAACCTGAGGCAAGGTTTTAATGAGCATTTACAAAACAAAGAAAGCATTGCATATCAAATGGGTAGATAATGTCCCTTAAGAAATGAATTAATTTTTTTGTGTGTGTTTGACAGTTAGATCAAAATCAGCAGCAAGGAAAAACATGCAAGTTCTTTTCAAAGACCATATTGCACCCACTACTTAATAATGCATATGTTAATCAGTATTCGGTATGAAATAGAAATTAATCATGAGCATTCCACTGCATATAGCAATCTCATGGCTGCAGGGCTTTCCCCAATGAGACTTCAGGACTTATACACAAGCTACAAAGACAAAAATAAAGAAACACTCTAAAGTATATTTTCTCATTAGATAAAATAGCATAGCATAATGAATCCAATGTTAAGTAACAATGAAACATTCAAATATACAAATATACAGTGCCTGTCAAACAATATAAATACTATGATCATTACATCTATGGCATTTAATTAGTCTTAAAACTCGTGCACATAAACCAGACATATGCACAAGATGTGAGCACAAAAAACATTTATTCATGAGCTGAAAAAACATCCTCACAAGGGAGAATTTCTGCTCCGTATGCACAAATGCAGTCCTGCAAGCTTGATCCTCCCTGCTCATCACTTGCTTGCTCATCAAATTGACTTTTGAGACTTTAGAGATGGGGATGGCATAGACAGTGACTGATGTCTCCGCTCCTTTGATTGGTCACTTTTGTCATTAACAGTCTCCAGCCTCTCTCTGACACCTTTTTGGGCAGCAGAATTATTTCAGAGAAGGGATAAGAGGTCAAGGAAGAGGAAGGGGTAAAGTGAGGAACAGCTTCCTCTACAATGCCCTCAACAAAAGCAAATCATGCATACGCAAAATGTAATAGGCTATTTATGTCAACAGCAGTGGCATATATGATCCATGTAGGTTACAAATGGGATGAAGAAATGTTGACCCAATGCATCAGTTAGTTAAGGTCAGTGCTAGCAACTGCCGCAGGGAGGACTGCTTGTGTTCGACTGTGTGAACACATCAAACAGCCAATTAAAGGTCATGGTCAGTATTCAAAGTGACCAGTCAAAGGAGGGGAGACATCAGTCGCTGTCTGTTCCACCCCTGTATCAAAAGTCAACGTGACGAGCTAGCGAGTGTTGAGCAGTCGTCACTGCCTTGTTTTCAGCTCGAAAAATAATGTGCTCTTGTATTATGTGTATGTCCGTCGGTTTTGAGACAAATTAAATGCCATAAAATCCCTTTTGGAGAAAAAAAAATATCTTAGACAAGTGAAGTATTCAAAAATCTTGGTCATGTTGTAGGCCAAAGAGTGCACAGGATTTCTTCATTTAAGGATTCACAATAAAAAAATAAATGAAAATCATATTTGCAGCTCAAGTGAGAACAAAGGAGACCAGGAAAACAATGGAACAAATAGAAGAATAACAGGAACATAATCAAACATAATTTAATCGTCTTGCTCTTGCTTCTCTTGCCCCTTCGTGACCAGGCCTTTGTTGTCCAGCACTCATTTGATTTGAAATCCATTTGAGTCAAAAATCTCGTCTAATTAATTTCTACCTTAACAAGGTGAGAACTAGCAAGCTCTCTTAAGGCCTTTGGAGAGATATAGAAAACCTTGTAATAGATGGATTTCTTTATACAGCTTAATGAATTTAAAGATAGTATAATGTCATGTTGTATGTGGAGTGTCCTCTGCGAAAGGAGCTGATTAATGCAGCTTTTCTTCAACATGGACTCCTTATTTTGAAGTGATGCCTATCTAATAGCGACTCTCTGTGCATGTGTGTGTAAAGCTTTATTCTTGAGGTATTGTGTTGCTGAATTTGTTCAGGAGGAGACCACTGACAGGGACGACAGGGCATACAGTACCCAATTATCCAAGGCATCAGTGGTGGTTGGTGAGCCAGTGACATTGTGTGGATAACTGTGGCAAGATATTTCTCTGTGTGTGTCTGTGTGAGCTCTTTAAGCTGTAGCTTATGTAAAATGTTGTGCCAGTGGGTCAGTGGGTCAGTGGGTCAGCCTGATCCCCAAACAAAATCTAGCTACAGATTGTGGAGATATTATACCTGTAGGTTTGTCAGAAAGCCACATTCGTACTGCAGATGAGTTTGATGTTTGGTTCAGGCTTTAGGGTTCTGATACTCTGGGGTTTAATGCCTTTACTTTTATCAGGAAAAAGACTGAATGATCTTGAAACAAGTGATAAGTAGTTTTTTTTCTTTTGCACCTGTATAAATCCTTTTGGAGTAACAATACATACTTCAATCCGGAGTCAAAAGACAATACAAGTGAACAAGAATGCAGAAGCTTTATCTAATAATAACAGTGTCATGTTGACCCTATAAATAGCATCCAATTGTAGATTGGGAGCCATACTGTATAGACTGGGCCTTGACACTGGTGGCAGTGGGGTGGTTGGCGGGCTGCGTGGCATGGACTGCAATGACAGCAGACCAAAAAGGTAACGTGAGGTCCAGTGTGTAGGATTAAGTGGCATCTAGCGGTGTAGCTGCAGATTGCAACTCCTTAGCTTCACTCTCCCATTCCAACCAGGGAGGAGAAACTACAGTGGCTGTGAAACACTGAAAAAAAACGCCCCTATCTAGAGGCAGTGTTTGGTATGTCTTTGGGCTACTGTAGAAACATGGCTCATCAACAAGGGCAGACATTATGAAAGGTGACCTGCAGCACCTGTAGATATAAACAGCTCATTCAAAGGTAACAAAAACATAATGATTCAGGTGATTATTATTAAAATGAAAACATACCTGTGAATATTATATTCCATTTCTGCCAATAGGTCCTCCTCAATGTTACACACTGAATGGACCTTCAAATATCCTACAGCTAAGATGAAGATTAAATCCCTGCGAGGTAGAGCTCCAGAGCGATGATGAATTATAATGCTAATTGTCCTTCTGCTTGTATTTGTGTTAAAAGCTTCAATTTAGAGTCTAAAATTTTGCTCACCTTGGTTTAACCACAAAAAACACTAGAGTGGTTATTCTCACTAAAATCACTGAAACCATAGAATCAGCTGGGGATTTGTTCACTACCATGAACTGGAAACAAAGCAAGAGTATTTGAAATGACAACTCTCACCCCCTGTATGTCTCCTTTCAATTCCTGCCCTGTGGGATGCCTCTGGCAAAAAAGAATATTTATAAAAAATGTTTTCATAGTGCAACTTATATCTTACATTTAAAAACTAGGTTTATTTTACATTTACTATTACTATTACTACTCTACTACTACTATTGTTCTGGAATACACACTTTGCATATTAGTCCCACTGCAAGTGTGCCTGTATGTGCATATGAACCTTGATAATTGTTTAGCTCATCATCTTTTATAGTTTAAGATGCTATGCAATACTCACAGCTGAATGTGAAGTGGTTAATTGTTGCTTTGGGTTTTGGACTCTCAGATAAAACAAGGAATGTCAATGTGTGACCTTAGGCTTTGGAAAAATATAATGAGAATATTTTGTGACATTTCAGAGCCAAAACAGAAATTTGAGAAAATAATTACCAGATTAATCAATACTTAAAAAAAATAAAATCATCAACAGAACATTTAAAAAAAGTTAAATCAACCGCACAAAACTTATTTCATTTTTAAAGATTTTCTTTCTTCTTTTTTTTATTCAAAATTGATGTCAGTTGATAAATGATCCATACATCATCTTGTGGTGGTCCATTTAATTATACAAAAATAAATCCGGAATCCTTTAATGTACGAGTATAAACAGACCATTGTGTGGGTTTTCCACATAAGCTGTAAAAATTAAACTGTGACTGCTGTTTAAATTGGCCATTTCACTCTCAGTGATTCATTATACATGCAATGAGATATGTGATTACCATTTTGAGTATCGGCCCCCCGTTCAATCATCCACCCACACCCACACACATACACAAGCACACTGAAGGTCAGTTTTAAAGGACAGATTTGCAGTTTTAATTTTTAACAGGAGAGAATAAAGCCATACCGTCTCTGTGTTTTACCACGGATGTCATCTCTCAGACTCAGTACCCAACATCACTGGCACCTGTTTGGGGTTAAATGCCAAGCTGATGGGCACGTAGCCAGTGTGGATTTCCATCTTAGTGCCGCTGAAAATAAATGCTAATGGTTCTGCTTACAGTGATGGGGATGAAAACAGTAGCATCTAATCTCTGACATGATGCGGTATTTGCAATTATTTATTTATTTTTCGTGTTTTTACTGAGCTCAGTGGACTTTAAAAAACCATCTGTCAACTTACCTGTCAGCATCTGTTAGTGTGACTGTTTAGCAGCTATTATCATGGCATTATTTCCAGCAAAGAGAAAAAGCATTTTAAAGAAAACATTTATGACATGATATGACAGGGAGATCAAAAGAAACAGGCTGGCTAACATTCTTTAAATGTGTCATTCGCTGACTATTTTTCTGTCTTTACTCCCATTGTGTTCTTACATCAAAGAAAATGCTCCATTTGTCTTGGATTGAACTGGACTCTGTGACCAGCTTCTGTCTCATGTTGCATTCATGTACGGTTTCTCATGAGCATGAAAAAGTACTTTTAAGAGCTACATTATAGTACTTTTCCCTGCTGCCCATCTCTACCACACCATCCACTTATGTCTCTTCTTTCCTCCCGTCACATATTCTGTTTCTGTATCTGCAGAGGAAATAACTCAGACGGAAGAAGGGACCTGCCAGCTGACTTGCTCATCATTCATCACAGTCTGTTTGTGGCCACGGTACGCAGCGGGTGAGTCAGCAGCAGCAACCTGCGTATCTAAGGGTGAGACTGCACCACGACTCAGAGGATGACTGAGGGGGCATTTGTGGGGAAAGCGGACAGCTGTGCTGCTTTTGGCATGCTGTCAAGACATCCTGCTTGCTTGCCTGCCTGCCTGTCACCTCTGACCCGGCAGCGTTGTGGCTGGAATAGTAATGAGTGCAGTATATGAGCATTGTCATTGGAGAGCGCCCTGAAATGTCATTAGCGACGAGGCCAACCCATGCTAATCACTAACATCTTGAAAACGCTGCTTCTGACATTGGTGCAGGGACTGAATGAGTTGTGATAGCTGATGATTGTTATCTGCTCACAGTAGAGACGCATTCCCCCGTCACTGTGCTGCTGCACCTATGAATGCATCGTGACAGAAAGCCCAATCTCACATCCTGCTAAGAGGATTGATAATGCAGCCAAGGGTAAAAAACATCGGTGGCAAGTTGTTTTTTCTCATTGAATGGTCATGCAGAGTATCAGGCAAAGCCGTTTATGTGATGATTTGGTGAATAAGCGATTTGGCATAGAAAATCCTGCTGATCCAGGCTGGCTTATTCACTATAGACTTATATAACTTCGATAAAACCCTTGCTGTACCTAACATTGAATTATGTTTGCAAATGAGCAATGAGCCAGACACCTGTGCAACAAACCGAATAACTTTCCGATGTTATTCATACGCTCTCCATCTCCCTCTCACAAGACATACACATGCATATTGAGCAAATGTTTACCAATTAGAATTCCAAAACAAAAGCGAATATATTAGATGCTTATCATGTGTGTCTCATAAGGGATTGTCATTTGGCTTATTATGTACCCAACAGACATACAGTGTGGCACACTGACGTGGAACTGTTTAATTTCATTTCAGTGTATACTGTTGAGGTTACATGGTCTGCTCAAGAGAACAATGGCAAAATGTTTCCATTTTGTCATAATAAAGCAAGGAGGTCAGTTAACATCTAATCAGCCACCCACCAGCTTACCTACGACTGTGCACCACTTTTGCTGTTCAGTACTAGTGGAGTACATACCTGAGTTTCAATACTAAAACAAAACATTTGCCATCTGTTCTTTATTTTTCAGCATTTTAAATATATTTTCCAAAAGAAGAGGAGAAAACAAACATCAACAAAGCATGAGTACCAAGTGGGGTTTACATTTCTTTCCCTGCTGTCTTTATGTCCATATTGTCCTTAGCTTTATGCAGATCCATACATAATTGTATCCTTGTTGTTTCCAGTGAAGATGATCCACTTCTACTGTTTACTGGGACATGTCTCTTTCATATTCTTGAGGGGAAACATATATATATATACTGTCAATAGGGAGAACATCCGTTTCTGCGTCACAAATGTAGGTGTTTTGTTGTTTCAGTGGGGTGGGGGGCAGCAGGGCGCACCTGATCCTTTTACTCTTATCTTAAGCCAAATAATGGATTGTAGTTTAAAATAGAGGAAATGGTAAGCAATTTGACACAATTAATATTCACAGCGACAGCAACCACTTGCTCAGTCATTGTGCCTCTACTGTGAATAGAGGTTATATTTCAGTCAGTACCAAAAAAGTACTAAAGTTTAATATCCAGCACTCTTGTTCAACTTTGAAAATAGTTTTAAAAATTAAAAATTGGGGCACTCAATATATATTATATTCTGCCAATGACAAGCACTGCCTACTAAAGCACAGGTGTAGGGGAAGTACACATAATATACTTAAACAACTCACTAGTGAAGGTCAAAGTCATTACTGTAGCTAACAATTAATGGTAAGGTGAAGAAGAGGATACTGGCAGGCCCATATCTTATTTTATGCATACCAATCAGATAATAATGGGGGGCCTGCAGTGCCCTTTCATTCAAGCAGAACATTACTTGCAGTATTAAATTATTTCTCATACTGGTTCTGTTGATGCTCATGCTAAATTGACTGTTTGGCTCTTTAATTGAGACAAGCAGAGCCTGCTATTTTTCTTATGATTAGACTGGGATAAAAACACTGACCTGTCCTAATGAATCGCAAACACACAGTCAAACACAGCACCTTAAAATGCAGTTGCCATGATTCCCTGACCTTATTAAATTCATCTAACCTCAACTCCTCATCTTGTTGGCACAATAAGTGGAATAAATCGGGATAATTAATTGTAATAAAAAATGTGTAAAGTTACTGAATGTCAACCACTGGAAAAAAGAAAAACTGAAGAAATATTTTTATTACCAGTAATAGAAAATAAACTTACTTTCCTGTTGTGTAATTTCTGCCAGACAGCTACAATTACCAACATCCTCATTTACATTGATGGCCCATTATACTGCAATTACCACTACAGCATCATACCATAACTTAAAGTAATGATCTAAATCTGGCCAGCTGCACTTACAGCTTCTTCTCTATGACTCATTGTATTCGTGACCAGATTTTAATGTTCAAACCAGCCGATAAATACTGACATGTTTGTATAAAATGGGCTTAAAACAGGTTCCACCGATCCTCCACTTCCTCACTGTCGTCTGTATAACCATGCTTGCATATGACCCGGTACTCTTGGAGAAAACTACTCTCCATCTGCTGCTTTAGCAAACGAACACAAGCTGTTTTCAGCTCAACACATCTAACTTACACACCTGTTACTCTGAGACAGACTTGCATCTCGCAAAATATTACAAATTAACTTGCTGCTGCCTCCGCTAAATGTAATGGGCTATATCAAGTTTACCAAGGAAAATTGCTCTCCTTCATGCTACTGTGATTTTAGTTTTTTTTTAGATTGTGACCTTTATAGAAAATAACTTGTAATTTAGATTTTGTTAGGTTTGTTAGTAACAAACTTTCTCCCATTTCCTTCTGTTAAATAAAGTGTAGGGTTATACTATTAGCACGTAGTAAGCATGCCAGTGAGAACTGATGTAACCACATTAGGAACAGACTTTACTACCATGTAAAAAAATTCCACCAACTCGTTGTTTTTAACTCGTTTGTCATTTCAGATCCCGCTACTCCCTTATGCCATACAATCAACTCACTTATTCCCTGTCAGATAGATATTTTTCACACCTTGTGTACCCTGACTTTCCCTTTTCGGATTTGTTTGTCTGTGTGATTGATCTCCTAGTTTAAACCTTGCCTGAATTAGATAAGTAAGCTGAACTTTACTTGCAACTTTGGCTGTTTCACTGTTGTGCGTTTGTTGGGTTTCTATCGGCCAATGCCACCCAGGTGGAACTTTAACGTGAAAGCCCTACTATCCCCTACTATAAAAAAGTGATGTGTGGTATAAAATTTTTTTACATTGTTAAGTTCCATAAAGCTGAGGGGAGCTGCAGATTTGGGTAATAATTCTCAATGGATTCATAAAAATGACCAACCACTTTCACATTGTTTTCATATCGTCATCTGATATCAATAAAGTCGCTCTAAACTTTGCCCATACAGTGTTCTTACTGACAAATGACACATCTTGTGAACCTGAGAGAAAGATAGGCTTCATTTTGGTTAGCAAAAGGGTCATGTACATTTTGGCTTCTGAATAAATCTTGCTAACCTGCATTTTGATAGCCTTGCTAGTATCAGAGCACTCTTGATTCTTTATTGTTCCTTAATTAACCACATTCATTGACATTTTTCACCACAGACATTTTGAAATTGGTCACAACAGCTACAAACAACTGTCTTGCAGTGCAGTGGACATCATGGCCCTAAAGGCAAGTAGACATTCATGACAGGATCTGTAGTAGACAGACAGACCAGGCCTGTAAGGCTTGGATATGTAACTGACTAAATTCCAGGGAAAATGCGTCATTTACTCACAGATACAGCGAAAAGATGAAGATGATGCCTAGAGAGCTAATTAAGCTGTGGGTGTTAAATGGTGCTAAATGAGGTGGCTATAGGGTCTAACTATAAGGCTGCTGTTATGTTTGTTTTCCCACATACAGTATAGTATGTGATCAGAAGAGCAAGCCAACAAATCAACGTGTTTCTGTCATTTGAACCCTGGCACCAAAAAGGACTGCTCAGTGTGTCTTAAAGGGGAGCAGACAGGACCTCAGCGGGGCCTCTGGTACTTCACTGGTGTCAGGAATCGGTCCCAGGTGATTTCTTGGCTTTTTGGCTAAATTGGTGCCAATTAGAGGATTCGGTCAGATGACAGATCCAAGTAACATGAGAGGAAAAATAAGTTTTGATTTGTCATTTGGAAACTTTTGCACCCAAGATAAAAATAATTGATGGCATGTCACAGGAGCTTTCAGTTTAAAGCAAGTAGCAGCATAATATTTCTGCAGTCCTTGGACTTGTTATAAGTCCAATGTCTCAACAGTATTTTATCCAACAGTCAGAGGAAAGAAGAAGAAGAAGACGACGAAGAAGAAGAAAAAGACCAGTAGGAAGAAGAATAATACAACGAAGAAGAAGAAGAAGAAGAAGAAGAAGAAGAAGATGATGAAGAAGAAGACGAAGAAGAAGATGATGAAGAAGAAGAAGAGGAGAGGGTCAGAAGCATTAAATTCTTGGGCATCCACATCAGTAATGACCTCACCTGACATGTGACGGACACCCAGCTGGTCAAGAAAGCACACTAACTGATTGATGTACTTTCTAAGGTGACTGAGGAAACTCGGCTTGTCACCGCAGACTCTGCAGTTGCATCGCAGAGAGCATCTTGACCAGCTGCTTCCCTGTGTGGTATGGGAATGCCGCCATGGACCACAAACGGCCTGCGGAGAGTGGTAGAAACTGCTGAGAAGATCATCATGGCACCCACACCATCTCAGCAGGACAGGACATGTACCACCGCAGAGTCCATCGAAGATCCTGCAGCATCATCAGAGACTCTGCCCACTACCCCCAACACAGTTTCTTCGCACTGACGCCCTCTGGCAGGAAGTACACAAGTGTGAAATGTAGGACCTCTAGGCTGAGGGACAGCAATTCTAACCTCAGGCCATCAGAATGATCATCAGATCGAATTCATTGATCCTGCTTCCACCCTAACCCGCCTCCCCATACAGGGAGCTTCACTTTGTCACCCCCAGACATTTCTGTTACTGTATATTGTACATTGTTATGGGATACTTTATTTATTTATTTATGGATACTTTGCGTGAGCGGAAAGCAAAGGAATAAAATCATTGTACTGGGAAACTTAACTGTGCATATGGGGACAAACGCTTCGATTTGAACTGGCTTGACCAAAGAGAACAAGCAGAAAGTTCAGTCTGTAATCATTTTATTTTTTATTTAATTTTATGTTAATATTAAGTTTGACACTGTGCAGCATCTGTTCAAATGTGGAGGTCTAAGCAAATGTGATAGTGTATCTACTGCAAATATGTAATGTCATAATGTCATGTGGCAAACAGATTAGCATGTGTACCAAACAACTTGTATTTTTTTTATGTGATTAAGTGAAGAAATATGAAATGCTTATAATGATATAATAATAACTTATTTTGGGGGCTGTTCCATATGTCAGCTGTCGCAAAAAACCTTTTTGAAGCGTTTCAACTTTGATTTTTAACTTTTTACAAAGCTGGAGAATTTTGAGTGTGATAATGAGCCTTTTTTTTTTTTTTCTAACGCCTTTTGGGCATATTCAGGTATTTGTTATCTTCAGTTCGTGGACGCAAACCTTAACCTCATCTCTGTTTTTTGGCTTGAACAATAGTCTAATTAATGTTTAATAATCATGTTTAATTTTCCACAGAGACACTTATCTTTTTAAAAGTCAATAGAATAAGTTTCTTCGGAGAAACCTTTTATCATCAGGCCAATTCCTCAGCTTTGATGTGAGATAAAGCAATTGAGAATCACATTAATACCAAAACATGGTCGGGTAGATTTATCTCAACCAGCTAATGAGCCTGGGAATGTTTCCAGTGTGCATAATGAAATGCAGAGGAAAAATACAATACATTATTAGCATATAACAAATAAATACTAAAACAAATCCGCCGCTGCAGGTACAAAGGAGCAGGTAGAGTGTGACAGAACTGAAAAGATTATAGGATTTACTTGGGAACATAAACATTAATGCTACACGTGTGTTTCCCATTGATATCCGCCGTCGCCAAGTGCTTGCTC
>NW_023339740.1:16079293-16080405 GCF_004916995.1 Morone saxatilis | reverse complement strand
AATTGAATTGAATTGAATATCGTCATTTTCTAATAAGACCAGGAAATATACAGTAAGAATAACTTGGCATTCACTTTAGTGGGTATTTGTGTACAAATTACCAGTTGTTGTTTTTTTACATAGCCCAGTTGAGCATAGCCCACTGAGTCAACATGCGGTTTTTTACAGTTTGGGTCCTATTTTCATAACTTGAATACAATACACTGTAAACATCTAGGAATGTGGCAATATCCCTAAAAATAAGTCAGATGGAGTGACACACACAAGCACTCCGATCAGTCAGGTTGTAACGAAGTTTAGCCATAACAGTAAAACAGTTCATTGTGTAGATTAGCAAAGAGGTGCACTCCACTGCTCAAAACACTGTAATTTTTGCAGTTCCCCAAAGTAGCAGTACACCAATCCGACTTTCTTTTCCCTACACATTCCAATAGGCCTGCCCAAATTCAGCCAATAACAAGTAGGCCTACAAATCTGATACAAGTGCGCTGTTTTATCTTCAATATCTTAACCTCTCTGTGTCAGACAGATTAAGATAGGTGTAACTAATGTGAGGTTGCTACAACAGATCACCTGTTAACTGGAAACATCATACACCAATATGCTTTTTAGGACTGTGAAAATGTCATTTATATTACACAGTTACTCGCCATCAAACCACTTCTCCTGTACTACGTGGCTCTGTCTTTTTTCTCTAAAACCCACCTGCACTACATCTCTAATTTTGTTAATAAGATGTAATAACAGTGCTTGTTTTCTGAGCCTTTTTTCTTATTCAAACTTTGTTTTATGTTTTAAAGCAACCTCCCCAAAAAAGATGCAGAAAATGTCTAAATCAAGTTAAAAAAGGAGTAAAGTGTTAACACTGGCTTACTGCCTTCACCTTATTTAGGGCACATGGTAACTTAAAAAAGGAAAATGTATCACCAAACAGTGGTCTCAAATCTTTATTTTTACAAATTTAAATAGAGACTTTGGTTTATTGAAATAAAATAGGCTATTACTAAATTTCCTTTCAATTCTTGGTATGTGTGGCCTTGGAATAATATCATGAGCAAAGAACTAGGACAACACAAATTTTTTCAAACAGTGAGAAAACACTCCCAAGATAT
>NW_023339740.1:16059599-16079193 GCF_004916995.1 Morone saxatilis | reverse complement strand
AGTGAGAAAACACTCCCAAGATATAGGAATGATTAGATGGGTAGCCAACTAAATTAGAGAGAAAATGTGTCTTTCAGCAAAGCATCAAAAAGATGCTGTGAAAACATTCAGAATTGCAGATGATACTGACAGAGCTAGTTAAGCTGTGGGTGTTGTGCGGTGCTAAATGAGCTGGCTAAAGGGTCTAAATGTAAGGCTGCTGTTATATTGCTGTCATCTTTGTACAGTGTGTGATTATCTAAAGATCAGTATAGCAAATTAAAGTTTTTGTGTCTGTCATTTGAACCAACCTGCCACAGAATTTCATCGCACAGTTTATCTTAAGCAGGAGCATGAAACAGGGATGACACTGTTTTTAATTTTTCTGTTTCTCTTGCTGATTAAAAAACTGGATGTATGAGGAATTGAAAATATTACCCTCTGTGATTCATATCTCCTTGTTCCTGTTCCTCCACATTATTGATGCATAATTTGTATATGAAACGAGAAGAAGATTAACAACCCTTGACAGTGAAATATTAAATGATCCACATGCAAATACACTGTATGGCTGTGGCCCGCTTTTTGTAATTCAATTCAAGGGCAGAAATTAGACTTGCAAAACTTCACCCATACACACTGAAATTACACTGAGATGTAGCCTTGCTGTTACAGGCAAACAACAGGGAAATGAAACATGCACCAAAAAAGAAGGGACCATCAATCTAATGGGATTCTATTGCAAATTCTCTGCATTTCAGTATTGCCAGCTCTCACTGGGGGATAGTCAACAGTGGAATAGCTTTCAGACACTTCAGCACATACGCAGGAGGACTGCAGCTCTCTAGATCACATGTAACAACCATTATTGCTCGCAAACTGTACAATGAGTATCATTTTATTTTTATTTTTATATAGAAAGAATAACAGCTTGGAATAGTATTTTGTGGAATCCAGTAAAAAAAACAAATCAGCTTCATTAGACACAGTAATAGCCTCAGTCACAATGACTGTAGCAAGCATTAACTCTGCTCATTAAGGAGATTTGAGTCTCACTGTGATCAACACATGCCAGCAAGAGATGAATGGCACATTATGACCCTTTTATTTATAACATTTCTGTACTACACAGTAATTATTTTTCATTCTTAACCTTAATGTAGGAATGAGTCCTGGTGCAGCACAGATATTTCACCTGGATCTGGTTTCACCATAGTGCAAAAATGGAGCTTTAGGAGCAACAGCACATTCCTGTGGGTGCATTTTATTTGTGCTGGGAAAGAAAGAAAGTGGAGGGTTGGATGACAAATTTGGAGGAGGGAACGTGATTACCGAGACACTGGAAGCATCGGTTGTCACTCCTGCAAAGCTTCAAAATACAGACATGCTTTTCCAAACTCCCAACTTATTACAGCCAGTGGGAGAAGAGGAGAATGAGTTAGAACTGCTTACACATTATAACTGATAGTAATATACGACGGTACCATTTGACCTTCTTACTACTTCAGTAGGTGTCTCGGTATAGTCATGTCACGTCACGAAAGATGAAAGTCCAATAACCTTTGCATCATTCTTCCTCTGAGCTACAGAGAGACATCCTGGGAATGAGCTATCTGGGGAAAAGTGTGGGCTGAAGAGTGAAAAAAATTCACTGCAACTTGTACAACAGAAACAGCTGTTAGACTGCATTAGGAGGGCCCCTGGGCTGCAGACCTGTATACAGCCTGAATATGGATCTGTATTTTTCCAAACCAAACCTTCTGTTAATTGTCATTACTGGTGGGATGTTAGGTTAAATAGTAAGCTTATTGTTAGGCTCACATTCTTCCTCAGGTGTTCTCATATTGTTCAGCTGCTGTTGGACTGAGAGCGAGCTTACACCTGTTTGCCTTTTGATGGAGACTGTTAAGATGACTACCTTCAGATTGAGACTTGTTGTTTAATTTAGAGGACTTGTTCACTTTTTTTTCCCTTCCTGGCTGGGTCGCCCACTAATCAGAAGGTTGGCGGTTCGTCCATGAGCAAAATGCTGAACCCCAAATTGCTCCCGATGCTGTGTGAATCAGTGTTAGTTGCTGTTTATGATGAGCCTCTAATAATCACTGTATTATGTGAGTGAATGGGTGAACGTGGCCTGTCGCGTAAAGCGCTTTGAGTGGTCTTAAGACTACCAAGGCGCCATATAAGTGCAGTCCATTTATCCATTTCCCAACCACACAACAGAACTTAAAGGAGATCTTCGACGAACATCGTTTTTGGCCAGATATTGTTGGGCATGCCAGCCAGGCGTCAGTTTCATTTACTTTCTATCACACGTACACATACACATTAAGTCAGAGTCATTGTAGCCTTAAACGAATAAGACGATTCCCAGATATTCTCTTAATTCATTCTGGGATTTGGGGATTTATTACATAATACTAATAGGTTTAGCTTGGGGTTGTTCGCTTTGAGTCAGTTTCTGCCTTTGAATGGGACTGGTGAGCTTGTGGTTACAATATGAGAAGTCATGAACTTTAAAGAAAATGTCCATGTCGGAGATTGTGAATACGACAACAGGGCGACGTTCATAGACTCCGCTCGTGATCGTGGTAAACAGGAACCCATTTGAACGCTGCAAGTCTAGTCGATTAGCTACAAACATACAGGCATCCCTTACAAGGAAACTTGGAGCTCTGTTCAGCTCAGCTTCAGAATGACGTCATGACGTTGTTAGCGTTGAGGATTTTTAGGTAGGCTATGTTCCTACTGCCAATATTTAGCTAATTGCTGAGATAGTGAAGGAATGTGTGCTAGTTGTGTTGTGTGCAGGATATTGTTGCGTGCGTAGCAGCTGTAGTGGCGTTTTTGTGATTGAAGGCGAGGTGTGTTAGCTAATGTTAGCCTGCTAGCGGTGGTGGTGTACATTTTGTGGAGGTAACCCTTTGTTGAATGCCTGTGGACAATGTATAAATGCAGTTTTTATTTTTCATCGAGAAGTAGATCCAATTTTGTTGCGGTTTTGCTGATGCCAGTAGCTTTTTGTTGTTTTTTGTAGGATATATGGTAGCTAAATTGACTTTTGGTTAGGGCTTTGTGTCAATTGTTAGCTAGTAAGGGTGAATTTTGTCAAAATGATGTTGCAAGCTGTGTAGACTAAACAAAGACCTGTTGTTCTGACTCGACTAGAGGCGTACACCATTAAATAAGAATGAAATTGTGGATGTCCTCGTAGCAGCCTTCTAGATCCTGTGTTGGAACAGCAAGAAAATGAAATAAGGAAAGTGATGTTGTGAGCCTAAAACTTGACATCTATATGCATTTTGTGATAATATCCATTACAGGTCAATACTTTGTGTATTTACTTTCAGTCAGACTCAGGGACTTTTTTTGGAAAGCTGCAGGAGGCTCATCCACATTTCCCTGAATCGACAACCGAGTCGGTGAGTGCAAAGTTAGAACGAATCATTGAGCCACAAAAGCCACAGTTATGGTTGAAATAAAGTGAAATTTTCCTTTGAATACCCAATGTGACACAGGTGCAGTAATCAGCGAGACAACCATTTAGCTGTATTTAAAGAGGAGACCAAAACCTCCTTTTTTCCCTCCTGCTTCCGGCAAATGTAGTGGTTGTTTTCAGCTCCATTTATGTCAACCCCCACGGCAAGATAATCACTAAACGGGGTGTCAGCGTAACTTAACAATGCATATCATAATGTCTGAATGTAAGTGTGATTGCCATGACGATTCTTAGCAGAATACTGATCTGACATGTGACATGAGAAATGAACTGAGGCGACGAAAATATTGAAAATGTAAAGATAGTTTCAGTCCTGTCCAGAGACTTGTTTATAATATTTGCCTATAAACAAACCCATCTAAGCATTATTCTCATTAATGTTTGGACAGTGAGTTCCTTTCAATTTTGGGCTCCATTAATATGACTTTCTGTCAGCGAGTCCAGCTTTGAATTCACTGCAAACTGTTGAAATGATGTCACCTCCCACAGTCTCGCTGAGTTAATTTGACAGTGCTGAATGGAGGGAACATAAACTCGACTCTGGTAAAAACATTTATACTCACAATTCAAAACTAATGAGATGTTTGGAAATAGAACAAAACGTATTGTATACAGTCAACAATCTCTGCCCGCTATGGTTGCTTTTCATTGTATATGTGCTATACTGTACATCTGAGTTTGATGGATTTGATGGCATGCTTGAGAAAAAGAAACTGAGATTTTATTTCATACGCACAAAGTTGAATTCCATTGAACAGAAGATCTCTCTTCAGTATGTCAATGTAGATTTCCTCTAGAAAGCATTCTTACATAATTGCCGTGGCTCTGCATGAGCATCTACTAAAACATCTGGCATTGTGTTGGTTTGAACAAATTTTTGCTGCATGTCATTCCAAAAGTGCTAAAGTGTGGATCTTAAGTAATTTGGTCTCATTTACAGGCAAAACAAGCTTTATACTAAGTAGGAATAAGTGAAAAATCTTAGTAAATGAAGAGGTATAATTGTTTTCACTGTGCTTTAAACAAGGGTCAGTATCTTGAAACGAACCATAACAACCTGATATTTCACCCGTTTCAAAAAATAAGAATAAGATAATAAGATAATAAAAATATAATAATAATAATAAAAAGTGAACAGAAAACAACCATTAACTCATAGGGTAGTCATGAGGAATCACATACATAATTCATTATTTTACCTATAAATTTAGATCACAAAGAAGGAAGAAATACCTTTATGAACATGGTAGAATACTGGTAGAATAATAATAGAACAATTTGAAAATGATAAAAGTTCACTGATTTTCAGATCTTTATTTCCACAATTTCAGGTAAATGCTCATTATATGTGCATATTTTTCCTTCTAATGGAGCGAAGTACTCACACTCTAATAAGTATCTTGAATTACACTGACTTTGTGTTGTGCTACCTGTAATTAAGCATGTATAGTAACACCTCAATTAATTCTTATTAAATGTGAGAATTTCTTTAGAAATGTTAGAAAATTGGGACTTTAGCTCCTGTAATGCCAAAACTGGAGACTACCCAATTTGGCACCGATACTGTAGTACCAACATATCTTTTTTCTAATACTTACCTTCACTTGAAGTGTAACTACAGCAAGCAATTCTGCTAGCTTCTCTCAGCAAATTTACAAAATGCACAAGAAGCTGTGGCCTCGACACCGATCGGAATGAGTGACAGACTGACCACTGCTCAGTGCAGCAGGAACAGCGATTTAATTATTATTATTTAATTTAATGTTATAAAATACATCTGTATATATTTATTGTGTATCTATTTGTTATGTTAATAATACTTGCTTTTCACTGTCCTTCACAACTCAGCGAAATATCCACTGATGAAGGTGTCTTAAAGCTCCAGAAGACATTTAGTAAGTGGACCTTGAGTGACGTTTTCTTTGTGTGTGTGTGTGTGTGTGTGTGTGTGTGTGTGTTTGCAAAGTCAAAGCCTTAATGCTCAGCATGGTTTTTAACACATTTCTAAAAAGTGTTACACCGGCCTGTTAATGATTTGTACCTGCGTATTAAGGGTTCATATTTTTAAACACACTAAGGATTTGTTCATGTGTCATATTTATATTAAATGTGATTGTTATACTGTGTTATCAATCATTCATTAACTATACACACATATGAATGCTTAATAGGGGAAGTTATAATGTTGGCGAATACATTAATACTTAAAATGTTCTTATAAATGCTTACAAATAAATGATTGTGTATTATAAACAAGTGTCCATGTATGGCTTATAGGCTAAATAGGAGGGTACTCAAAATGTAACTGCAGTGAATACAGCAACTGAAATCTTTCTTACAGGTTGGATGGACTGTTCGACTGTCACCTGAAAATATCATCGGAGTCAGATCCGTCTGTTCATTTGTCAATATCACTTGCCATTTTTGCTTTCAAGGGCACATAAACGAAAGGTTGAGTGCAGACATTGAACCTAATTATGCTGATGGTTGTGCGACTCTAAAAGCCGTGGGTCATTAGCTCTCATAAAGGTCTACATGCCGTCCCCTGAGTGACGTTCTGCTGAGGACAGGGAGATGCATCTGATGCATTTTTATTATGGACTCCACAATGACTGCGGAGGGGGATTGGTCGGGAGGTTGGTCGATAAAACAAAGGCTTGGGGAGTGTCAGGAGTGTATTGTTTTTTCAACTGTCAGGCCTGCCATCACACATTTATATTGGATCTATGCTCAGTATGCAGGCCTGTATCATATATCTGCAGAGTAAGCCACTGTTGTTGTTGCAGCAGTGCGGTGAAGAAATTCAATGCATGATTTCTGCTATGACGGGGACTTAAAAACTAGATAGATAGATGTGTTTGTCTGCCTTCCTTATCACAAATATATTTCTACTTCAGCTGAGGATGTTTCCTGAGAGCTAAGTTTACAAATGCAAGACATCTGGACAACATCATTTAGAGAAACATGCTTCATTTATTGCTATTGAAAACTGCAGCACTTCCTTTCATTTAGAATTCTTCTGCATGTTTTGGGGCTGGCTGTTCTCCCATGGGATGTGTATCCATCTCCTCCACACAATAAAGCTTGATTTATTTTCAGTCTACTCTGTGCATTCGATAATGTAGTTTAATCTGATTCAAGGCAGAATCCTGGCATCCAGGTTGGGAAGGTTCTATTTGTCTACTCTTGGATTTGGATCCATCTTTTTCTCTGGGACCTAAAACAAAGCATGTGCTGGATGCGAGCCACTACACAGACGAGTAGCTCAGAAAATGATCTTCAGCATGCATCAATCCAGCAATGATTCAGGTGGGGAGACTGAATGGCGCTAGTCTGCAAAGCTCTCATCACAAAACAAACGAATTTAGGTGTCTGGATAGTTGCTCGTCGCATAGTATTGGAAGGATGCCAACTCATGGCAAAAGAAGCTTTAAATGTACTTTTTCTTTATATATTTTACATAAATGCAACATACAATAGAGATAGAAATACAAGGCCACCATAGAGTGTAACCACTGCATAATACTTAATAAATATAAATGATGTGCTGCATAAAGGTTACAGATATAGATTTTAATAAGATTTCATTATTACATCCAGACCACCACAAAAAAAGCAACAGTATAAGACCTTTAAAAGCACATGAAGAAGACTTGTGTGGGTGCACTGATGGTGAAATTGATATTTGTCCTTCCATCTCCATGTGATATCACATCGCCTATATACAGAAATACCACAATATGTCAGTAATCTCACACTTGACTGCATGGTTTTATCATGCTATCATTCGCCTGTGTACAGTAAAAAGGCCTGCAGGATGCCTCGGATCCAGGTGACATATTGCACTGAGAGCTCATAAAGATTGCTTCACAGGGGATCATGTGTTTGGAGGAATAAGCTAGAAAACAAGAAAGTATAAACCCAGGCATAAATGTCACATCAAAATAAAATCCTTATTCACAGGCCAAAGAGGCACTAAGACTGTGAAAGCTGAGCTGTTGAGCTGTGATTTGTTTTTGTTCTTTTATTTTTTTGTGATTCCAGTGATATGCATCTGTGTACTTTGTATAGAAACAATTTTACTAAGCATTCCTTGACCGTCACTGAGAGCAAATAACACTGAAATAGGGTAAGGCAATATAAACTTGACGACAAGAGCAGCAATACATTTAAGCTCTATGATAAATATTTGAATGCTGTCTTTACCAGGTCTTATTTGCAAATAGATAGACTGTCAACAGGATTGACCCGGGTAATAGGTAGTAAAGTAAGTAGAATAAGTAGAATGGAGTCTGTGTTATCCTACATTATTAGGAGGTACTGAGCCATCACTAAAGTTTTAGAATTTACTTGCATTGATTGCACTTATAATGCCTTCAAAGTAGCAAAATTCAAATTTTACAAAAAGAATTCATATGCACACAGCAACTGAGGTCATTCTTTTTACATTTAAAGGCACAGAAGCAATAGCCTCATGCATACTCTGTGACATTATATACACAGTGTGTGTCCTCCCTGTGGGTTAAATGTTCAAATGCAAATGAATACATACAGTATAAAAGCAATGTAGTGTTCAGAAAAACAGTTTGCTCTCATTTAAAGCATTGGGGAGAGAAAGAGATACATTGTTCCATTATAAGAGTAAAGAATTCAGACTAATAAAGTGTAAGATGTCTGACCTTGCTGCTGGGTTGTGCTAAGCGCTGCCAAGCATGGCTACTGGAATCTATTTTTCTTTTCTTTTAACTTGATTGGGTCAATAAAATAAAGCCATGAACACATAAGAGACACTCAAGTTAAGTCAGTTCCACACACATACAGAGTTGTAGTTTCTACCAAATACATTCTTTAATTTTTTTTTGCTTTTGTAACTGCATGGCAAGACTAGAGGACAATGACGTATTTCCCAATAGCAATCCTTTTGTTCATCTGCATAACTCCAATTTTCATAATTGCATTGCTCAAATGGAACTCCAGGCACCTGCCCAGCAGCACTATTTGGCACTCTCCCTTATGCAGCATTCAGACTCTGGCTAGTGATTTTTCACACGGAGACTAAAACAAAAAAAAAGAAGCCGGCTAGTGAAATATTTATCCCTCAATTCTGCATAAATTACATCTCATTATCAGTTGCGCATACAGTTGCATACTTTTACAGATATTATTAAAGTTGTTATAGCACTTTCATCTGTGACTGTGTAATGGAATGGAAATTCTGCACTGTGTTTGTAGTCTAATTTTGTATGGTTTTTCATATGGTTCTACATTATGAATCTCCATGGTTTATTTTCTGGGATGTAACTCAACATATTTTGTGATAAGGTAGGTAATAAGAGTGGTTCAAATTCAGGAATTTTACTTGACTTACTTTCAGTATTTCTTCTTTTAGTAAAAGATCTGAATACTTCTCCAACCACTGCCGTTTGCATTGCACTCCTAAATTGCAGTGGGTCTGGTTCGTTCTACTTTCCACCCACAGACTTTTTTTTCATTTTCTTGTAGCCTTCAGCACCCACTGATGTATCAAATTTAATACTCCCCAAGATCTGTAAACAGATTTTTACGTGTAAAATCGAGTTCCCCTTTAAATGTTTTGGCATACCATGCTTTTGGATGATAAGAAACCCAGGCTGGCACAATAGAAAGATCCAGAATAGGGGCTCTTTTGGACACTGGTAACACCTCACATCTAAAAGAGAAAACATGTACATTGACTAAATTGATTTAAACCTCACTTGGTATGTTCAAAAATGTATCAGTTGTGTTATTTATTATGTTTTCTGTATGTGAAGCATTTCCATAAACGTTTTATTCTTATATTGATTTAAAAGGACAGTGATGTCCAGGGTCAAGTTGACCTATGCAGTAAACATCATTAAGTGGTCCAAAATACCACACAATGATGTGAGGCAGTCAAAAGCAGCCAACAGGAATGACTCAAGACCTTCTGACGTTATCAAACTGAATAACAGTTGCATGTGGAACAAAAGTGTGTCAGGTAATTTTTCCGGACCTCCTCAGTCCTCCAGAGTTCAAGTCCACTGAATGTAGAAGCACTTTTTAAAATTGGATTCAATCGCAACAGGAAAAGAGCAGAAAAAACTGCAGAGAAATAGTAAACATGTATTACTGCTCCCGCTACTTGAAAGGTTAAAAATGTGTCCTTGTTTATTATAATAAAATTCTGCATCGGGCCAACTCTCGCCACCTCAGCAGGTTTAATTTGCTTTGGAATAAATTGTCTGTAAGTTCACTGATGGGATCCAACGTCAACTTTGTATTTGGTGTTTTATATTGGTAATTATGCAGGTGAGTGGAGGCTCATTTAAATGATTAGCTGTGGTAAGAGGATACCTGATGTTTGTGGGAGGCTGTAGGTGAACACAAGTATAAAGTATGAAGTTTGAAAAGAAAGCTCTGCGGATCTTCATTCTTACTGTGCACAGTTGTTAGCTAACACACCAAGGCTTCCGATCCATGAGCTGAAACACTAATGTGAAATATCATGTTCCAATCATGCCATGGATGTGATGTACAACACAGAGGATGAAGTTCTCTGCTGTGATGCTGACAAGCTTATTTTCTTTTATCAGGACGCATTACTCTGACAGCTTATTTTGTAGAGCACTGTGTGCCCATGTGCTGTGTCCAAACATCTGCCAGTTCTAGGCAGGCGCTCTGTGCCTAAAAAGATGCCAGCTAGTGCCAGGAAGGAAGATAAATGCGGCAACTTCTGAATTATTGACGAAAGTCAGAGGTATCTTAATTTGAATGACTCTGGACATGAGGGGAATTTGAGGATTGTCATTGCTCTTTCAATCTGAGCAAGGACATAAAAGCATCCGCTGATTTAACAATGAGCCAACTTCTAATCTATTTTAGAAAAAGTGGGGACCACACAGCAGCTGACACCGGGCCTGATGAGACACAAACCTGTGTTGATTGTGATGGATGGCCAAGATGCAGCAGTCAGAACATATTACTGTTACAGCCATCATTTAGAAAATGTTGAGAAATCATGTGTATAATGACAAAACGTTTAAGGTTTTAAACCATATAATTTTCCTCTGTGTCTCAATATCCTATATAACCATATTGTATCCATCCTTTAGCATTTGAATTCATTCAACTGAAAATGATTCATTTGTGCAAATTCTTTGAGCAACTCAAAAAATATTCTGTTATTCCCTTTCTCAATTTTACTCCAGCAGTTTTTGCATCATTTGATAAATGGTGATAACTTTCAACAGTCCTCTGTGACTTACAAATTAGCCAAAGTTGTTGGAAGTGAAATGAAAATTGATCCCTGAGCTTTGCTGATCCTGGTACAAATTATCTGTAAAAGAAAAGAAAAAAACACCTTGATGTTTTATTTCACAAGGACACAAACGTGGGCTTTTCACAGAATATGCTGTGCTGATTTTTTCCTCAATGTTGGAAGAAGACAGCAGTTGCCACGTGCAACACAGTACAGTTGCTATGTGTTGAGAATACACACAAACGTGATGTCCCTCAACTTGATATTATAAATAAGTAACAATGGAAACGTATATCATGTTTTTTCTAATGTGCTCATTTTTACACTGAATACCAGTGGTTACCAGCGAAGACAACTACACAATCAATGTGCAAGGCTTCTATATACTGACATCAAGTAATATTCTAAATTCAATACACATCATCATATACCATATTAAACACGTTGACACTCTGACTCTATATCCTGGATTTCTTGGCTATTAAATCATCCATCCAAGTTCTTTGCTGGGATTTGTTGCCCTTCTGTGACAAATTAATCTATTATATTCTTCAGGCGCTTCACTGATGGTCCTAGGTGGTTTGAACAACTGCAGTGATTAATGGCAACATGAATTTTGCAGACACCCTCTACTGGCTTCAAATAGTAACTACTACAGCCTCGAATCATTCAAGTTATAACTCCCCTTTTTCTCACTGTGCCAAACTTGTATTTCTCATCTGCTTTACCCAATACTGACCACCCAAATCTAAAACTTTCCATGGTCCTCTCATTATCTCCACATTACAGAAAATTATCCTCCATCCTCCTGAATTAGGTCAATTGCACCAACATATTACATCATGGCAAAGTCTCTTTGAATTTGAGACTACAGTATTATGTTGATGAATAAATTAATTTGCACATATGAAACAAGTGTATGATCTTATAATGATTTAAAAACTGACAGTAAAAATAGGGAACAGTGGTTTCTCTTACAGTACAAGAAGTGCAGAGTTTTGTGTTGTTTGTTTTAACACTTACTGCAAGTGTAAATTTCCACACTGAGGGTGACAGATGACAACTAGAATAGCATCAATAATCAATACAGGGGATAGTAGCTGCCCCTCAGGAATTGTACCCTCCTGTTTCCACAGGAACAAGAGAGGTTCCCATCTGCTCTTCTCAGAGGCATCTTCGTTTTGATGCACAATCGCAAAAGTTAAATTCAGACCATAAATCCCTGAGAGGAATTATGAGCACGTTCAATATCCAAGACTTAGTTGGCTGCTACAGAATTCACATTTTGCAGCGTCTCCCCGTTTGCTTATCGACTGTCTTCACGCCTTTCTATCAGTCAAATGCATTTCAACACAATTATACAACATAACTCTGACAAAAAAATAAAAAATAAGATGTAATGTTCTTGGTAATGGATTGTCTGTCATATCATGAAGAAACTAACTGCCATGAGACATCAAAAACATCCAGGCCCCAAATACTTGTAATTTCAGTAAATTGGCTAAGAGATGCAAAACACCAATACAGTCCTTTAATCTTTGAATCAAAACTCATAATTGCCATAGTTTTGATTTTATCATAGCTAAAGTGCCATTTCACATCCTGAGCCTATTATCGGCTCCTAAAATTGACTTCAAAAACAGAGTCTCCAAAGGATCAGCATAAAATTTATTATAATATAGTCAAAAATAAAACATAAATAAACATAACCTACATTTTTCATATGAATTAATTCAGCAATGAAGCATAGTTTTAAAAAGAAAAGAAAACCAAAAATTCTTATTTGCCTGCCAAAGGCTCACTTTTGAACCCATCTTTGCAGCCTTTAGAGTGTTACCCTTTTTAAAGTTGTCCTTCCACAGCTGACAGACACTGGTGATGCCGTCCTGAAGCGTTAATGCATACAAGATTCAGTGCAGAAAACATGACACATTGATGGTAAGAACTAGACGACGGACCAACAAAAGATAAAACTATTTGGGGAGAGTAATAATGGTAAAAATAGCTTTCGATTAAATAATTTAAGAGATTGAGAATCAAATAAATTATATATAGTCATAGCCTGAATTGCATTACATAATTGATGCACACAGTCGTACATAATGTACTAACTGTCAACATGTGAAATGTGTTTGAAAAAATAATACAAGTGTGATTCTCAAACCACTTAAGGGCAAAGGGAGAAGGAGATGCCTTTGGGACAGTTTTGGTGTCATGGCTGGACTCGAATGAATCATGCATATCTCCGTTTTTCTTTTCTTTTTTCAATCTAAAGCACATTTAAACTGTTGGGGGTAAGTGTTAGGACGCCTTAAGGGTCTCAACTCCCAAAGGGTGAAAAAGATTACAAAGCCAGATGTCAAAGGACACATTACAAATGCCTCATGAAACTACTAGAACGTGCAAAGAAGTACTGTGGAGAGTGGAGGGTAGCTTTGGGCATTTGATTGGTTTTAATGTCTTGTCTCTGCATGGTGCTTTTGTGATAGAAAAAAAATAATGATCATGCCTCAATTTATACTATGTTGGGCTGCGATTGCTTTTTTTGTGTTTGTGACGATCAGAGAGAAGAAAGTGGCTCTGCATCAAAAGGCATGACTTTCGCCAAATGAATGCCGTATCACCTGGGTGCATTTGTCAGACTTCCAAGTTGGATGCCATAAGTGCAACTTATTGCCGTATTATTAGTGTGCCTGCAAAGCACACTACTACTATTCACCATACTTATTATTCTTCTTCCGTACGTTTTTCGGTCGACTACTCCTCCCGCAGTTTTGGTCGCACATACACAAAAAGGTATCAAGACGTGTGGCTCGGCCGGGACATTAGTGCTATGACTTTTCTAAGCGTTTCGCCAAACGGTTTGCCGATAAATCGCCAAAAACCGGCCCAAAAAAATGAATGGTGTGTTATTGGGTAGCAATGCTCAACTGTATTAACTGCCGTGTCCTGGTCCTGGTTTGCCCTAGCAAACCAAAGCCTGCAGCTCACAAGCTTGACTGTGAAAAAAAAAAAAAAAAACAGGCAATTAACTCTTCCATGTCGTTTTTCGGTCCCGAGCCTCCTACTCGCTGCAGTTCTTGGTCCGCAGCATAGCACAAAAAGGTACCAAAAACGTGGCGGCTCCCGGTTGGGGACCATTAGTGGGGCTGTGACTTTTCTAGGCGTTTCAGCCCAACATTTTGCCGATAAAATCGGCCCCAAAAAAGCCAGGCCCAAAACAAAAATTAATGGGTGGTGTATGCGTAGAATGGCTCGCAACTAGAGTGCGTGACATTATGACTAGAGTGTGTAGCGGGGAGAGAAAAAATTTGTTTTTAAGCTTTAGCCACTGAAACTTGTCTGTCCTATGGTAAAGAAAGATGCATAATGCTCAAAACGGTCTTTTCAGTTTCATTTCGGTTGTTCGCTGGCCAAATGGTTCGAGGGGGTTCATGTTTGAGATTTCCTGTCTCTCTCAGGAGTTAGAGACTTAACTGCTGTGGCCTGGCCCTGGTTGCCAAGACAACCAAAGCCTGCCTCTCACAAGCCTGACTGTGAACATACACAAACACACACATAGCGTGCTAGAGAGGATGACATGGTATTAATATACGGGCCAGAGTCAGGCACACTCAAAATTTCTTTAGGAACTTTCTAGTTAATTAAAGTTCCCTTTAATTCACATGTTGCAGGAAACCGCAGTGCACTGCACGCATGGAGGCTAATAAGTGTTACTGTTCAGGAGAAAATTGAGTTTCAACAGGCGCTGAGATGCAAACTGCAAAATTAATCCAACCAACACTCATCTGATGAAGAACCGCTTATTTGCATTTTGTTTTTTAATATTCTCGAGTTAAGATTTATCATGAAGAACATGTCACCCCCCACCCCCACCCTCTGTTTTTGTTTTATTGTTATCTGAGTGTTATTGGAAATGAAATAAAACCTTGTGTAACACTTACATCCTTTTTTATTAAAGCTATAAGCCGGGATCATGTCATGGTTGATTTCAAAACAGCTGCAAGGCAACATTTTGCAAAACACACAAAGTACATCACAGCCTTGGCTTCGAGGAGCCTTGTGGCTTATTGCTTAAATTATGACCACAAATGTTTCCATGGACTTTTAATGTTGGACTGTCCATTACTTAAGTTTACACTCATTGCTGTTCATGCGCTATTTCTCCGACTTAGAGGTTGCATATTCCACTGCATGAAAAGTAATTTGCCCAAACAGTAGCGAGAAAGGACACTTGTGGGAACACTGCATGTTAATGTTTTAACTGCAACATTAAGGCTGCATTTCATGATTGATTAACTTGTTGATTCTTTTCCGAATTAATCGATCAATTCTTTGGTCTTTAAAGTTGTGAAAATGTCAGTGCAGAGCCTGACCAGAAACCTTTAAATTGCTTGTTTCATCCCGAACAACAATCCAAAACCCAAAAGGTTTTTCAGTTGACTATAAGCGGCAAATCCTCACAGTTATGAAGCTGGAACCACTCAATGTTTGGCACTTTCACTTGATAAATAAATTAAACAATTAACTGATCATCAGAATAGTTGCTGTATTGATTGTCTGTCAATCAACTAATTGATGAATTGTGTCAGCAATATATAACACATATCCAACTGAGCAAACTCTTCACACTGATAACTCATTTACAGTTGCATTGGTCTATTTTTATGTGCATGAGAACTAATTTGAATTACAGTTAACTTTACATTGTGACGTTTCACTGGTTTGGTGACCTCTACACGTTAGGGCAAGTGTCATGGACCTATTGCATAAAGAGTTTTGAAGTCTGCATGATTAATTCAGCAGGGCCATCCAGTTGTCTCACCTGACACGGCCAAGACAGAAAACAAAAACTGGAAAGTGTTCAGAAACTTCTGTTCAGGTTAATTGGACTTGATCAGTCAGAGTACAGTCAGGTCTGGAGTATTGTGTTTTGCAGTGTGTATGGAGGTAGTGCAGCCTGGAGAATCGTGCAAGGATGCCCACGAGGCTGTGGGGGCTGTGAAAAGGTAGGCATTTTGGAGAGGAAGCAGATGGCCCACATTAAAAGCAAAGGGCCCTTGTGACTGTCTTCAATGGCCCTGCAGAGAACTGGGTAATTAAATGAGAAATTTAATCAGATTCCTCAAATTAAATGTCCAGCTGGATAGTTCTGCAAGAACACTACTGACTACACATTTACCTAAGGGAGAGTCACCGGTGGATGCATAATTCTCCGATCAGTACACACTCACACATGATGATATTCCAGGTGATGATTACTGCTAAAGTATTCCATTCACAGTTCTGCCAGCAGGAGGCAAAGGGACATCATTGTGTGGCCACAGGAGGGTCATTTTAATAATGGGGCCTGGGAGGAAGCAGCAAAACAGTGAGATGGCAGGATGTGGGGGGTTGGATTCAGTAGATTCTACCTTTACTGAACATCAACTGTAGAGTCTGAAATGGCCTCAGTTAGATAATATTCCAACAGTGTTTCATCATTTGATGCAACATGTTTGATGCAACATGAAAAAAAGGGGGGGAGAGGGGGGAGCAGCAGAATCAAGGCTGGACTTGGTGACTTGACAATCTGACATGAGCCACTGATTTTTTTTTTCTGGACTCTTCCTCTTATCATAGCACCGTAGACAGAAACCAGCCTCTGGGTCCGTTCCGAGTTCCGACTCATTTTGCATTCAGCAAATCCAAGAACCGCCTCCCCTCTCTACCTCCCTCCCTCTCTCTCTCCTCCCTCCCCTCAGCTGCTCCCGCCCCGTGCTGGCTCCCTCTCACACGCAGCCTGTCCGGTAGGATGGGACCAGCAGCCAGATATCCGTGCACGCCTGACCGCTAAAGTCTACTTCCTGGATGGAAGAATGGGACGCTTCCAGCTCCACTTTTCTTCGCATTGTGCATCGCCCCTCGTCACGCTGACGCCGCGGATAATCACTTCACAATGACCACGTGTAATCAATAATAGTCGACCACTTTTTTCCCCCTCTCTGTCCCTCTGTTAGTTAAAGACAGCGATTGATCGCCGATTGACCCCTCCACACTTCGGGAATGTCGCTATCTGGAAGCCCGCTACAGGCACGGTGGAGTCCCGCAGATTTTCAACTGTTTTTGCACAGCTCTGGCGTGCGTAACGTTTTATTCCTCGAAGCTAAAAACAGCTCCTGCTCGGACTGGAGGCGAATAAATGTGTCTTTTTAAACAGCAGTGACTCTGTCGCCCTAAAAACCGCTAACCACCAGTACTTTGATGCTCTGCCTTCGTGGCTGCTGTGCCAACTTCGCTTTCAGCTTCGGTCGTGTGTATGTGATTTTTTTGTTTGTTTGTTTTTAAAAGAAGAGCGAAAAAGACTCAAAAACTTTGTCACCCGTTGCCTTCTGGTTACTCTCGATGAGTAGTCTAACATGCGGAGAATACGGGAACCGAGTTACTGGTGGATTTTATCCTTAATGTTTTTAACCTTGCCCAAACACAAAGACTGTCACCCTGGTAAGTACTTGCAACACGGGTTAGCTACCATGTATGTAGCCCAACTACTGAGAGTCCCCACTGTTGAATTGCTCTTTTATAACCAAGGGTAAAAGCGAGTTTTTCTTTTTTTGTTTTTTTCTGGTGTCGAATTAAAGCTTCTTCTTTTTCATAGCCAACGTTCCGTTCCAGGGTTCCACTGACGGTTACAGGGCCGAGCCGAGTTTAACGTCCAACGGTTAACGTTGAGACGTTTCCTCCGTTGATTTGTGTGCATGTTATTGATTAGGCAGCGGGACTATGGCGCAAACTACCCCCCCCCCTTCTCCCCCTCTCCGGTTTTAACGTTAGCCTGAACATTCAACTCCTTTTTGACCCTGACGCCCCCCCCCCTTCCTACACGTTAGCTACAACACTGGTTGTCCATACGGTGCAACAGTCTAAAGAGTCCATCAATCTCCGGAAATGTAGCCCCTGTAACATTCCTGTAGGCACTCATAAGATTTGTGGCATTGGTTGAGTTTGTGTACTTTATCTCTAGTGGAATATACTAGGGGTTATCTTTCCGTTAAACCTGTAACGTTAGTTTTTTTTGTCGTCGTGTTTACAGGGTGTCCCGAGTTTTATTTCAGGCTTACTATAGTTGTGGTCTGGGCTTTCTGTGGAGGTATAATCTGTGTCTCCTCGCTGTCATGTGCGGAGGTTAGAGCCGAGGATGAGAGCGATAGTTAGCGCTGTTGGCTCGTAGATGGATGCACTGTATGAGGGGCGATTCATGCCACTGGAGCTCAGTGTAGACCTGGAATAGAGGCTTCCAGTTTGGGAATACCGGTGTTGTGCTGAAATGTGTTACCCAGTCAGATTCTGTGCCACTGTATATTTAATAATGGAACAAGATTGATGGGTTTATGTGGATATTAAGGTATGGCGTGTTTGTGTTGTACAGGTCATAGCTTAGTGACCCTTTCTATAGTTTTTAGGTCATATTTTCATTGAAGGTACCATCACTGCTTTTGGTAACAGCTGTGGCAATGTGTTGTGACCTTTTTTTTTGGTCACAGAAATATGGCAAAACATCTCCAGAATATGGTGCAACACTGTTCTTGTGGCTTTTAAAGAGTAAAAAATAATGAGGAAAAGCAGAATACTGTATGGTAGCCCAAAGGAGGTCTGATCGCAGCAGAGGACAATGGAAGACAGTCACATTTTATCAAGAACTCAGAATAACAAACTCAGAAAATGTATGTTTTTTTTCTTTTTAAGTTGAAATTCATGTTCTCAATTAGATTTTTCTAATATTTTTTGTTTCAATATGCAACCCCCAACAATTACTGGATTTTTGTGGCTGATACCCATATTGATACTTACGAGTATAATATGTATTGGCCAATATAACATACCTAAATATAAAAAACAAAATTTCTGCTAATAATGTCTGGTGATTGAATAATTGTTATAAAGATATGAACTGAACAAGAAAATAAACTTGTGAGTGCTCTCTGGTGGACAAATGATGTATTATCGAGACTGTTTTTATGTTTACAACACACATTTTAGTCATTTCTGCCCTTCAAATGCCTTTTACTTTTCAGCCAACATGCATGCCAAAAGATGATAGGTGAGATAATCATTTCCCGGCAATGTATCAGTCTGGTTCTGTCATCATAACCGCAGAAGCATTTGAAGAAAACGATCGCCTACGTTTTAAATGTCATTTTAACCTCGTGGCAACTGCAGAGACTGTGGTGGAATACTTCCAGTCAGTGTGTGCACCCCGAGTCCGACGTTTTTTACTCTGTGGCACCAATCATCCCCCATAGTAAAGCAGCAGTGATGTAACACAGGAGAATGGTTCCTCTCTGAGTCACCCCCATCTACCCCAAAATCCCCCAGTTCCATGCTTCCACGTCCTATGTTTGCAGCTCTATTGACTGGTAGCCTCCCAAACCCCCTAACAAAGCTGAGTTTTCACACACGGCACGTCTCACCAGACCTCTGACACACAGCGCAAATGCAATACTTGTAGACCAGCGAGAAAGTGGCGGGGGATGAATCCAATTTAACTACTTGTACGCTGTCATGTAAACTGCAGTTTTAGCCCGGATGACCTCAATCTGTGTAATATAAATGTAGAGTTTCCATCATAGACAGTCGTGCTAAAGTGGTGCTTAAGTTAACATCAAAAATGAAAGATTTCAAAGGGAGGGGGGTTATTTTCTGTCTTAAATCAATGCGTCACAAAGTTGAAGGCACAGCTGTCAATGAAATTGGCCTGATTTTCATGATATCTTCCTATTTGGAAAAGCAGTCTTGCATGTCTTCTCTCACTAACACAAACGTCCTGTTTTTTGTTGTTTTATTTTCACCCCAAAATGATAGACAGATAGACAGACAGA
>NW_023339740.1:16048115-16059545 GCF_004916995.1 Morone saxatilis | reverse complement strand
ATAGATTATTTATTTATCCCGAGGGAAATGTCACTCCCTACAATAATATGGAGATGAAAAAAAAAAATATAAGAAGAAAAAGAGGAGTTGTGGTGCGGTCAGCCACATTTGTTTTAAAGTTGTGTGGTTGGAATCGCAGCTCTGTAGTTGTTGTTGGAAGGATAGCTTGTCATTAATTCTAGAAATTCTCCTGATTGCATCACTTAAGTAATGAGGAAATTATTGCATGTTATGTGAATACAGCTATACAAAAAAAGGATAAAGGCGTAAAGGCTCATAATACAGCCGGGGAATAATTGGCAGCGCAGAAAATACGACCTCAAAGAAAAGGGATTTGGGGAATTTAAATAAAAAATAATGACTATTTGTTCATATAATAGCCATTTTCGCTTGTGTGTATTGTATTGTAGTGATGTCCTTTTTCAAATAACACCATCACTGTCCACTGCAAATAGAATATTATTGAGCAAACTTGTTATTAATGTTATTAATGAGGTCCTGATGTACTGCTGTGCCAGCAGGATACCGGCTGTCTGGACATCACTGATGTTGGCAACAGCATCATTATCATCAAGGCCCTCCTCTACCTCCTCTGGATAATTGGTTCAATATGTACAGCACTGACACATCTCCAAACTAACTTTCTCCTGGTTTTTAAAATAGCAGCAGTAACATATGCTCAGTCTCGATCCTGGATGGACTCAGCACACTGTTATCTGTTGTCTCTCCACCAGCTGCCGGTGCCACCCACTAAATGGTCCGATGGGGAAACATTGCAACTGTAATCACTTTTCACTGGTGCAGATAATTCGCTGTTTATCCCTTTTTGCTTGTGACGCTCATCCTTTACTTATTGCTTTCAGATGTGACGACTATCTTATCTGTCTGTTTAATTACACAGGGTGAACTGGCAACTGCTACTGCCATTTTGTTATTAACAACGTTGTTCGAGCTGTGCCGACTGGTGCCGGCCTGAGACTGTAGTGTGGTTTTAGTAGTCTGAGCAGTGGTGACTTGGTGTGTTGTTCATATTGTGTTAGGGTGGTTAAGCAGTGAACACTGTTGTGGTTTTGGATGAGCACCCCCCGAGTTTTCTTCAAATCTGCTGAGGAAAAAGTCTGAAAATAAATTGAGCTACTTTTTATTATTATTCTACAATTTCCTACATAAATTGTTGTTACTAACTTAGTTTTGTTTGTGCTACAATATTTTAATTAGAAAAAAAATGAGAGTAGCGTACACTGAAGGTACATTAATCAAGTAATTTTTTTTTGTGAGAAGGCAGTCTGGAAAATGAGACTGACTTTCACAAACACTCGAGGAATCATTTAAGTTTCTGGTTCGGTGTTTCTGTTGCAGAATGTCCTCACTGAGGGAAAATGCTGTTTGAGAAATTGTTCATAATTTCCCTGGTGTAGCCAAGGCAAGTGTAAGTAAACATTTGCAATCTTGAGTTAGTTTTCTGAATGCATTTAAATCACTTTTTTAAAACGTAGTGTATGTCTTTTGTCTATGATTTTTGAGCCTGTGGCCATTTATTTGAAAATGTGTGGTCATGTATTGAGTTTTTTTAAATAAGGATACTTGCTCTGTGTGCCCATACTAGATGTAACAGTGTGCTCAAAGCACTAAGAAATCAATGTAAGAGACACTGTATATTTTCATAACATGAAATATTATAAAACATAAATATTATAGAAAATGATAAAAAAAAATGCAGTTACTGCATGGGAAATGAAAGTTCTTCACCATATTGTAGTAATATGACAGAAACATGTGTCAAAGGATGTGAATCAAACTCGGTCTTTGGACTTTGACTGCTACCATCAAACTAGACAACTTTACATGTATGCAAAAATGTTTTTTAGTGCATTTTATTGTTTTATTTGTTGTGTTTTTTCACCTTTCTTCAAAACAAGACCATTAACAATAAGTTAAAAAAATATTTAGCTGTAAGTGACTCGCAGTTTGGTTCAATAGTATCCACAAAAACCACAGTAGAAATGAATGTCTTTCCCTAATATATATTTAAGTATAATTATTATTAAATATTAAGTATGCTTTTGTCCCTTGGCTGTTAGTTGGGAAGTTGCATATTATCCTACGTGCACAAAAAAAGCTTAAATATGCTATTCATTCTGTCCATAGTAACAGTTTATGTTTATGGCTTATGAATCATTTGAGTGATTGCATGACAACTAAAATGCAGTTGCATTCAATGCAGTCAAACAAAATAGGGCCCCTCGTAAAAACACATCATTGATTTATAGCGCTTGTAGTAGTCAGAAAACAAAGTACCTTTAACCTGCAAAAGACCAGTGTGTAACGTTTGGGATATATTGGCAGAAAGCTAATATTGATGGGTATGTTTTCATTTGCGTGTCATCACCTGAAAATAAGAACCGTTGTTTTGTTTACCTTAGAATGAGGTATGTTTCTAGAGTAGCCCAGGACGGACAAACAAAACACTGGCTGTAGATGGGGCCTGGTGGCAATCTGCAAACTCACTGCTAGATGCTTCTAAATCCTGCACACTGGTCCTTTAAGACTGACCAAAGACTGATGGAGCAGGGCAAACATGTATGTAGAGCTGTGAATATTCTCTACCACCTATATCTTTTCTCCCTGCTCTTCAGCGGTATGTTATTATGATTAAATTACAAGAGTGTAGATGCTTGCTATTATGTGCATTTTAATTCTGTACTCATCAGTAGAACATTGAAAAGTGACAAGCTTCACTGCTCATACCCACTTGATACAGCTGCATCCATTTTCAGTTGTCATGTCTCTGCCGTGATTTCAGATGTGCAGTGTCTTGAAGCAGTCTTATTTGCTGAGATGTTTTGTTTTACAAACTTGTTGAATACATTTATGTGGTAACACATACTTACGTGCCATTCTCTACTTGTTTTAATTGCTATACTATAGCACGCCATCTTATCCTCATTGTCTTCATATCATGAATTATGTATATTAGCATAAGGAAAACCGTAGCAGTTCTCCTTCTTCTTTCTTTCCAGCTATAGGAGACATAAACAAACAAGAGAACTTAGCTGTGCTGTATGTAGTCAATGACAAACAAATCACCACTAGATTTTATATGTATTTACAAGTAAATTTCATGCTTCAGAGAACCGAGCTAAACAAAAATAGCTAAGCAGAGAAAAGTGCCACCATTGAGATGGTCTGTTCATCTGGTACACTGGCAGCGTACGGTTCCCAGGAGCCGCAACTGAACCGGAACGACCAGCGGACGTTACGGGCGAGGTCGTCCTGTCTGGAAACGCAGGCATTAATATTTGTGGAATATTTCATTTGATATGAGCTCGACATTATGAGAACGGTGCTTTATTTCATGAGATAATTACAGTAATTTGACATTAATTGTGATTAAACTGTTTATTTGTCTAACTTATGTTAATCAAGGCAATCAGTCATCACTTCATTACTCGGTGTGTATGGTTGAGTTCACTCAGTCTTTCAGCCAAGATACTCCAAGCTGGTCACAGTGGCATTTTAATCATTTAGAATGACTCACAGCCACTTCACTCCAAATCATTTCATCCATCCTAGAAACATCCAACCCAAAACACACGCACACACAGACACACAGACACACACACACACGCACACGCACACACACAGACACACACGCACTGCATTCGACCAGGCTGGGTAAAACAAGGCGGGGAAATTGCTGTTGGGGAAACTAGTATACTTATTTCCTGCGCTTCATGACAATAGTGATTAATGTCTAGGCAATAAGGCCCTGTCACTGAAGGACATATACTACTGCACTCAAGGACTTGGCCATATCAATAAATGTCCTCTGTCCTTTAGTCGCCATGTCCTCTTCCCCTTAAACAATATTGCCGTGATGTGATACCGTGTCAGCTTTACTTACAGCTGAACTGTCAGTCAACGCTGCCCTGTGGAGAGTGAAGACAATGGGACCTTCAGGCTCCCTTTTCCTGCATTGTGTTATTGTGGGTCAACAGAGCATGTGTTTGCTTTGTGCTCATTGTGGGGTGTGGTGTGGGGGCTACATTGAAGATTGTCTTTTACGGAGGCGAAGGAAAAACAAATTCAAAAGTAGGCTATCCCATCCACAATGCTCATTTTCCCTGTCGTGAATTATGGCGACAATCACTGAAGATATAGGATTATAGGCTGCGCATGTTTTATCAAGCTCAAGGTGCTCTGCAGAATGCAAAATAAGCTTGTTGAGTAAGAGTCCAGTTGCATGTGATGAATTGAATTTTAACATTTGCATAAATGATATTTTTTGATTTTTGAGCAGCTGTAGAAGATGCCTGAGACGTACCTGTGCTAGAGAATACAGATGTGATATGGTGCTTTATTGTCACCATGCACTCAGGTCACTCACCATGCAGTCACTACATTCCTTTATATATATACAAATGTAGTCATTACCCAGCTCTTGAAACTCCACAGTGGTAGTCACTGTGTATAGTAGTTGTCACTGTCAGCACAGACAAGTGTTTTATTCGAATGGAACAGCAACAGAATGCTTCAGTGAGATTTAAAACTATGCCATACAAACCTGACAGTCCTTAGATCTTTGGCATTGGCTGTTGTTTTGTGCATTTTACTCAAAACATCACCAAAGGGTATCGTGTTACGCAAGTAGAAGCTTTAACAGCGTTGTTCTTTCTCAGTGGGATTTTTAAAATTTGTGTATAAAGATTTATTTTGACATTATTTGTTATGGATTTGTATGCCGATAATGTTTGAGATGATGAAAATATAGTTGGCTTGCGACCAAGATATGTACTGAGTGGGGGGGTTTAACAATTCACAGGAAAATAATAATAAAAAAAGGGGCTCACAGTGTAATTGCACTCTGGTTTCTAAATGAAATGCAAACATATCTGTAGAATTTCCATACTCACGATTTCTTGTTACGTAAGCAAACATGTGCCGGCACTGATGGTATCTATGAGACGCTAGCATTACATATAAATTTGTATGAAATTAATATATTCATAAATATTGGAATTATATTTGTATACAGTTTCTGTGTTTGAAATATATAAGGTTTAAACTACATCTTCAGAGTGTACCTCTGTTAGTTAAAACACCATCATAATCACAACAGTTGAATTCACATGAGATTAAAGTTTCTGTAAAGAAGTCTGCTTTAAAAAAACTAGTTGTCTTCAGGTTGGCTGCTGTTTTAAACAGAAGTGTTGGCACTGTAATTTCAACTTTGACTGTTTCGACCACTTCACAGAACTAATTTAGCTCAGTACTCGACTGTATAATCAACCCCTACCTTTTCAAAGTATCCAGTGTAGAAAGTCTATAAAGGTCCTTTGCTAAGGGGGAAACAGCTGCCGCTACCCAACAGCCTAATACCCAAAAGATTTCTTAAAATGTTGCCATCTTTCCAAATGGGTATTAGACTGTGATTAAGAAGCTTGCAGTCACCAAAATTAGAAAGCGTTTCAGTAGTAAGTAAGGCAGCTGAAGGCTAAGAAATTCAGTAGACTGACAAATTTGGGCACCTGGAATTTAAATATGTTATCGGGAAAGTGTGATAAGCCGATAGCTTTGACGTAACGCATCATGGTTCGATGATGGATTATTTATTTTTGGATACACTGAACATATGAGAGACTAGACTTGTATAGTTCAGAACATATCAGACTTCATCATGACTGTAAGTGGTACTTAATAAATAAGAATAAAAATAAATGAATGAACAAATAGTTTGACAGGCTGTGAGTTTCCAATCCTTTTTTTTCCACTCCAGTCCTAAATCCATTTCATTAATCCCATGTTGAATGCATTTTTTTTCCCCTCCTTAAGTCAACACCCTGAGAGATCAGTCCCGAAGCTCTTTCCTCTGGGTTTAGAATGAGATTGATGTTCTGTTTGTTTCTCTCACACACTTCGACTCTCTCTTTGGGAGCGTTTTTCTATTTCGAGTGAAGGCTCTGAAACAACGATGGAAGGGGGTCACTGGTATTTAACCATGCGACTACAAAGACCGCAACGCATTTCAGGTGGCATAAGGCCTTTTCCAGGTGCTTGATGTATTGTATCCGAAATCTTTATGGTTGGAAGTTTTTAAAGATTCTGTGGTATTGTAAAAATGACAGAAGCAGCTAGTGTGGGAATTTGGCGTTGGTTAATTTCAGAGAATTCCAAGGGAGAAGATGTGCTGAGTTAGATAGTTTTTGGAGGCAGAACAGGAGATTAGAGACTACCCTATCGATCCTGTTGACATGCTCCCCTTTGGGGAATGCAAATGTTTCTGTTCTTCAACACATACATTCAAACCCTCCTGGTAGTGGAACCCTAATTAACAAGGGATTTGAATACCATGGCCTTTTCCTCTTGACATTTTCATATTTCAGAAAGACTTTGCTTTACGCTTCCTCAAAGAAGACAACCCGTATTTATTAGACAGTGAAAAGGCATTTGTACAACAGCACGGTCAACAGCTGAATTTGTGGAATATTTCCCATAAACACCTTTTCAGTTAATTCCCTGGTAGTTTCTAGCCGCGCCGTTGTACACATTTCCGCTCGTCTGTCATACTCCGGTGTGAGCTGAAGGTGTGACAGATGCTGTATGTTTTTGTCACTGCTAATCCAATCCTCACCGCACAAGTGTTTACTACAGCAGCGGATACACATCCCCAGGTAACCACTAATCACTCGGGGATTCCAGAGATCATCTGTCCCCACACTTAACAGCCAAGCGTGAGGCAGGTGGGAGCTAGCAACCACTCAACAGCCTCACCGTTCTCAAGACAATCATCTTTGTCGCTGTAATTTTGAGAATGAAACGCTTTGAATAGTCTTTATGGTGTAAGTGCCATCTTGATAAAGCAGAAGTTGTTGCTCTGAGATAAAAAAAAAAAAGCTTACTCTTGTATTTAAGCCGGTGAATATTGTAACTGCCCTGTCAATAGAGGGATTCAAGTGTGCTTTTTATTCGGTAAAGAGGATTCAGAGGGCAGTGTTGAGTAGCAGTGGCAGGACTCACTGTTTTGCCGTGAACCATTATTTCCATGTCTGAAGATCAGAGTAGGTTATGTGATTTGTGTAGAGCGGCAACAACGGGACTGACAGATAATTAATTGCCTCGCTTCTGAAATGTGTTGCTCTTTGTCATCAACACTAGTAAACAGAGTATCTTTGGGGTTTGGGCCATTAGTTGGATAAAACAAGACATTTGGGGAAATCAACTTGAAGTGTGGGAAATTGTAACGTTTATTTTTTCTCTCTCATGTTATATAGACAATGCGAGTAATCGGTTTAATTGAGAAAATGATTTGCAAATGAATCCACAATGAAAGTAATCATCAGTTGCAGCCCTAGGCTTGTTATTATAGGAAAACTCTGGAACATACAGTAAATTCTGATCTGTTTTAAAGGTCAAGACTTGGAGGCTAATTCCAGACAGTCATAATAGCCTTATCATTACTGTTATTATCAATTAGTCAGGTCAGGCTCACATGAACCACAGTATGAAAAGATGAAAAAGAGACCTGGTCTTCCATAAGTGCTTTTAAGTATGTTCTGTGTTTGATAGCAGCATTTGTTTTAATAGCCAAAAGTAGAAGAAATGTAGATCAATAGATTACCTTCAGATTTAAAAAAATAAATAAATCTCTGATCTTTTAATACCCGATAAAACCTGGAACAGCCCACTTTCTTCTGATTGGCCAACTCTGCAGAAGCCAACTAGGGGGCTGCACCGAGTGCCTGACAACACCATCGTCCTCCTGCCGCTGTGTTTTTGACTGCATCACAGCTTCCGCAGCTTAGCTTGAACCACAAATGAGACAAGAAAAATGAGAGCAAAAACTGTAAAACTGAGAAGCTGCAGGACATCAGAAAATAAAACAGAAAAGCACGTTGTGTGAGTTATACAAAAACTTGAAGGGTTCGTTCTGACTCGTGAGCAGAGCAGTCAGATACATTCGACAGACTGAGCAGATCCCTGTACTTTGTGAGTGTGCTCAGCAAAGCTCTGCCTGGAGCAGATGGACCATCCTAAAAAATATGTGACTAGCTGACGTCGTCTATGGAAAAGCATAATACACTTTAAAAATATTGCCTAAAATCTTAGATTTTAGATAAACATGGCCCTAGAATTTGTGACGTCACAGGAAACCTGGATTTGGGTTTACTGCAACTAATGATTGTTTTCCTTATCGACTAACTAGAAACAGTCTACAACACAGATATTCAGGTTACAATAACAACAAATCCTCACATTTGAGGAACTGGATTCAAAGAATATTTGACATTTTTGCTTATTACAAGACTTGCACAGTACATTTTTCCTTTTTGAATTTGGTAAAGTTATGCATCTTCCAGCCTGTATCGTAGGCTGGTTTCACCGCTCAGCTGTGCTGTTTGCTGCTTGATTAGAATCGTTACCTTGAGTCTCAGCCAAGTAGTGCTCAATTGAATGCTGTTTTTCAGCCTTTGTTTGCTACTGCCCTTGTGTGCATTAGATCTTATGTTTATTAGCCTTGGATTTGTTTTGCTGCAAGTTTGACGACAGTGTAAGTGATGAAATTAGTACCAAGGTGGCTTCAGTAAGTTTCGCTGAGGAATTGCGTGGGTGTCTGTTGATAGAATCTACTATTGATTGACCAGAATGGGTTACACTTTCATATCTTAGACAATCACCAGGCAGCCATGTATGTAACCAAGGCCAAACAAGAGGGAGTGCGGAGGAGCCATGGTCTGAGCAGATGTCCTCATTTGTCATGAGTTATATGTTGGCATAGATGATTGGTGCTGTAATTGCCTTGTAATCCCTTTTGGCTAATTAGCGGCCATCTTATTGTGATATGCCAATAGATTTCTTGCATCACCATCTCTACCGCCTGTAAAGTTGATCAGTGTGTTCTTATTGTTTGGACCACTGCTATGAAACTATGTACCTATAGAGTACATAGTTTATTTTTCCTTAGTTTTTCAAGAAACTAAATCTGAAATACTCAAATTAAAAAAAAAAAAAAAAAAATGTAGTTTACCACTAATGGTAATTATGAGGGTGTCTTTCTTTTAACTTAGAAAATGTCACGACTTAATTGAGAGCAAAATTAATCAGTTTGAACAGTTTGAAAGAAATACTGTAATTTTAGCTGCCAAAAAAGTAACAGTGGGGTGGAGGGGAACTGCAATAAAACTGTCACACAAATATCTTTGTGTGAAAAAGAAATTATTTCATTTTCTTGGACTCACAATTATATTTTAGCATGTTATTTTTAGGGCTATGTAATTATATAAAAACCTGACAGTGGGTAATTAATTCCTAATGAATACTAGGAATATTTAGAGCTTCAGTGTGCATGACCTCCCCAAGAAAAATATGACCCTACTGTGCACAAGAAAAGAGAGAATATTTATAAAGTAAAGCTATAAAAAATGTATTTGAGACATTATCCAAGGGAAGCAATCAGTAAACAGACAATATTAAAATCATAATGTAGCAGTCACATTAAACAGTGTCAGTTTTTCATTCATTTTATATATTATATATCCCAATAAATTCAAATGTTCTTGTTTTTTGCATTCATGATGTCCTGTAAAAAGTATATTGGAGCAAAATTGTATTCACATGCTTAAAATAAAATGATGAAAGGCGTACGTAAAACTGCACATACTACTAGTGAAGTGGCTAAAGATGCTGTTACTGAGGTATCGAGTGCATTTCTCTTCACGGTTTTATTTATGGTTTCTAAATTCAGCCTTCAAGTATTGATTAGAGTCCAACATCAAAAAGCATTTAAAGAGGAAGGGAGGAGGTCTGACTGCTTGTATGGCCCCGGGCAGGTATGAACAGCCTGTTTGGAAGTGATGCATACTAAGTCCTAGTGCAGTGGTGTTATTTATGGATAACATTGAGTCATTTGGCCAGTGAGGCTGCAGGTTAGGTATGCTTCATCAGTACTAGGTAAAAGTTTAATACTAAAGCACATTTGTACAGGCATTTGATTCCACATATTTTCTTGAATTCGCAGCTTTATCGTAGTGGTATTTTACAACTGCCGTCTTCTAGACGCTTTTCTCTGAATCACCTTACAGTGTTGCGACAATGTACAATTTCAGCCGAGCCGTGATCAAATCGCTGGCCTGGTGAGTATCAGTGTCACGCTCTACCTGTTAAGTTAGATGGACCCATTTACATTGCCTGTAATCAACCATCACCATTCATGAACACCAGTGATGTGTGAGGAGTGTAATGCATCCACAAGAGGCAGCTGAATTTATTTTAGAATCAATAACTAGACAATTCATGCGTGGCTGCACACCGTGTCCTGAGGAATGACCTCATAAGCTCTTGGCACATAAGCGATCCAATTGCCACATATTGAAAATTGAAAACCTCACTTTACACAGTAAATTTTCCTGACACTGTCTGAGATGTTGTGTACAATCCTGCCATTGTGTGTGGAGTCTGAGGATTTTTTTATTGTAGTCTTGTGAGGGGAGCGAGCTATAGCTGGTCTAGTAAAGAGGTCACTAGCCCTGAATTTGTTTAATCTTGTTAATGGTTTTCATCAGAGCCCCTGATGTACTCAATCAGTGAGCGTGCCAGCTATTTAATGCACTTAATTCACTGTACCAGCGTTACCCTAGAAACACAGCGCGACAGCAGATTGACACAATTCAGATTTACTGTATAATTTCCCATTTCTGAGGAGCAGCGATCTTCCGGAGATTGAAGACTGCATGTGAGTGGCTATGTTAAACATTGACTTCTCCACAGGAAGCCACACAGTTTTAATTCATAAAAGGGTCTGTTTTGGCCAGACAATAGAACAATAGTTCTTTACCGGCTCCTTATGAATAGAGAATAAATGTCAGGATGTGTATTCTTTTTCTTTTCTTTTTTTATTCTATTCAAGGAAGACTGGATACACTGGAGACTTTCATCTAGACCTTTTCGCCCACATGCTCTATCAAAGTCTGACATTTGATGTACTGTGTTTCTCACTTATTCCTTGTAGTAAAAGGTTGAAGAACAGTGTAACACGTGACACATTGCAGTGCTCAGGCCTCGTCACCTCCTGACTTCTGTAATATTATAGTACAGATAATATGAATCTTACCTTTTAAACGGGAGGAAAAACTGCAAGAAATCAAGGTGTGTGTGTGTGTGTGTGAAGTGAGAGTGGGCTGTGAGTTGGTGACACATTTAGATTTGATTATAATGAGATGGCCTTATCCACTTTTCAACAGATACATTTCGAGAGAAGACTGCAGAGCAAGTGTTGCATAATGAGAACGTCGAGTATGCCTCCTTTGCCCTTCCTCCTATTCTGCTCGCTTTGTTGTTCAAGTTTCCTAATGAAACACAAACAAAAATGTTCTCTGTTTGGGAGGAGGTCCAAGGCCGTGTTGCACACAATGCATACAAGTGTGTGTGTGTGTG
>NW_023339740.1:16047786-16047971 GCF_004916995.1 Morone saxatilis | reverse complement strand
GAAAACACCTCTTCTCGGCTGTGTTGAATGTGCCGTAGGACTTCCTGTCAATTAACATGATGAACAAAAAGTCAGACAGGTCTTGACATGCACACAGACATGCTCATACATGCAGAAAAGAAGAAGATTAAGACAATGTGTCAAGGGGAATTTTTAAATTACTTTTTAGAATTTTTTTTTAAATT
>NW_023339740.1:16043164-16047686 GCF_004916995.1 Morone saxatilis | reverse complement strand
AGAACAGTTGTGTAACATCGTGACCGTTGCAGTGCTCAGGCCTCGTTCATTCCTCCTGGACTTCTCTGTATGGTATATCATTTATCAGTACAGATAATATTGAATTCTGTTACCTTTTAAGGGGTGGACGGGGGAGGGAAAAACTGTTTAAGAAATCAAGGTGTGTGGTGTGTGGCTGTGGTGTGGTGAAAAGTTGTGAGAGTGGCTGTGAGGTGTGACACTTTAGATTTTGATTATAATGGGGATGGGGCCTTATCCACTTTCAACAGATACATTACGGAGAGAAAGGATGCCAGGAGCAAAGTGTTGCATTAATGGAGAACGTCGAGTAGCCCTCCTCTTGTGCCTTTCCTCTATTGCTGCTCGCTTTTGTTTGTTCAAGTTCGCGTTATGGAACACAAACAAAATGTCTTTTCTCTGTTTTGGGAGGAGGTCCAAGGCCGTGTTGCACACTCAAGTGGGCATAAAGTTTTGTTTTGTGTTATTGTAGTGTGTGGTGTGTGGTGTGGTTTGTGTAGATGTTGTTGCTTTTTAAAAAGTTTATGATTTCTTCCATTCACTATTTCTACTTTTTCTGTACCTCAGTATGAAGTTGGTCATTTTTAGGGCTTTCAGCTGGCCCCGAACTGCATTGGATGAAAAACACTTCTTCTCGGCTGGTGTTGAATGTTGCGTAGGACTTTCATTCCTGGTCAATTAACATGATGAACAAAAAGGTCAGACAGCTTCTTGGACATGCACACGACATGCACTCATACATGGCGCGCAGAAAGAAGAAGATTAAAGACAATGTGTCAAGGGGAGAATTTTTTAAATTACTTTTTAGAATTTTTTTTTAAATTTTAGTTATTTCTCATTGAGTCAGTCAAGGTACTGTGTTAACTATAGACTAATGCTCTTAATTTTACTGTAATATGACGCCATTTCTTTGGCCCAAGGGTGACAATACCCTCTCTGCTGAAACAGCTTGTTTGCTTTTAGCTGTGTAGGCCTAAATGTCTGTATTGGGATTTGAGTTGTTGTTGTTTTATTATTTCTGAGCATGATGTTTAAGCCTCGGCTCCCTCTGTGCCCTATCTTTGGCTGATCTTTGCAGTTCTCATGTTCCCGAGGTCCTTGGTGTGACTGGAACACTTCCGGGGATATTTAGCCACATCGCCCACTTCCCGGGGAATGAGAAACACATGCACTCTCAAGATCAAACTCCGCTTACCCCCTTTTCTGTGCTGCTCTGCTCCACAGAGGAAACCCCCGACCTTGTTTCACCACTGTGACTTGTACTGGTAACCATGTAAAGCTTCACGCACTGGGGACTGAGTCAGGTTTTTTGCATTGAGTTGAAATAAGATGAGCACATTTTGAAAGGTGTGACTGTCATAAAAACACGGGTTAGTAATTCACCGAAACGGAAAGCTAAGCAGATGTCCTTACATTTGACAGTTGACTCCATGCATTGCAGATGAGATTGCACCGACAGCAGCTGTCTCCCTCAGTATGCACATTTGTTTCTTCTATACATACCAATTTTGCATCAAGAGTCTACCCTTTACACGCTCGTGATGCCTGTGAAAAACGCAGCTCACTTCTGTTTAAGACTGCGGAATAATGTAAAAGTTGTTTAGACTGTACTTTGTCTAATTAGTACATTTAATGATATTCCTTCTCTCTCCCTCTAATTAACGGACAAGCTGAGAAAACGGGGATGGGTGAAGCGAATGAGTTTCGCGTCCCTCTCCCACCATAACTACCGCCGCTGCGTCTGTATATAACAATATGAATGTAAAGCAGGCCGGTGCTGGGGCAGAATGTGAAAAGACAACACTGATTGATGTGTTTGGAAAGTACTCGCTGTATTCAAACACACATTTTTGCCACATTGCCTTCATTAGGCATATGAAGGTTATGTGGTGGAACACGTTTATTTCAGTGCATAGTCTCTGAGGAAGTTAGTGTTGCCGAGTTATTTTTCCACATTTATTTATTTATGTTGTATTTTATTTGATCTGATTGTCTTGTGAAGTCGTGAGCTAAGATGACTTTGCCTTGATATCTAAGTTGAAGTCTAAGTTTTCTCGGCGATAATTGCTTTAAGCAACACAAAGTAACACTGATGCTGTGTGGCTATAGGGATTTCAGCTGTTCCACTGCCATGTGTCCTTCCCAGTAAAACAGGTTATAAAGTTGTGTATAAAACACAGCTGAATTGCCCTTAAAGGAGACGCCTGTTGACACTGTATTTTTCAAAGCCGGTTAGAGCTTATTCGTCTGTGCGACAGACCTCAATCTTAGTCCAAAAAGGCAAAGAACACATCAATGAGCCACACTATTGTTCCTTTGTGTCAGGTTCGGTCATTACCATTATCACAGGCTATGTAGTTTGTATTGAGTCAATCCAACGTACGTCATCCTGCTTCAGTAATTACACACTAATGGTCGTGGCTGAACAGAACCCCCAACAAATACACTGTTTACTCCTGCTGTTGAGTCATGTTTTCTAGAAACTACAGCTCCCAGCTGTTTTTATGGAATTATTTGGCCTCTTTTTATTTATTTTTTTTAAGTAAAAGTGTGTTTGTAATTTGTTTTTAAAATATCTGTCTTCAGTTAGGAAAATCTGAAGGTACTGAGCATAATTGATTTTGGTCTTTTCATGGGATTTGTGCATGACAACAAAATATTCAATTTCGGCAGCTTCATTCTTCATAGATAATAGATCAATTGATGACTCCTTGTCTACGAGCATAATTCATCTTCTATCTATTTGTATAGTGGTTATTATAAGTCAGTGAATAAGCAGCTTTGGGTCCAGCCATCTATAGGGAGCCTGAACCCACAAGCAGCACTGTCCTCTTAACATTGCTAGTTATTCAAAGCAACCAGATATCCCGATAAAACAGGCCTAATGTTCTATTTTTAGTGTTCCCTTTTTCCCTTTTTCAATGTTAAATTAGCCATGAGCCACCTATTACCATATCAAGCACTTTTCCTGTCTAGTGAGACACATTTGTGACTGAAATCATTATTTTTCTGTGTATATTGATAATAGACTAAGCACTAACACTATTTTGGTGGAAATAATGTGGGTGGCAATTGTAATACACGCATGCATTTTCTTTAAAAATGCTACTACACAATTTGGACAGAAATCTTAAAATATTTCTATTCGTTTATTTTTCTTTCTTTGTTCTATTTATTGTGTTTTGGCCCCATGTCATGCTTAATGAATCTGGAATCAACTGTATTAAGTAATTACACAGCCTATAGAAAGAAATGACAAAATGAACATCGACCATAGCATTTCTATTCTGTTAAAACACCTTAACAGCACATTATGTATCATTTAAATGTATATTTTCCTAGATAGTGGAATTCACCTCCTCACATACACCATCGCTCTGCTACTCTTTGTTTACCCAAATTACATGGACATTGTAAACCAGAATGCATTTGATTGCCTAATCCATTCTGTAATAATCCTCCTGGACGTGCCAGCCTGGCTGTCCTTCACATACCTGATGTTAACATCAGGGATGATTTTGATGTTTTAACTCCGGCCCCCAATGACTAATGCAAGTTAAACGCTCCTGTGGTTGTTGTTAGGCTGCTGTTTTTCAAGGGCTCTCAGGGGTTCTAGGCTTGTTGTTGAGTGTGATATTATGGAACAAATAGCAGGGCTTAATGGTGGTGCAGATGATTTAACTGCCCTCAGGGCAATGAAAAAGGGAAAATGATTCTGTATGCCTAGACATTGTACAAGGTGGTGTTCTGTAGGTGTTTTTGAAGCCTTTTATTTCCTCCAAGCGTCCTAAAAACATTTCTCGATGTATAAATTGGACAAACTTTCACAATATCTGAATGTAAAAATACCTTTTAGGCCAAACTCTCCATATAGAACATCTCATTTAAATTACAGGTTAACCCACATAATTGCTATTCACTTGTGTTTTCTAGATTTAAGGTTTATGAATGTTTGAATGCAGCACGGCTCTCTTCAGCCTCCTTCAGGCCCAGCACAGACTGTGTTGTCTGCTCTGCTCTATCAGAGATGCTGTGGCTTTAATCCTTTGCCCACAGGGGACGGCTGACATGGATGAGTGTAAACTGTTGACATGGTGCTGTCTCCTATGCTCTCTGATCAAAGACGGTGTAGCCCTCCTGTTTCACAACCTGCCTCCAAATATGCTCCAAGTCTCCGCCACAGAGACTCCCGCCCGCTCTGTTTTCACACTTTATGTTAACCCATGTTTCTCCGCATTGGATTTGATACATTTGATAAAGAACAAAGCAGACATTTGTGACCTCACCCATGTAGCCTCTGTGGCCTCCATCCATGCAATGAATTTGATTTGGAAAAACACGGTGCAAGTTGCTCATACCAGAGCAGAGACAATTTTTTGAGACAGTAATGTGCTGACTCTGAGTGCAAGGAAAGACTTGGCTTGATGTAGCGCTCAGTTTAATTAATCCACGGTAATGATGCAACTATTAGTAAGAGCTGAGCTCGTCTTAAGTGGCTGGAGAT
>NW_023339740.1:16009243-16043140 GCF_004916995.1 Morone saxatilis | reverse complement strand
GTGTGTGTGTGTGTTTGTATTTGATGTGTGCAAATGCTGATCAGGCCACTATAACTCTCTATTTAAAGGTGATTTAGTCTCAGTTAGTCCAGGGAGTTCTGCTCTTGTTTAAAAGTTACTTTAAACCTAATGAGACTCACACTAACTAAAGTGTGATATACAGTAGTTGTCATGGTTACTGTGTCATGATAGAGCATTGCATGTGCTAATACAATAACATAATGGATACTTTTTAAAACTGTTAATCTTGGTTGTAAAACCAGTAATCTCTAATCTGTGTCAACACTGGTAGATAACCCTATGTATAGTAAACATTATCTGTATTATGGTGCTGAAAGTGTTTTGTAGTACAACCTGTTCGTATTTTTAGGTCAATGTGTTCATGTTGGTAGAGATCTTTTGCTGTTTTAGAATGAAATGATGCTGAGACGCCCATGAATAGAGTGTTCTGGTAGTTTGAGTGCATTTTGGATGTGATATTAACTGTTTTGCCAAGCCGCATGTTTGTAAAGGGATCCGTGTGAAGAGCTTTAAAACGGTGCACACAGCGTTGAGTACAGTGTGTAACCAGTTGTACAAAAAAAAACGGTGATACAACATGGATTATCTAAATGGATTCAAAAACTGCACTGCGTCAAGTAAGAGTGATTTCTGCCTCCATTTTGAGTCTGGCAGATTGTCATCTCCGGTTTTGTTTTAGTCTTTTCTGCCATTCGTTTTTGTACACAGAAGCAATCTGCATACCCAATTGTTTGCACCCCTCTACCAACAGGGAACCACTATTAGCCAATACATCTCCAGGTTTTGAATGACACGGTGGCTTTTGACTGCTCAAAGCAACACAGAACTTTCTTGTTTGGCCTGTGCACCTGATTGACAATGGCTTCAGCTAGACATTTTCCTCTCTACTGGCACAGACTGAATCCATTGCGGAGTGCATTTTCCCCAATGAGTTGGATTATTGCAAGTCTGGGACTGTACACGCTCTAGGGAGTGTGTATGCTTAAGGACAATTTGTGCCTCTAGCCTTCGCTGTAATTCTGTTGACAATGTTTGATTTCTTTCGGCAATTTGCCCCAAGAAGCCGAAGAGACATTTGTGCTCAGAAGACATGGGGCTGATTGTCTACACTCCTGGTAATGTAGGCTGCCTGCATTTTACTAAATTAAGTTTTCACATAGGAGCTCAGCAGGGAATCTGTTGTGGTATTATTATATCCATATTTTTCAAACATATTTACTGTTGAGTCTTTTTAGTGTTTCTTTCTTCTTTCCCAGACCAGCTGCTGCTGGAAAGATTTTGATTGATTGTGACTGTAAGAGCATAAAACATCATAGGGGCCGCAGAAGAAGCTCCTCCGGTTTTTGGCAGATCCCTGATGGTGATGATCATTACTACCCATTAAGGCATTGTGTCAAATGATGGCACCTGGGCTACAAGCAAAGGGAACAGTCACCGCTATTGCTCTGGCTCCTATTTTCACTGGTTCAGTTTGTGAGGCTGTGAACTTCAGGAAACCAAAATTTGTCAGAATAGCCAGGCTGGTAGAGAGACCCGAAGATACTCGGTAAAGGTTATACTTGTTAAAGTGTGTTTCAGTCACTGTCACCACTGGGAGTTGCAGTCCCTCCTGAGAGGAGCGGAGACAGCTGCAAATTGGGAGAAGATTTGAGGCGCGTTGACTGATTGTTTCTATGAAACTGAAGTATAGCTTTAGATCTAGTAATCTATAGATTTGTGCAAATATAGGTTTTTGACTTACTGGTGTAATTTACATGACTTTGGATGGTCCAAAAAATCCTGGATTGATTTATTGCCCTGCCCTAAGGAACAGGGGGTGAAACCCAGTCTGCAGTGTAAAAGTTGGACACACCCATCCCCACCCCAACTTTCATCCCCTCACATTTTGCTGTGCTGCATTAAATACATGCTTCCTTTTGTATTGCCACTAAAACATGTAAAAGATGTAAATCTTATTTGTCCCACAAAATGCAATCTGAATCCCTAGAGAGACTGGACTTCATTAAACAACATTTGAATAGAATTCTTGTACACTTTTCTGCATAAATCTTTCACCATGTTGCAAACTTTTGACATTGACCATTTACATTTCCTCAGACATTTTTAATAGATTGTTGAATAAGCTGTCATAGTGTTCGTTCAGGTTGCACATCTTCTGCCCTTGTGGATTTTCTTACGTCTGCCTCTGCCTCCCACAGTTGCATCGGGTGGACAACCTCAGCATGCTGGAGACGGGCACCATGGGAGCAAAGGCGTAATGAGGGAGAGGAGGGCAGCTGGTGACCCCTATTGGTCCTATTCAGGTGAGCTCTCATTTGTGCGCTTGCCAGAGCCCTCAGTAGGAGGGGAAATGTGTTTCTTTGACTTACTCACCCCTGTTCCAGCTTGCCTATAATTTTCTGGTTTTTGCCTACTTTTTTGCCAGTACCCCCTATTTCTTCCGTATTGCAGGAGCCGAAATAGACCGAATCAGGCATTTAGTATTCAATAGTTATATACCTGTACTGTAGGTTTTCATTGTCCTTAATTACTCTAATTAAACTAATGCACTTGAGAAAAAGAAGACAGAAAAAACTGATATATTATAAAGAGAGTTAACATTATGTTGTAGCCAACTGTGATTAATCCCAAATGATTTATTTATAGTCAGGTTTGGATCAAGCATGCAAATTGAGTGGATTGAAATGAGAATTACAAATACAAAAGTCGAACATGGCATATAGACAATTATGACCTCTAGTGTGTCACATTCAGTTGGCAGCCATTTCCAGCAGAACGCTTTTAAAAGTATAATTTATCAGAAATACAGTATGCCTAGCTGTTAAAGCCTAGCTAGTTTAGTTTTTAATTCCTGCTTCTATTATTGATAATATGCATGCTTTTAACGCTGAAGTAAGTGCTTCAGGGAATTCAGACTTGCCTCCTCCTCTAATCTCTCAGCCATCTACCTTAACAATCTGGAAAGATGGGCGGATATGGCTGCCGAGAGTGAACAGTCAGATACACGCTCTAATGGATGATTCATTATGTTCTCTTTTATGCCTGTAAATATTCTAGAGTCGTATGTGTTTACATATCCGTATTTGTTCAGTAAAGTTGGGGTCTGTTTTTCAAAGTGAAAGTGACAAATTGATGTGTAAACTCTGCTTACTGAAGTTTTTAAAGCAAATTTTTTATTTTTCTCATTCGGATAGGTACAAGGTTGTACATGTGCATTTGTTGTGATTACATAACTTCTTATCAAAAAATAGTGAGTCGCAACTTTGCTAACATAGCCAAACATCAAGTGCAACAACACAAGACACAGCAAGCCAGCTACTAATACTAACTGATCCAACAGCAAGAAGGCCAGCTTACCGTCTATCTTGCAGCTTTCTTTTTTAAAAGCTCAAGCCAGCGACTTAAAGACAGTCCGTGAGTCCGGTCTCTGTAGAGGCTGCTGAGCCTGGTTACGTTGTCCCGCTTGTCTGCCTCTGGTTCTAGTGCCCACACCACACTACTCTGACTTCCCAGTCCAGGCAGAACTGAGCTAACTAGCTAGTTACTTCAGCAACAAGTACAGCAATTTGTACAAATCACTTAAGAGTTGAGGCGGTAAAGCATTACACACTTCTCACGGGAGATCATTCCTGGCAACCCGGGTTTCATAGTGTGAGAACAGGCATTTGGGGTGCAGACTGGGAATGAAAGAGGCACCACTCTCCCAATTAGAAGTAAGTGTACCACTAAAATGATTTTGAAGCTGTTATTTTAAGGTAAAATTGTATAATGTTTCTTTAAGTGGCAGCAGCATAGTCATAGGCTTTACAAAGTTGTTTATTTCAAAGTCTGCAAAAAGCACATTTAGCTAAGCAAATATGAAAATATTTTGTAAAGAAGCTGTTCCTGCTGTAAACTTTAAAAGGCATTTTGTATAGTTTATTGAGAAATTTTCATTTCATTTTTAAATCCACGCTTTAGCACCATCAAGGTTACCAACATGCCATACATATATGCAGTATTTATATAGTGAATACGTTTTGCATCCACTCACTTACTATTTAAATATTGTTGCTCATTAAAAAATAAAAAAAAATGAATGAGGAAAACGCGCTTTCTGCATTATAAATTCCTTTTAAATGTAATAGTACGCTTTGTAAATGTATAGGCAGGTGGATGCAGATCCAGGAGATGTGTTGTTGGCTGGGAACAATTATGATGAGCACACATCAATGTTCTTTCACAGGACTGCTTCACATTCAACTATACACACTCACACCCCAGTGCAAACACAGCCCTCGGTTGGGCATTGAGCAGCTCTGGTGGGAAATGGGGGTTATGTACTTTGATCGAGGGCAGCTCATTGGAAGAGCTCAGGAAGTGAGGAACAGTCAGTAAAATTATATTTACAGGTTCCAAGGTCCAATAACATCACCTAGCAAATAACTAACTTGGTTCCTCTGCTCTTGGAGTGAATCACAGCTCTCAAAATGATTATACTCATGGAATATTCTGTCTTTGGCACTGCTGTTGTGAGTAAAAAATATGTGTATCTGTACATGTGTACAAAAGGCTTGATACAGACTTTTCACATTCCTTTGGTGAATTCAATTTGAGGGCCACATGTCTTTTATTTGACTGAATGTTATGTATGCCATGTTTGTGCATAGAGTTGGATGCACGCTTAACAAGAGGCGGGCTAGTAATTGGGAGAAGATAGGATCTCTTAATGTTTTTTTTAATTTTAACATAGGGAGGTTGGAGAAAAACATTGCTAAACATCAGGTCAGGCAACTCGCTGATGGCTTGATTTTGGACGTTCATTTCAGGCCCCGTTCAGAGCACTTATTCCTACCAGTGAAGGCAGCTGGCTGATTGTACTGAGAAAAGGGAAGCATTGAGGGAACACAGAAATGTCCATTGCTTTGGAAAGGTAATTAGTGGCTAAGGCTGTGAATGGGGGACAGACAAGCGTGCCTTAGCAGCTAAATGGTTATTAAGGGCATTTGCTCTGTGCAAGTGAGTGTAAAAGAAATGCACACAGTAGGGTTAGCCTGAAGCTAGAAGGTACTGGTGCAAAATAGAATTCAGTTCTAGGAGCTAAACACGTATAGAGTACAGAACCCATTGTTTCACACATTTTCCACACCCTTCACTGTGTATCCTACAGTCTACAGAACAGTTTGAAGAATGTAGAACATGAGTGTCAGAAACTGGAGCAGTAGCAAATACAATTGAGCAACAATTTAGAGAGTTCAGTTGTAAAAGTTTAATTGTACAACATATTGTTGAATTAATGTTGAGAAAGTGTAAACATTCGGTTTCTTCAACGTTTTTTTTAATATGAGATAATGGTTTGAGTTTTTACATAAGGTGATGATATTAATGTCATCAGTATCAAAATATATTCCATAGTTTTCATGATAAGAGAGATTTCTAAACCCCCCCTTTAACACATTAATCCAATGCATTGAGGAGCGAGGCGCACGGTGTAATGAGAGCTCTTATCATCCCATGACACGTCACCCTTCTGTGTGCTTTGGTTATGAACCTCACTGAAAGTAGCCTCGAAACCTACACCCTGAAATTTGATTAAAAGTTATTTAAGGCATGGTGTGTGAGTGTGCGTTTGTGTGTGAGTGTGAGTGCGCGTGCATGCCTGTGCGTGTGTGTGTGTGTAGGCATTTTTCATAAGAGGGATGATATCATACTCCCTATAAGACTCCCACAGGAACAGGGCTATGCATCATTTCCCCCTTTTTATATCTCTGCAGGTTTTCACATCTTCTCTGTTAGTTTCTCTGGCTTCCTTTATCAGTATTTTTATGTTTTGGGGCAATATAGGCAGTAGTTTGCTTTTGATTGCACTCTTGTTGATTTATTGTTCTAGTTTAATTACAGCACAACAGTTGGAGTACCTTAATGTGCATTTGCAGAGGCATTATGCCTGATCCCCCTTAACAGTGTGTAGGATGAAGAAAAAAAAAGAAAAACCGAGCAAAGAAATAATGGCATTAGATGTAGAAAAATATAGATGAACAACCTGAAGAAAGTAGTCTACTACACTTGATTGTTTTTACTGCATTATGAGATTTTGTCAAGTCCCCTAATTAACTCGCCTGTCATTTCAGGCTGATATTAAGCCCAATGAAAGATTTATATCCTTGCTGTGCTCACTAAGAATGTATGATTTGGGTTTATAAAAAAAAGAAAACCGTGCGTAGTTGGAGAAATAAAAAATGCAGTAAAGACCACATGATGATACTGTAGCCCAAATCATTTACATGACGATAGTCTACCTCCGCAAATGAATAATATAGCTATTAAAGCGCTACATCTCAGGGATTTTTCACATTTATTACCTACTCCAAGCTCTGTAGAGATGGAGCTCCTACTGTCTGTTTTCATCCAGCAGTCATGGATGTTTGGATGGGAGCCACCCTGACGAGCTGTTTTAGCCACTGAAAGAGCCTGCGTTTGTCTGATACGTGCGGATTATATTTCCCCTCAGCCTGACTGTTTTATTCCACTTCACTGAGGTTGCCCGTGATCATTAGCAATCTTTCCACTCATGTCTCACATAATGAAGTGAATGAAGTGTCATTTTCAATCAATTGCTATGTTGATCCAACTTAATTAGTACTTTAGAGGATACAAAACAAGATTAGGTAACTCACTGTTCTTGATTGCCAGGGCTGTTTGTTTTGGCTTTGAATTAACTCTCCTTTCTACGGCTGCACGCACTTTCTGTAGCTGCTTATTGTGTTTCTTCACTACTTTCAATCGATCACAGTATTCTCTTTAATTTTTGGTTAAAAATATGTGGCTAAGAAATTGCACTGATTTGGTATTCCCAGCTTTTAAGATAAACATGTCAGTCATACTTTTATTTCATATTATTCTGCAGTTGTGCGATTGATCTCGTTATAGAGACACACAGTTTTTGTAAAAAAAACAAACCACAGGGGTTTATGGATTGATTTCAAAATGTGACTGCTTCTCAGATTAGTGAGTTGGTTCTGACATGCTAAACCCTATGATTCACCTTAAATTGGCTGAGTGCTTGCGAAGGCAGTGCACTTTGTCTCTTGTGGTTTGACACCCCCTACAAAGGCTGGAGGGAAAAGAGCAAAGCCATGTTGTCATGGTGCCCGACAGAAGGAGCTCTGCCTCCTGGAGGTAATGAATCGAGAGGAGGATTGCTCCCCGTAGACCTCCATGTATGAGAAGCACTTGACTTTAAAGCAAAGCTCCCTGACTGTACAGCCGAACAGGGTTTAGGCATGGAGGGTAAAGTATGGGGAATTCTATACACGGATCCAGGGACATACTCCACAGGGATGAAGATAAAAAAAAAAAAAAAAACAGCCTAACGTGTGTTTTCCTGTAAGTTTTTTCGATGAGATAGGTGAGGGAATTTTTGTAAGAGCTCCAAAGATCTTTCCGCGCTCTCCCATTGATGAAATGTGATTTATTGTAAATAATGATGTTTTGCTCCTGATTGTTTGAGACAATCAAATAATAGATATTAAATCCATTGTGGGATTTGTTTTGTATCATGAATCATGATACACAATTTTTGTTGTCCAAATGAACACTGCAAAGCAATTGCTAAAATCAGATTTCTGCCAGAATGAAATACTTAGAATGGCAGCTAAAAATCACAGTTGAATTTAATTTCCAATTATCATGCAGTCCAATGACATTACCATGAACTAGACAATATGTCCTGTGATTTTCCAAACAATGTGACTGTAAGTAATATGAATCTCAGGAGGGGGTGTTTCAGTTATCGCAATATTTTTGCATTACCCCGTCAAAAATATACATTAGTAGGTCATTAGTAGGTTTGTGAGACTGTCAGTTCAACAGAATCTTTATATTAATCTGCTGGTTGGTAAAGCTTTTCCTCCACCCCAAACTCCGCCCTCTAACATGTACTTATGCCTTCAAAGTAATAGATTTTCCTGCTCTCCAAAGGGACTGTAGATTGTGTTGTTTATGTATGTGTGTGTGTGTGTGTGTGTGTGTGTTTCTGTGTCACTCCCAGCAACATCAGTGAATGCATCTTTATCCAACACATTAGTATGTATGTAGTGTTGCCAAAGCAGCCGTTTGTATGTTAGTTTACATTTTACAATGTTCAACTAAACAATAGTAACTCACAAAGCATTGTGAATTAGAATTTACTAAATGCTATAGTATACTGAACCAACCTGTTGGAGATACTTTGGATTTGAGGGCAACACACTCTGACAGGGTATGACAAGCGTTAAAGCACCTGCATCCCTTGTTTTCTATGTAGGACTGCACACTGGCCGTAACAAACATCATTGCTAGTTGACACATGTCAGCTGTCCAGGAAAGCATCAATTTTATCACATTTAACCCCTCTGACTGACACATCCTGGCTACTGTACCCTGACTACTACTTCTTTCTGTGCGGTGCATTGGTGTGTGCTACAGGTGTCAGTCGACGCAACGCTACGTGACACGACACACATCACATTTAGAACAGTCTCCCCTTTTCCCCTTTATTTTGAGAATAGGAACAGTGTTCGTTTACAGTAGAGTCAAACTCGTAGGATCTTCTGAACTTTGTTGTGCTCATCCTGCAACATTCCTCTACTGCTTCCCGTAGCCACAGTGCTTTCTGGTCTTGATTAATTTCTTCCTCCTGGGAGAACAGAGAGAGATTCATCTGTCTTACACTCCTGCATTTGTAGTCACAGCCATTCTCTGTGATGATGGAAGCTTAACACAACATCATCTATATTCCTCGAGTCTAGCTGATGTGTTGTATCAACCTGTAGTTGTACCTGCACTCATTCTCGGAGAAAATGAGAGGTGCAGGAACACTAATTATTAAAAATGAATTTCGCTGGGGCCCAAGCCGACTCATTATTCATCTTGGTTATTGCTAGCAGTTTGGATCAGCCTTCGTGTGCCAGAATTGGTCCATTTGTCTCTGTCAGGGGTGGGCCCTTGACAGATGTGCCAATATGGCTGCCGAAGTTGTGTGCTCGGGGAGAGGCATCTTAATTCTCCATGATGTATCACACTGGCAGCAACCAATTTAGCAGAATTGAGCTCCAAATCATCTTACTTCCCACTGCTTCTGACAATCTGTTTCCTTTCTCTAGATGAGGTAAATATATTAAAGATGGAAATAAATTAGGAATTCCCGCACCCTGAGCTAAATCAGTGAGTTTTTGTTGCAGTTGATTGTTTGTATTGTCGCATTGGCATGTCCAGAGAACGGTATCCTGGGCCTGCACCACCCAATGCACAGCAGCTATGATAAATACATACTGGTTTCTCTGTTTAGGGTAGATTGATGTATTGAACCGACAGGTTTGTTGTGCAAACCTAATTAATTTAATTTCAGGTGTCACATGGCGTTGGTGTGCCTTGTAGCAGCATATTAGGCCTTGTTGGTGGCTCAGGTCCAACATAATGGATGTGGACATGCTTGGTCTTCTGGGATTGCAATATTGAGGAAGAGTGAGATTGCCAGCCCACAGGTTTCCTCTCTAATGTGGTTATGCTGATGAGCTGGAATCATCTAGCTAGCAGCTCAGCAAATTTTTAAACTCATAATCATGATGACTTACTTTGTAATGAGTACATATCCCCCCCAGAGGTGAGGAGTTAACTGCAGGGGGCAAGGCCGTAAAAGGGCATAATGGTAAAACGTTGGAAGATTTGCAATGCTTTGCTTGAATTATAAAACCCTGTTTGATAGACAATCATATGTTCAAATGCTGCGAGGTATGTAAGCATAAAATTGCACTTGCAGGCCTGCAAGCCACTGAGTAGTAAGTGTATAGAAGCAATTGATGGCATTTAGTACTGCATCACCTCTAGATCCCGGGCGTTTCCGGGCTTGTTTTATCATCTATTCTGTGCTACTATCTCTAGTTTACTCAATTACACCGCTAACTATTGATTCCTGTCTGGATTCTAAATTATACGGACACTCGCTGTGTAAACATGTAGCCATTGTTGTCCCTGCTTAGCTTGCAGAACAACTGCAACATAGAAGAGTAATGGCTGCTGAGGAGGTGAGCTGAGCTTAGAGAGGGCAATAGCTCAGAGTGGTTCAAGCTTTTTTTTTTTTTGTCCTGTGATTTTGTGAGCTAATGCTGTGGGTGCTGAGTTTCTGTTCTCGGAATTTATGTATTATACATTTATTAAAATTTTTGTAATTGTGTAAATATTGGGTCTATGATTTGGGTTATTAACTATGAAGTAAGATAAAATCTCAGAAGATAGCCCGTACATAGCCACCATGAAATCCAAAACAATCTCTCTGCAAACCATTTGACATATTTATGTCAATTTAGGGCGATCCAACTTCATATTCTCACAGTAGCAGGCAGACAGAAGATCACTCAGGCCTGTCATTCTTTGTCTTGTAGACTCTCATTACTCATTTAAGTGGGACCTCATATACCTGCAAGGGGGTAATAAATAATGTAGATGTACAGTATCATGAAATTATTGGGGTGGAAGCTGTTCTTTGCTCTATGTGTGCATATTGGACAAAAGGTTTGGACTATCAAACACCCTCACCCTTAAACCTGAAAGCTGAAAATGATTTCCATACAGCAGGAGTGGGCAGGATTTATAAATGGACCTTGTTGATTGAATTGAGCAAAGTAATCCCCATGTTGGAAAATATTGTGAGCGTGCTGCTAATGTGTCCAGTTTCAGCCTTTTCCCTGTTATTTTCTTTTATAAAATATGTATTTATTTATTTATATTACAGCATTTTAGCCTCAAGCAGCAGAGGGGGAAAAAAAGATAGAGGGCAAAGGACCACTCGTCAGTCATCCATGTGCACACTACTGCCTCTGTCATTAGCTGCTTTGGTAATATCACCAAGCTCATATTTTCATTTCATTTCGTTGCCATTTACAGTAAGGTGGACGTTGTTTTCTCAGTACCTACGTCTGTAGGAGGACGTCGTAGTGAAGGTGCAAGAACAGGTAGTTCAGTTGAGGGGATTGAGAATTAAAATTTTCTACTTTCAAGTCAAACTTTTTTTGAATTTTTATGTTCATACCTAGTGTAAAACCTCCCCATAGCAACTTTAATTATGAAATGAATTTAAGCGGTCTTCACCAGCATTCACAGCTTTGGAATTAATGTTCTGTTCCTCTATGCGAGCTCTCTCCTCCTTTCTATCCCTTGATTTCCTTCCTCATGTTGCTCTCCTAATGCTGGCTGCATCTCAATTCTGAGCAGGGGTCTGCGTGTGGATGCTATGGGGGTAGTGAGGAGGGTGAGACACTGACTGGATTAAGGCTGGATTTAAAATGGCGACTTGCTGTGCTTAGCTCAACACTCATCTGGGGATGTGGTCATGTGCTATCTTGTGATTTGTGGCCTAATTAGTGGTTTTGGAGGTACGTAGGGCTAAAGATCTTGCACAGTTCCTCACTGTGTTTTAATTTCTTCCACTCTCTTCCCTCTCGGTGTCTACTGACTGGCACATGGACCCACTCTCAAGCTGTAAAAATACAAGCAAAGGATGACCGTTAAACCACACGATAAGTAGCAGACATTACGGTGTAGCTGTGCAGAGAGAGGACTCTCCATACAGCCAATTTATCCTCATCTGCCGCAGCAAATAAACACGTGTGTTTAGTTCAGGTCAAAGTCCACAGCTGCAAAAGTTACAGATTTAAATCTGGCTGAAGCTGATGCTCAACTCCGCCAAGAAGGTCATGTTTAGATGACCTCTGTTTACAGACATATCCCATACTAATGGCTAGATTGACTTGGACTTGTTGTTGTAGCTGTAGTCTCTTCAGAAAGTTCATGCAACAAATAGAAAGGTACCTTTTAAATATGGAGACTCTATGACCTTTCCTGTATGCACCATTATCCAAACTTTGGCTGCACACAACCTACTGTATTATTATCTCCCCAAGACACTGTTTAATATGCAAATAATGGCTAACTTGGGAGATTATTAGAACTTGTATAAGGTTTTCACTTTAAATGGGTTCATGTTTTTAATTTGCCTTCCTTGCATATGTGAATGCTTCTTGCTGATTTGAATATCAATCTAAACTTGAAAATATTACACTCTACTACTACTACTAATAGTGCAACTACTTCTAGTAGTACTTCTAGGAAAAGTTATAGTAATGTTCCACTGTTGGCTCACTGTCAATTAATTATTTTTCCATCTTTCCTTTGTCAGGGAATCTCTAGTCCTAGTGTGTGAAAGTGCGTTTTTGCACATCCGTGTATTTCTAAGAAATAGAATAGCTTGTAAGCTTTTGGAAGATAATTACAATGTCAGGACAGTGCATGTAATCTCAGTCCCAGACAGCTTGTGTACATGTGATTTGCTGAGCTGATCACACACTTTGTGGTGAAATATGAGAATCTGATGCTGATACTTCCTCCCCCAGTTTCATTCACAATCTGTATCTGATACTGAAAATTGCGACCAATATTGGATATTGAGCAGGCGACTGAATGTCTGTAACTGCCATGTCACACATTGTGAGAGGAGATAAGCTTTTGTATTATGGGTGATTTAGGGAGGATTGTTGAGACATTTTTTTCACAGTATAAAATTGGCACTGTAGGACCAAACACCAAAAATAGCACCTCCTAACAAAATAATATGTACAAGCTGGCAAAGTAAAATACCAGATAACATGTCATCTGAGGCTTCGCTGTGTGGGTGGAGATCTTTCACCTCTACCTGCTGACTGTGGCTAATGGTCTGCTTAGTGGTGACCTCATGCTGTGGGGTCATCCTGACGCCATGATTGGCAGGTAAGTGAGAGGCTTCTGTGTGTCTTTCAACCTCTGTCCCCTTGGGAGACAGCAGCCTGCCTGTCTGCTTATGCCTGTCCTGGTTTTATCGCTCTGCAGTGACCCACAGTCAACTTATCCTCCTGCCAGTGCATCCCTTAGTGAAGGGGACGAGGACCTTCTGGCAGGCTACCACCGCTTCCTCTCCCCTCCCTATCTGATGGCCAGCTGCTTTATGCGAGACTGGTGACACAATTGGTTCTGTAATCTTTGAGATGTGTTTGGCATTTTCAGCCATGCTCGCCCCATGCCTTTAGGCATGGCAGTGTCTGCATGTCTGTCGTTCCACTACTTTGGTCCAGACTGAAATATCTCTTGGATGGATTGCCATGAAATTTTGTACAGATGTCCATGTACCCAGGGGATGAATCCTATTGACTTTGGCAATCCTTTGACTTCTCTTGTCGTGCCACCAGCATGTCAAAGTTAAAACTTGTTTTAACTCACATGGTGAATATGGTAAATATTATACATGTATAACATCAGCTTGTCAGCATTGCCATTGTGAGCATGTTTGCATGTTGATGTGAGCATTTAGCTCAAAGCACCACTGTGCCCAAGTACAGCTGCTAGCATGCCTGCAGACTCTCGTCTTATTCCCCTTTGTCATCAAGTTTTAACATGCAAGACTTGTTACAATATGCAGCAGTCTTGTTTGGCATTTGGCATGACTGTAGTTGAAGAGAGTGGGGCATGAAGTAACACATACATGATTAAAGGGTGCTCCGATTGATCCGTCACAGATCGTAATCGGACAATATTTGCTTTTTATTACTCTGATTGGCGAGAGCCGATCAGCTGACGCATTTATTTTATTCCACAGGAAGTTTATTCAGTCTGTGACACACATAGATTTACTTGGGCTGGCTGCCGGTATATTAACAGTCGGGGATTCATTTTAGTATTTTGCGGAGAGAGGAAGAGAGAGGGAGAGACGTAATCTGGTGGATGTTTTACAAGCACTGAGCAGGTAAAGCAACAGTTTTGTTTTTGATGAGGCGAAGCCATTCTGCTGTTGGGGAAAATGGAATCGCATGACAAAACATTCAAAACACGAGTTGTGTTTCTTGGGCGACTTCATAAAACATACAGCTGACCAACAAAGAGACAGAGCAAACACATACAGCCTATAAGGAGAGAGGAGCAGAGAGAGGCAGGGCGGGGCAAGCCGGTGTGGGCTTGTGTGCGTCACTGTAAACATAAGGCTTTAAATAGACCCAGTGATTGGTGATCGGTATCGGCGGATACTGATCGGCCTGCAAAACCCTGATCTGAGCACCCTTATATATGATGTCACTGTACAAAAAGCACACAAGCAAGTGAATTTTAGACCACGAGAGTCATTCTTGCTATCTAGACATTGTAATATGATTGATGTCAGTCACTCTACGATAACCAAATGTGCACTTTAAAACTGACACAAGACAAAGTGAACATCATGTAGAGACCCTGTTTCCCCTTATACCCAATTGGATTAAAATTTATTCTGACGAGCCAGCATCATCATTGTTAAAATTCTGCACTCTCGCTAGTGAGTGGAGAAAGTGGTAACAGCATGGCCTTTTCTAATAGTCTGGTGCAGAAGTCCTAGCTTAGTGGAAGCTCCAAGAGCCAAAGAAGAGATAATTAAACTAATGGATGAAGCTGCATAAATAGAATGTGAGGGTATGACAGTTCAGAAAGAGGTGATGGCTCGGAGTGAGATAAGCTGCTCGCTGAAAGGAAGCGTAACAATAGGAATAGATGGAAATGGCGATGTGACAAATTGGAGATGGATTCAGTTTCATTTTTGCAGGGTGTGTGCGTGTGTGCACGCGTGTGCGAATGTTACTAACATAAATACATATTGTGCAGATGTCTTTACACATCACAGTATTTGTTCTACTTCAGCCCCAGTGCTTCATCTCCATTGTAAAGGTTCCCTGATTTGAATAACTACTGAAATACTAATTATTCCTTAATATTGATGGGCTGTGATTTGAGTACAATTGCCATTTCTAATATTAAAACGTTCATCGCACGACCAGCTGCAGGACATGAGTGCTGAGGTTAGTGTCTGTGCTTCCGACAGTTAGCTGATATGAAACAGTTGCCCTTGGACAAAGCAGAGTAATGTAGCGTCACTAATCAGTGTTTCACTTTGCGGCTCTACAGAGGAGGTCTGTGTTCCGCTCGACAGAGTGCTCACCTCTCTCTCCTGTTTACAATTAGCAAGAGGTTTCCTTACACTTATGCAGTATTGAATTGGTGTCAATGTGCACTTATACACAGAGAGGACAAAACCCAAGAGAGAACATTTACTTCTTTTTATATTGTGTGAACAACTTTTGAAATGTGTGGAAAAGCACTTATGAAGTTTAAAGGAAACTTTTATTTACTTGCGTTTTCTTTTTTTTTTTTTTTTTTGCGGTTAGTCATTAGCCAGGCAAATATAAGGTTTGTAATCCTAAACTAATTGAAGAAAATTAGAGGGAAGTGTTTTATAAGACAGCATATTCTACATCATATATAATACTTTTGAATATAATACTTTTCATTTTCAGGGACCAAAGTCATTTGAGCTGCATGTGAATAAAAATCTCTGTAGGGGAGATGATTTGTCACACAAAGTGAAGTTTGCCTTGTTTGTTACTGACATACCGGTTACAGGGAAGGTAAAAATCACAGGTCACAATAACACTTACTTTTGAAACATTGGGCATTATTGTTTGATAACCACATGAATTATCATGAATTATTCCTCACCCTTGCTTTCCTATATAAACAATTCAATTTCTCTAGAACTGGGCAAGGTTTATTCTTACAGATGTTATTATGAAAGACATTTTACTACTGGGCTACTGTTTTGATAATTGTTGGAATAAAAGGAGTAAAGAAATGTTAAAGAGCTAAAGGATTAGCATCTTATTTTTGGCCCAAATTCATTTACTAGTGAGTTTTTCATTAATTTAATTAGATTAAATTAAATACAAACCTTTTGGTTTAAGCTTTGAATGCTTTTGGAGATGAGCGTGTTTTGTGTGGATGTAATCATTTGCCATAGTGAATGCACAAAAATAATGAACACATTTGTCCAGTTAAAACACTACAATTGTTATAACAAATGCTCAAATTGTCTAGCACTCAATTCAAACGCTGATCAGCTTTAATCCACAACCGAGAGCCCCGCTGAACTCGGTCGGGTTCAAAGAATGAATGCCAACAAAAGCTGTCTGATCAGTTTGTGTCACCTCTTGATTAAATGTTTATTTAATTGTTTACATTGGCAGTTTTTAAAACACAATGAAACTGAATTTAATCACATTAATTAAATATTATAATCACTCCACATTGCATCCTTTTTACCTTTCAACAGACGTCCAAACAGAACTCAAGAGATGAAACCTAATAATTCAGCACAACACTGAAGGTGCATAAACTTGAAGAGACGAAACATGCGACTAAATAACACTCAAGCCTTAAACATTCTTGTATGGGCATTATCATGTAGAAAAATAAAAGGGGGCATAACGGACCTTGGTCTAAATGGTTTTTATGTAAGAAAATGAGCTGAGAACACGTAATCAGATGGAACCTGAAAATGCGTAGCTATTTGCCATAGCTATAGTTTCTAAAAATGAACTGTGCCTTTTTTAAGTAAGAGGTGTAGAAAAAAAAAAAACTCACTCCCTTTGTGTGTGTATATGGTGTTAATGTTTTTTTCTTTAGAGTAAGTTACATACCGCTAAGCAGAGATATCACAGTGTTTTTTTTTTTACAAACCATATGATGTTAACAAAATGTGTTTACACAGGGCTGTTAACTTTCACGTATTGAGCGATAAGACTCACACAGTGGACTGTAATCACCAATTCCTCTCTGCTTTGAAAAGTTTATATCTGAGTTAAGGTAATTATTCTGTGGACATAAGTGCAAAAAGATGCTACAGCGTACAGCTGTTGGATGTGAGAGAGTGAGCCGTCCACCTGCTGCTGCTTCTCCAATCACCTGCCTTGCCTGTCGCAGAACAGCAGCTGTGCTGTGAGGCAGACGAGCGGGGACACTTCGAGAGTGATTGCCCACAAACTGCACCCATCTCTCCTTCCTCCAGAATGCTGCATAAGTTAGTTTGGTAACACTTGTTTTATTCAAAAATAAAAGTGTACAACTATATATAATGGGCCCTGAGCGTATTTGCTTATGCTGGCTGTGTACACGCTTGTTAAGTTTGCAGTGAGGCATTGTATACTGTATACTAACAATTTTGTCTTTAAAGTAGCGCAGTAACTACTTGGGTGATACAAGTTGATGAGAATAAATGTAATATTTATGCCAGATTTATTGTGCGTTGATGACCATCCAAAGATCCCTTCAGAAGTGAAGGTTCTGAGACGTTTGTAGGCATGTTGGCCCCTTGCCATTTTGAAGGGGAAACTGTTTTTGAATTGTAGGGGAAGCTCTTCCTCATGGGACAGAATGTATTTCTGTCCCTCTTTTTCTTTACACAAGGTCCTGAAGATTATTTTTACAGACTAGGGGATGTTGTACTTAGGCAGCGGCCAACACCCAAGAACAGGAAGCCACAGTTTCTATGAAAGTCCACGAGATGGAAGCAGATAGCGTCAAGGGAAAACAATATTTTGGCTGGGGCTCATTCTGGTGGCCAATTAGACCCCAATGCCTGTATGATTTACCACTTCCTCTACCTGCTTTTATGTGTTTGGGGCTGCTGTGTGGAACACAATGACCCCTGATTAAAGATTGAGCTTAGGCCCTGAGACGGCAGTGGCGCCATTCTTATCAGATGCCTACTCCTCAGAACTCAGCAAGACCACCTGAAATCAATGGTTGTATGGTCTGCCTCACTGCTATACAAAGAGACAGTGAGCATATCTAGACTTCATTTTGAATATCATCCATTTTGTAAAAAGTAATTAATTATGATACCAAAATTCTGGTGCTGCTTTTACTTTTTGAATGCACCAAAGGTCTCATATGGACTCCTAATCAACTACGTATTATATACTTATCTCTTTGCGATGCTCGATGCATAAATGTGTTTAAAATATCAAAGAGCTATTTGCATGCCAGTACAGATTTGTAAAGGGCAGTCAACACATTAAATTCATTACATGAGTAATCAACTCGAAAACACACAATATATTTAAAGATTTGAAGTCAGTAGCTAAATATTAAGGGCCTTTTGTCTTTTTAAAGCATCTACCTAGACACATTGTATATGTGGAGCGACGGATGGATTGTTTGTCTTCTCCTCCACCCTCTCCTGTAGACATGGGCTGGAAGTGAAGCCCGGATCTTGAATGGCTGGGTGGAGTGAGGGGTATGAGGTCACACTGTTAATTGCATAATGAGAAATGTCTGGCTTAAGATAACGCTTCAAAGAAACGGTTATGTAACCTCAAATCAGAGCTGACTTTAATTTGATTAAAATCTACAGGGCAATCAGACAGTGTTAGGGCAGTAGTATGTTATTCATTGTTTTGGCTGTGTTCTTCAGTGTGGCTTTTGTGTCTCTATTATGCATAACAGAATAGGTTTAGGAGCTAGGAACTATCTACACTATAATAAAAAAAAATGTAAAATGTGCAAGTAAAATTAACTTGCACACTTATAATTACCAATGACAAGCAAGCGTCTAGCTAATTGAACTAAGCTTGCAGCTAATGTTACAAACTAATATGTATTTTTTTAGACCATTATCACAGAATGTTAAACAAAAGCAATCTACATGCACCAAACATAACATTCTTGCTGTCACTAAGATGGAAGTTACTTGTATACATACCTGTGCATTGATTACCTGTCTTCTCCATTTACTTCAACCATACATCCTCCCTCTCTGTTTTACTAACAGTGCATGTTGCAAGCTGTCACTCGATGATGATCGAGATGGGCCACTAGAGACGTGTTGCATATTTCCAGCGTAGGTCCTGCCCACGAGTTTCAGCTCAACAGCAAGCAAAAGTCTGGATTTGTAAACCGAAACGTTCTGATTCACGTTAACATAATTTTAATCACAAATATTGCGATAAAAAAATATTTATTGGAGTGACTGTTTGATTGCAAGATGCAAAATTAACTCCATACTCCAGCACATTGGGTTTGAAATCCAAGAGTTACTAACAAACGTTTTCAGCTTTAAGGACAGTGGACTAGAACAATGGTCCTATATGTACAGACCCACAACCAGTCTTGTTATGGACAAATAGTAGTGTACCCTTGACTGGCCAAGTCATTTGACCTGAATCCGATTGAGCATGCATTTCACTTGCTGAAGACAAAACTGAAGGGAAAATGCCACTGAAATGAATAAGATGGCTGTAGTGGCTGTAGTATAGGTCTGGCAGAGCATCACTAGGGTTTTATTGAATGCTGAAGGACTTGCCACCAAATATATATACGTGTGTGTGTGTGTGTGTGTGTGTATAATATTATGCCTTAATGTAAGTCTATTTTAACATAATTAATACTGCGCTTACATTCAGGGCATTTTGTTCAAGAACGGCTACAATTCGACATTTCGTCTGATGTGATTGTAACACCATCAAATTAAAACTGATTAACCTTATAGTCATTGTTTCATTTCAAAACCATCCACTGGGGTAGAGCACAGAATATGTTTACTAAGTAAATGTAATGTCTTACTACTTTCTTTAGATGAAAATCAAATTTTTAGCTGTTGACACTGCTTGGTTGAATTATAAACACTGTTGCTCAGTGATGTTCTTTTCAAGTATTGGGAATTATTTACTATGCTGGCAAATTATTTTTTTTTCTCAGGTGTCTGCCGTATTTGATGGCCCTTTACAGGCAAGAACTAAAGTAAAATCAACATTAACTTCTCTATTTGTTTGACAAACAGGCGAAGTCTCCAGATTAGATTGTTTAACTTGAATCACAGCACACTATGTTTACCTTGAGTCACACTACATTATCTTCTCACTGCAAACTGGCAACCCAAAAGCTGTTCACTATAAGGTTAAAAAAAAGAGAGATTTCCGTGTCGGTGCTTGTCAGTTAGTGTCACTTCATCTAACATATCAGATCACGCTACTCTACAAGAAGGCAGAATACAAAGAACCTGCCCAGCTGGGTTGTATCTTTGGCATCTGTCTTCTTGTAGTAATGACTGTTTTTATGAAGGCATCTGTAGCATTTAAAAGGGTTTGGCATTAGAACCTTATTTGCATAGCTGTTTTTTTGTTAATTACTGTGGGAAACATGATAGTGTACAGTATATCAGGGTAATAATCCTGAACGGAGGTTCTGTATGAACAGGCTTTCACTGAGCCTCATCCCACCATAACACCATATTATGGCCTCATCACATTCAAGGTTGTGATTATTAACTTCTCTGGAGATAAGACATTTAACCTCCACTTCACTCTTTAGAACATTTGGCTTCAGTCCTGCTAATTGGTCATTATAATGCTATGAAATGCTTGAGAGAAACGACTAAGTAGAAAAAAAAAGATTTTTCTTGATACTGGTCTGCTGTATCTGCTCTGTTGAGATGACCGCTCCGTCTGGCCCGTTTTTTTTGTTTGAGTCATGGGAGCTTGTCTGAAAAGCAGGCTGTTTTGCGGAGAGCGAAGCTTTTCAGAAAAGTTATATATCCGAAGCACTCTGTGTCTTGTGTTGTGGCAGAAAGCGTGTTTGTGCTTGAAGATTGTTGAGAAATTAATTTGGCCTACAACCTCAATGGCAGGCAGACAGCAGCACAGTACAGCTTTTGGATGAGTCTCCTGGAATCATACTGGTGGCTTCGGCTATAGTTGTAGGACATGATAGATGAATGCACAGTAATAAAGCAGATTAATACCTCCGTGAAGTACCACTTCATACCACCCGGGAAGCAGTCTGAGGTCCGGAAATCTGGCTCATAAGTTCAGAATCAGTTAACAAAACTTTTCTTATCATATCAGTCATCACCAAATCTAAAATAACGGTTCCCTGTTATATAAAAACCAATTTGAACTTATGTAACATGGGTCAGTAAGTGACCTGCAGCATCAGCAAAAGGAAGTGCAACTTCAAAATGGCTCGCAGAGTTTCATTTTGATGGTTGAGATAGCAGAGGATTATGGATGATCCATTGGATCTGATGATTCATTGGATCTTGTCTGCTTTTTCTGTCACTTTGGCTTTGGCATTACACTAGGGATGGAAGTAGTTATCTTATCTGAACCTCCTGCCAGCTATCTCCCAGAACAGCTAGACCTTTAATCACCTGTCACAGTTGGTGTCTGCAGTAACTCCAAGGAAACTAATATTGTAGTAGCTCTGGATAGAATGATAGAAAGTAACAATAATTAGTGTGGATGCTGACACAGCATCTTTTCTTCAGTTCATTATTATTATTATTATGTATTATTCTCCTTCCATTAGTTTTTTGGCATTCAACTACTTCAGCATACTTCTTGCTACAGAACTCATGCAACTATTAAACGCTCTTCAAGGACTCTTTGGCTTGTATTCAACTTTGTTCTACTTTTTCTATTTGAAATATTAGGCTTTATTAAAAAATAATTTTGGAGAAAGCTTAAAATTATCTTCAAACTTTCTCTACTTTGAAAAGCTACTTCTTCCACATACTTGGAGCTACAAACTTAAAACGTCCACAGGACCTTGGACTATTCAACTTGTATTCAACTTCTTATTATCACACATTAACTTGCTCATCCACCCACAACTTTCACTTCACATACACAAATTAATACGTCAAAACGTAGACACGTTTGTGTTCTTTCAGCTCTTCTAACTACTTAAGCTGTAGGATGTACGGTTTGTGAAATGTCAGCCTTAAAGCACCAGGAGAGCCCTTCAACTCTCAAATTTACTTTTGTATTTTGACACTGACACTCTCGAGCAAAATCAGAAATGTGACGACTTTTGAAACTGCGATTTCTCTGTGATTTTTCATTTATCCTCGCATATTGTATAGCTAAATCTTCAGCAAGTCCTTACGATGCTCATGGTCTAAACGGTTCAGCAATAGGACTTACAGTTCTTCCGCTATAGTGTCTTATTCAAGGGGAATCTCAGCAGATGTCTGTGTTCTATCACCAATTTTTTTTAACAGTGACTCAGCACTGTCAGGCCACAGTAACACATGCTGATTGGCTGATTAAACTTCCTGTCTATCTGGCTTTCTTTCTGTCTCTCTGTCTTTTTTTCTGTCTGTCTTTCTTTCTGTCTCACACATATAAACAACGATATGTATACTTCTGTTCAACTTTTTAAACTATTAAATTGTTTTCCACATTTCTCTTTCACTCTCTCTCGCTCTCTTTGAATCCTCTTCAGCTCCACTTTGAAATACGTCTACTTTTGCATTATTTCAGCTACAGAAACCATTCAAATATTAAACTGTTCATCTCTTTAAGGACTTTATGCTTTAATATATTAAGCTGTTTTCAACTTTTTTAAACCTTTTTATACTTTTTTTTTTTTCATATACTCAACGTTCTCTTCAGCTTTTAAAGGACATTTATGCTTCAGCAGTTTGTTCCTCTGCTTTTCAGCTTTCAGATTTTCATCTATTCATCTCACTTTATACATTTCAGCTGTCAGCATCTCACAGCATTTTTTTTAACAGGAAATGCATTTTCTAGTTATGGGTCTAGTATTTATCATGTTCATAAAATGTTATACTGTTGTTATACTGTTGTTAGAAAGGAGGGAGGTTGAGGAGTTTGACATAGATAAAAGGATAAGATCTGTAAAGAAGTGGTACATAAATAAAGTAATGTGGCCTATTTTGAATAAATTCTTCAGTTGTCAGGAATAAAGCAAACCTAATTTTCAGCAAAAAACACAAGGGAAGTGCACTTAATTAAATTATTTTTTAGGCGCTTTGTGGATGAGAAAAACGTATCAACTCAGTTTGATATCTGGCACCATTTTCAGTCATTAACCAACATGTATACAGATTCAGCTGTTTAAACAATAACGCAGGCAGATATGTTGGTCCAGATGTGGGAGCAGCCTAGCTGTAACTGCCTGTTGTGTCCCACAGCTTCTTCAGTCTCATCTGACTGATTCGAAGATTCATATGCCGTAGGAAAACAATTACTAACATACGCTGCCTGTATTGTCAACAATATTCAGATTTTATGCTTTGTGAAAGGCTGTGATGTATGAAATTCAACAGAGTTTCCACCAGATTTTAATTGATGACTTAATTGGAGTTTATTTTCTTTTGCCCAATTACTTTTCTTACTTCTTTTCTTCCCTCTGTCTTTCTTAGTTTAATGCGTTGGCTGGGTCAGATGGCGCCTTAACACACTCTGATGCTCCACCATTGAACATCACTTCTCACATCACAATGTCATAAACATCAATAATCTCTGTAAAGCACTGTCAATTAAGAATTTAATCCAAACATAGCACAGCCCTACCCTTCATGACCCCCTTCTTCATGGCACGTGTGAATTCTGTGATCAATTATTGATTGCATTTTTTGCTGTTGCACTGTTTTATTATTGTAATGAGACTCATTAGTATTTTGATTATAGACCACCCCTGAGGGTTGGTGATACATGCTGTCTTGTAAAGGCCACACTGTACGAAATTGACTACATATTCAATGAAAATGATACCTTGTCGATAGTTATCCTTTGGGGAAAGTTGAATGAATTGTTTTAGGGACATTTGCCTTTAAGCTAGCTTCAAGAAACTGTCCTACTTATTGGGGTTGAATTTCCTAACCCCATTCCTAGCTGACCAAATATATATATATATACTCACTCATGCATCATCCTCCATGTCTCCCACAGTGACCCTGTATGCCTTTTTTTTTTATTTGGCAAACTACACTGATCTATCGAGTAGCTGTTCCTTTAGATCTCCTCGGAGAAGCGGATGTTGGACAATGTTGAGAATAAGCTTTTCAAAGCACTGAAGCGGACTCTCCAATTACTTTCTCTTTTTATAATTCCTGGGTAAAAATTATTCACTGTTCTTCATCATATATTCCCTCACTTGTCTTTGAAGCCCGCTGACGCCCACTGAGGGCATTATGGTTTTTACCTTCATGGTTCACTGATAATTGAGGCATCTTATGCAGACTGGCCAGTAAAGCAATCTGACGAGAAAGTCCTTTGAAAGTACAGTTCCCCACAAATACAAAATCATATACACACATGGATAGAGGGCTAATTGCTGCAATTAATGATTTATAAAAAAAAAATTACCTGAAATCTTCCACTATTTGTCACAGTAAGAATCCTTTGGGTGTGTTGAAATGTCTGTGACAATTTGTATTAATAAAAAAATATTTTCTTATTGAACTGTACACTAATGATAACAAAACAGACCCTGTCCTTAGTTACTGTTGCTTAGTCACACTCTTATGTCTTAAGGTTTCTTTTAAAAATCTGAGCACAGATCTTCAGGATCAGGAGCAAGACAGTGGCTAAAGGCTGACTCCCCTATGTTTTGTTGAAATCCTTGGAACTACTAAGAGGCCAACTGCAGAGGATCCAATAGACCTGCTAGATAAATATCTGAAAAGCATGTCAGAGAGGGAGGATGGTGCCAGGCCAGATAGAAACTAGGAAGAAAATCTTAAAATCAATTCTTAAACTGAGAGGCAACTAAGGCAATTACTTTAACATAGGTGATCTCTGTCTGGTCTTCATCAGTCCTCGAGATGTCACTCTGGTGTAACATTTTGTAGTTTGGACAGCATGACCTCATTTAGACTGGGGAACAGTCAACAAAATTGGCTGCCCCAATTTTGCCAGGATGATTTTCCTGACTTTGATTGTAGTTGCATGCGGTCTTGTTGTACGTCTTAAAACGAAGCCCAGATCCCACATGGCATAGAAAATAAAAGTGCCCCGCTCTAGGTAATCCAAGAAATGATGAAACTGTGGGCTAGTGACTGAATTTGAAAATCATATTATCCCTCCCTGGTTCCTCGTTATACCTGGTGCCATTGGGAGAATGTATCTTTGTTAGATGGTCACAATCAGTATCATTCATTGGAGACTGCGCTTTTCTGTGCACTGTGAGTTTCATTTTCCTTCATCACTTCCCAGCCATTAGGTCACAGAGCTGCCAGGAAGCATGTAAAGAGATCTGTAGGACACAGAGACAGTGGAACGAAGTGATGCTGGAGGAAGGGACTGAGTCTGTTGGTTTGTTTTGTGCTAAAATGCTGTGGTATTGCAGTTTAGAGAAGATAGGACTGAAATATTCTCATGTTGTGACAGAGTAGTACCATGTAATTGCCATGTCACAGACCTCCGCCTGAATATAGAAACCAGGAATACTCTCCACGTATACAGTAAAGGCTCCATACAGTATGTGCAGGTGCAAAATCCATATTAAATTAACCTATGCTACTGTGAATAAGTGTAAGAATATGTATTTGGATTATCTTAGAAAAAGGTTGAAAGGTATGAAAGGTACAATGCTTGTGAATTTTTTGCTTATCTGAGAAAAAAGGGAGAAAGAAATGTGCTAGCGGGATGACTTTGCAAATGGCAATTTCGGTCTGTCTGTCTTCCCATCGGTCCACCATTTTTATCCAGACTGTGCAAATGTATTGTGAAGATAATATATCCGATAAAATAAAAAAATAATGTATTTAAAAAAATAATCTTTTGCAACTCCAAATCTTCTATGTGTGCCAAACATACTGTTGATATAAAGGCTTTTCCATCTTGACGAAAGTGATTTCGGACTAATTCCAAAGATAAGTAATTGCTAAGATCTCAAAATGTGGTGAAGTTGCTAGAAATGGGTCCAGCAAGGCAATAAACACAAGCAGCCAGATGGTCATGCAGGTTGTAAAAAGACAGCGGTTTTAGCAAATTAGCTACCATTTAATTGGAGATACCACCAAAATTAAGCACATCGGTAATGCACGTAATAATCTCTCATTGCACAGGAAGATTGAGTGTGTGAACAACTACATACAAAATGTCCAAGTTGAACCAGGAAGTCAAGGCTGTATGCAGTTTCTTAGATGTTTACAACAGACACATTTGGTAATATTTCACAGATTTCTTTTATTTATTTAATTATTTTCACATACATTTGTCTTACCAGGTTTTCAACCTGTCTGATCGTCAGACCACTTTTACTTGTTGCCTCGTCTGAACCTGTATCTGAACTATTTTCAGTAATGGTGCAGCTTCCTGAGATCTCATAATTCCTTTAGTAAATGTCAGAGACCATCCTAAATGTTACTGGCTGATATAAGAAAAAACAAAAAAACATGACTGATTACAGACCTAGTTGACTATTCTGGCAGGTCTCCACATTGTACAAGCCCTGAGCTCATCAGTTGTCTAACCTGGACATTTGATACTCCCTAGTGCTGCACTGCCTGTGTCTCCACCATCTGGAGTGTTATCAGCATATTGAAAGTGACACCAGGAATGTTTTTCGAAATGTTATCTGATGCTCCTGCATTTACTGAAGGGATTTTGCTGCATACACAAGGCTTGATCTCACTACCGCTGTTCCATCTAGAAAACCGTTCTGACCCATCTCAGTGCTCCTGACACCGTGTCTTATATCTGCCGGCCATGTTTTGTTGTCTGTGCCACTCATACATATGGACTGATCAGCGTAGATTTTTTTTGCAAGGGCTAGTGTGCAAATTCTGGGATGTCTGCCAGGCAGCATGCAGCATGGATGCTTTCTCTCAGAGGGACAAAACGGAAATGACAAGGCAATCGCCATTCTGTCAGCATTGCCATGGTAGCACAGGCCCGGCTGTTTATCCCAAGGTTAATGGGATGACGCCTGGAACCGAAAGTGCCAGATTGAGAGAAACATGTGCCTGTTTTACTTAAAACAAGTAGATGGCAGAGAGTGGTGTCACATCACACAGAAGTGATCCCAGAGCAGGTTGGATTAACAAAGCCTATGCACATTATAAACATCACTCATCTATCTTCTAGCACTATTATTGAATTTCTCAAAATCCTGATGTAAGTGTGATGTTTTGTCATTAAATCTGTCTGTCATCTGTCTGCCATTAATTAAAACACCTTAAAGCGTGCAGAGTGTTGTAAAGACGGGGGTAAATATAGACTTATGGACATTTTAGCATCAAACCTGTTAGAATCCAGTACAATCCATACTAATATATTTGTACAAATATATTTAATATAGCTGGGTGCTTGTTGTGTTGCTGCTACATTTGCAGAATTAATATGAACAGTAATCAGCTACTGCATATACACAATGCAACATTATGTGAATCCACTTTTCATTATCTCTTGCAATTAGAAGTTCCTACTGAAAATAGCGACCAGATAAATCGGTCTATACTGTTCATTTAGCCACTTCTGAGTTTTATAATTTTTCCCTTTGGGGTCTGGTGTACAAGTACACTTCTGATTCCCATCCTGAAGCAAGTGGAATTCATTTCAAAGTTATTAGCTTTTACAGGGATTAGAAAAAATAACACAAACAACAAATCTAAACAGCAAAACTATATAATAGAATTCACCACAGGAACACAATAAGCTAAAGACTCCAAATAAGGTAATCACAACTCACTTTCACAATCTCAATAAATATAGAACACTACACACTTCATAAAGGTAGGAGTTTTTGCAGGGGTTTCGTATTGTTCTGTGTTACACCTTTTTAAGAGACGAAGATCATCAGTTCAGCTTATTATCTTTGGGTCAAAACAGATGTAACAAGAAAAAAAAATATCTTCCCACCTTCTACTTGGAAAGACAGCTTGAGTGTTTGTCTCACAGGATGGAGACAAACTTACAGCAGTGATTTGTTATTTATAATTGAGACTGCGTTTTATTTTGATGCTAACACTCTTAACACTCTCTCCTAATACCATACAGCGACATCTGCGGCAGTAGTGTTCTGGGGCCTCATGTATAAAAGACTGTGCAGCTTTCATACTGAAAGGCATACTCACAAAAATGTATGAATAAATAGATTATGTATGTATGTATAAATGTATAAGTGGATGTCAAAAGAGGAGTGGCTGCACATCGGCAGAGTGTCGCTGCTACAGGTGTGGGCTCAGCAAAGCCAGAACTGACACCTGGTGAAGGAAGGGTCTTTGCAATTACAAGCCCTCATCTCTGGCATCTTGCCCACATGCGAGGGTGACTCAGACCTGTATGTTACTCCTTGCTGTATAACTGGCTGCACTCTGCTTTGGTGGACCCGGGTCAGGTTCATGCATCCACAGCTCCTGTGGCAGAAGCAAGCCACAATTGTGAGTGAGTGCATTTGTCCACCTGGCACTGCATTGTCTTCCTGGGGAGATGGGTCTGTGCGCCTCGCCTCCTGTGCTTCATGGATGTCGGTGCGCCTCAGCAGCTGTACAGTCTCAGACGTGCGTTAACATCTCCATGTTCCGTAAACAGAGAAAATTGCTGTTTTCCCTAGCGGTCTTGATGTTAGCGCAGTGAGTAAGGTATTTCATTTGTGGGAAATTAACCAGAGGGCGCACAATACGGGGATATAGAGGTTGCCTGTATCTATTTCCTAAGTGGATTTTTTTATTCATTAGAAACCCTCAGATTTAGGATGGTTATGGATGGTGGGAAAAATTGCATTTTCTCCCTGTTTGGGTTTTGGTCTTTCTGATGTTAAACATTACCCACATAAATGATCAAACTGTCATGGTGTATCAGTGGATGACATGATTATGGTTTTTCATAGACATATCACAGTAACTGGAGTGGAAACATTATTTAGAAACATTTGGCGAGTTTCAATACTTGGACGTTTTAAATCGCCAAGTTACAGAGTCAGACAAGAGTTTGTGGCTCTCACGGCTGGTCTAGAGTTTGCACCACAGCACGCACATTCTCATCATGTTCATTTTTATTACGTAATTTTATCCCACCGTGTGAGTGCAAACCAGCATATGCAACCCTTATATGCATACCGCCGTTTATACATAAGGCCCCTGCTGTGGCCATCAAGTGTATTGCTTATAGTTAGTTATATAGTTGTGGAATTGGATCAATAATCAGACTGAATTATCACTTAATTTACTCTTTGAATCGCTGAACAAATCAGAGACAGTGATTCAGAGATCTCGAACCAGGATAGATAACTGCTATGGAGGACCTGAGTTCCCCTTGCAATAATGGTTACGGAGAAATTCTGCTGAATATTGATTTTTATATTCCTGGAAGGTGAGCTGTAGCATCAGTGTAACTCACTCATCTTTTTCCATCATATGTATATAAAACTATCAGTACACTGCATGAATTACCCGATAGCACCTATAAAGATTTTCATTAGAATAAATGTGTCGTTCAGTCCAGTGTGTGTGAGCTGGTCTCTCCATAGCCATAAGCTGAATGTTGTTGCAAATGTGCCGTGTAATGTTTTAAATAAATCAACCTACAACATTTTAAAACACGTCCTTATTTTTAATTTGTTCACCTCAGCCTGATAACCACTAGAATTATAGTCATTCTGATGGATGGCAATGAGACAGATTAATCGACTGCTGTGCAACCCTCACTTATCTGATTTTTAGCGCTGCTCCTCCCTTTCTGTTCTTGAAAGGCAGAATTATCTCTCTAGCCGTAAATGGGATGTAATGTGTGTTTTAATGGAAAATTAGCAAAAGATTACACTTTTCTAGTTACACTTTGATGGAAAGAGACCTGTGAAACATTTTGGTGGGTTTAGTACACTTACGTATTCCATTTTTTTTTTTATGATGTGATAAACTATTAACACGTTTGTTTGATTAGTTTTATTTATATCTTAGTCCTATGTTTGCTTATGCCAACCAATAATACACCTAGCCAGATTTCTGTCTGGCTTCCTTTCATGTTCTGAGTCAACATCTCATCTGTGTCACCTATGGAATATGTTGTTGTTGAGAGATATGTCAGTCATGTTTTTCAAGCCCCTATATATCTCAGTAACAGCTGAAAAAGGTTTTTGTAGTTTGCCACAATTCACTTAAGAGGAGGAAGAAGAAAAGCAAGGAAATGAGGGTTGAAATTGCCCACTGGAGAACCAGAGTAGTTCTCAGTGCTTTTTATTGTTGGTAGCCCACATAGCACACTTTGTCGGTCAGGGAAATGGTAAATGTTCAAAGCAACTGGAGGCATTGTACTTCAGACAGTTCTGCCAAAGAGACTATATATTTTCTTCAAACACAAATGGGATAGCAATAAGTCGTAACCAATTTGACAACTGCCTCAAGTGTGAACTACTTTATCAACAGTATTTCCCCAAACTGTATAAATATACAGCTAACCCTACAGTTTCAGTCTGAGCTCCAATATTTGTCCTAGAAACATTCAGAGAAAAATATAAACTGTAATAGGTATACAAGTGAACTAATATATAGCTTGTCTCACAAGCACCATCTGGTTGATTAATGCTTATTATAGCCAGGCTGATTCTGGATTTTGAGGCTGGTACTTATATTTTGGAGTTGATAACATTATGTTGGTCTTAAAAAAAGGCGCACAATATAAAAGTCTTAATACGCATCACTTAGATTTCTTTTGTTTTTTTAAGGATTTTGATCAAGATGCATACTAATTTTACCATTTTTAACTTATCTCAAAATGACTTTAGTAGTCATCCCTCCCATATTTATTGGGTGGTTGATTTTCAGTGAGATTGATCTTAGTAGCAACATTACAGGACTTCAGAGCCAATTGAGTTTAATTGAGCCTCAGACAACTTTAATGTTGATGGCAATGTTATGGCTGAAAAACACAAATCAAATGGAATGTAGGAAAGGATAATGGATACATGTATATGTTTTTCTACATAAAGGCTAAATAGAACATTTTGTACACAGACCACTTTTTATTTGAATGTGGTAAATATCTAATTCCATTTCTATAAATCCCTTCTTTGTATTTATGATTGGCTAGCAGCTTTGTCTAGCCTTATAGTAATAGTAGTATATTCACAATGGGCTCTGTTGCAGGGTATGAAATATTCGTGTGGGTATCTACTGGTATAAACATATTGGTAAGTCTAAAGCCATGACTGACAAATTTAATCCTGCTTGCTAATGCAGTCATTAGTTGGAAACGTATCTCAAATCCATTCCAACATTTACGTGCCATCCAGACCTCACCAGCCCATAATCTTGCAGGTGGTGTTTATAAGACAACTGACAATTAATTAATTCAAGTCACTGGACAAATCTGAGACATTTCCAAAGGCTTAACATTGTTTAGTGCACTAACCAAGGGATATATTCATTGTAGAGATGAAATAAAATCATTCCTGTTATGTGTCTGCACTCCACTGTGCATGTTTGTGGTTGTTCTCTGGTTGATGTGGTAAAACACTGTATATTTCAAATTAATGTCTTTTCAAGGGACCAGAGCACAGTCTTTGGCTGCAAGGTGTTTATTCATAGCAAGACATTAAAGCCACCCTTGATCCAGGGTGTTTTAGCAAAGAGGAGTTCTCATATCATTTTCATGAGCCAGTAGCAAAGTTGCCCTATATCTGTAGGGAATGGGATCATGAATATTGTGTTAACCCAGAAAAGTTAAAATCCACGCATGCTTCCTTGTTCCCCTGATCCCTCAGCTTTTGTTGTTGCATTGGCCCATTGTACCCGAGTAGAGATCAAGGGGACCCCTGTCGGTTGTGGATTATTCCTTTGTAGAAGCGCCACTGTAGGGGATAGAGGATTAAAAGAGCAGACAGTGGATGGGGATTCTACAGGAAGTTAATTTGCAGCACACACTGCACATGGATTTTTAAAGTGGAGTATTTTCTATTGAATAGCCTATTTGGTGTAATATTTCTTTGTTTTATATATATAACATATCCAAGGCATAGACCCACATTAACTCTGTACTCATTCAAGGCTCAGTTTCAGTAAGTGCAGTACTGTAGGACTATGCCTCATTTGGATATTTATATCGTATATGGACAATTAACGCTGGAATTGCCTGTAGCCAGATGATGAATTTTCATTGTGTTTACATGTTTTCCCAGCTGTTGGAAGGGTTTAGAGGGCACTGCAGCTGAATGAATATGAAAGAATCATTGTCCTCTTTCCCTCAATTTTTGTTAAGGGCATATTGAAACCTGGCTGCTGCTGTAATATTGTCAGTGTTTCTAATTTTGTGTGCGCTATAGCCCCAATTGTTAGACAAAGGAGATTTCTGGGGACTAGTCTACATGTTTCATAAGCTCTTGTTTCTTTTGTTTCTGCAGGAAGCCATGGACCTCGAGGCTGGGCAACCTCATACCCAGAATGTGCTGCGAAGAACCAATCACCTGTGGACATTGCAGATGAACAAGCTTTGGTTTCGGAGGAGTACCAGGAGCTGGTGCTGGAGAAGTTCAACACTGAGTCCTCCAACCAGACCACAATGAAAAACACAGGAAAGACAGGTCTGCATCACAAAATGCAAAATTAAAATGTCTCTGTAACGGTTCTTCCTTATCATCATGCATTTCTGATGATACTAAGATGAGTGTAGATTTGGGCAATATGAAGGCAGTATATTGTGGGATGAAAATAAAGAGATGTTGCCATACCATTTAACGTCAGGTAGCTGTCCCTTTAACGTTTTACTTTTGGTTGTATTAGACCGTTGAAGGCAGTGTTGTAAATTGTCCAGCAGGAAAGCTTTATGGCAATAGTGGATTTACAGGATTTTTGCATCACTGTTATAAAGTACTTTAAGGATTAATTCACTGGATTAGCCAAAACCAGACATGTGGTCATTTTATCTATAAAATGCTTTAAATTGAATTTCCAGAAAGTTTACAGTTTCACAATATATATACTAACAAATAACAATGTAATATAAAATATATATTAAGTAATAAAAGTTGTGACCCATATCACACACTCCTAGTGTATAATATTCAATTTAGAAAGATATTCTTTAAATCAAGCTAAATTTGTATATATAGTAGAAAATCTGAACAGATTTGAAATACTTCCAATGGCATTTCAAAACCAAGCTCTGTTAATTCAGTGAAGCAGATTACAATCAAGCATAATAATATCATTCTGTTATAATTCTTATAAATCTATCTGTTTGTTTTAGTAATTATTTTATTTTCATTGCCTTCATTGTACTGCCTCTTGTTCCCCTCTGTTTCTCACCACCCTCTTTGCATCAGCCTGCATGCTTTGTTTACGGCAACATTTTGAAGCTTTCTTGATTAACTGTTACTTCAAACCATTGCCATTTTTTTTTTTCAATCAGCTAATCCGTAGACCATTGGTGTGAAAACCCTGACCTTAATTGATCTCCTCTGGTTTTGGCACTGTTTCTCTCAGAGAGTAGTTTCATCTTTTGCGTTTGATCATAATGAGAGTTGTTAGCCTCCATGACAACCAAGGCCACTGGGACAGCCAAGCGATCCTGCAGGCTGCTTATTTACAAAGATGGAAATAACACGGCTGGCTGTAATTTTGGGCACAAACAGTACAGAGGGAATTTTAGATTGCTAAGCACTGTAAAAATAAGAAAAATTGAACTATTATGCAAACGCTATTTAGAAGAGATCAGCTCAATATTTTGCAAATTCGTCTCACAGTTGTGCGAAATGGATTTAATATTAATAATAATATTAATAATTTAGTTTTTCCTAAATTACTATGACATAATTTGACGGGTAGATACAACAGCTCATTGAAACATCACATTTTTGACTGAATATTAAATTAAATATTACATTACCAAGATGTAATCTACTTTAGAACACACGTTTGAATAATATTTAAAGATGATAAATATCTGGACAATTCAATGATGATGGGTAGATCGATCCTATTATGGCTTGTTAGCTCTCTGGTTAAAGGTGTAACATTTAGGAAGATCTATTGGAAATTAAATATGATATTCATAGGTATGTTTTCATTAGTTTCTAATTACCTGAATATAGGAATTGATGTGTTTTAGCTATCTTGGAATAAGTCATTTTTGTCTACAAGGCTGCCATGCTGATCTGCCAAATTTCCACAGTAACCACTGGCTAGATAGATAGATAGATAGATATTTTACAGCCTGCTACACACTTCACATCCCATTCTCATCCCAGGTAGGGATGTCACAAGAACCAATACTTCGGTACCAAGTCGAT
>NW_023339740.1:16008995-16009143 GCF_004916995.1 Morone saxatilis | reverse complement strand
CGGTACCAAGTCGATGCCAAAGTTTTATAAAGGTGATGCTACTCTTACCAGTGCAGACCACGTAAAGCAGCAGTGAACACACCAGCTGATGCCGATGTCATTCATTACCACATTGTTTTCGATCGTTTTCATAGGCTACGTCATTAAC
>NW_023339740.1:15978876-16008808 GCF_004916995.1 Morone saxatilis | reverse complement strand
AACATCTATTAGAAAAGGGGCCACTGTTATTTTTTTTAATGTACAGATTTTTTTAGTAGAGTATTGAACTTCACTGCTAGATGCCACTAAATCCTACACACTGGTGCTTTAAATAACTGGTTAGCTGATGCCCATTGCTCCAAAGTCTGAAAACCAAATTAGAAAATAAAGTGAAAAGCAGTACATAGACTTTACTGAACCTTTATTTTCAGGGATGCACTTGATTGGCTTTATTGGCTTTATCATTTCTGTGAAATGTGGATGAAAGTGTTCATGGACTACATTTTTTAAAACGGTGTTCGTTATTGATCCTAATAGAAATTCGTCCTTCATGTTCTTGGGAAACTGTTTGAAAGTTTTGAATGTGATGCGTTGTTCGGTAAATGAATCTTTGGCCTTCAGAGTCATCTTTTGTCTTCCACATCACTTGTGGCATCCTTGATATTTTGTGTTCACACAATCTCCACAACTTTTTTAATGTGCCCTAATCAACAGCCTTTTGTTGTGGAACCGTACTGAAATTGTTAAAGATGACGTCAAACATGACTGACTGTCTCCCTGCTCATTGTTGTGCCATTGTCACAGCGCTGTGGCCCTCAGGAGACGAGCAGAGGTCTGTATTATTACATTTGGTATTAGGAAAACTTAACCAGGCAGTATCTCCTCTCATCTTAACTGCAGTGAGTCAATCATCATATACGTTTTTGCCCATTCATATTCATTATATTGTCATGAGACTGGGACTATTTTTTCCTAGGTCCTTCAGTTGTTCGGTTCCACGGACTGCTATAAAAGATTGATATGGAGTTGGGGTTGGTACCAAACTTCAACACTTTAGTCGGTGCAGCGGAAACAAGTTGTGGACACACAATGTATATATGATCAACTGGGTTGATATGGCGGGCTTGTTTATTTACTCATCCAGTGTTTACAGAGCAGCATTATCATTTATTTGGAGTCTGTGTTTCTGGCCAAAAGTCCAATATTCACTCTTTCCTGAGGGAAATATCTGGTTGGGGGGAAATTACTACCAAATGCTGCTAGAGTTGTTCTGATACCAATACCAGTATCAGAGGAATTTCAGATACTGCTTAAAATGTGGTATCGATTATTATGAGTACACATGTCTGTGCACCGATCCGATATCACGTAATTTATTAGCCCCAAAGTGGGACCCCGCTATTATTTTCCCCAGCATTGCAAAGTCATAACCCACTCTACACTGACTCTGAGTCACTAGTTGCTAGTCACTAACTGTGTCTGTCTGCTGTTTGGTACTGAGAAGGTAGTGCACAGTGGGGTTCTGTGGCTGAAAACACTATAAAAATTGTGAGAATGAAAACCAAACAGTAAGCTAACAAGAGCTGTAGATTCAGGCTCATTACTGTGTGACCCCTTTCTCATTATCTCATTTCTCATTTTTTTGTCATGTAATAAGTCTTTATATAAAATAGCCACTACATTATTATTGAATACATACAGTTTTAATACATTGGAGGAATTTTGCATTGCTGCCTCCCACGGTGTTTTTTTCTTTTCTTTTTATGTCGCCAGTAGGGCGTGCTGAAGTGAAAATGTTCAAATCCTGCCCAGCGAGGCTTTAACATCCTTCATACTATTTAAAAGTCAGTGTTTTAATTAAGAGCTGAGTGAATAGATCTTAAAAGTTCATTGAGATTGATTTCACAACGTTCCCTTGTGCCTTGATCCACTTTGCGATCGAGCTGATTGGCCGCCATTCAAGCGGCGTTCTTCAACAAAACATTTCTCAGTAAAATTTCAAACAACTCTCAACCAAATTCATGTGGAATCGGAAGACCCCAGAGACATTTGCATTGATCAAGGATTTACTTTCACACACACTCCCCTTCTTTCACTGGCTGTGATTCAAGGTCTTTTTGGCTTAGCTTCTAATTCCTGCTCTACTGTTGGAGGGTTCAAACACACCCAGGGCCGCATTTCTAATGAAACTCCCAGGGCCAGCCAGCATCCCCTTTCCTTGACTTTTCTTGTGTTGCAGACTGGATTACACTACTTCAACAACAGCGGAAACAGAGTTTATTACCCTCCCTGTAAATATTTATGTTTATGTGTTGCAGAAAAGTCATCATGTGATGATGGGTAGTTCTTTCCCATGCAGACTGATTTTCTCTTTGACTTGATGCTTTCAGTTTTGGAAATCTCTTGCATCTAAGACCTATTCCTTCATACTGTGGGCCATCAGCTTAAGCAGCACTGGCATGTTAATACTGCTGGCAGATTCTTTCTTGCCTCACGACAGGCGCTCAGCTCATCCCTCATCACACAAGGTTCTCTCTTCAGATCTCCTCGTCTTTCTTCCTTTCTTCCTTTCTTCCCGGATCTCACACTCGTTTTCATACCTGCTAGTAATCGTCACATGGTGAAGCATTTTACTTACCTTGATTTTTATCCACTGTCTGCACAGCTTGTTCATCATGTCACCCATGTTTACTGACAGTCTGTGTTTGCTTGTCCACACGCTCATCCTCTTGGTTTGCTGATTAAAAGTGGGCTGTCCTTATCCAGAGAGGCTGAGTAAATCCCCCTGTAACGAGGGGGATCAGCCGACAGAGCACTGGCTCTAATCTGGCTAATGATGTCAAATGTAGACATGGTAAAGGGTTACAAATACATTAACATGTAACCTCAGCCAGGACAGCAGAAGGATGATAATCTGCCTTGTCATATTGGTGTTTCAGATGCCATAGAAAACTGGAGAACTAAGGTTAAACTCACTCTTACATGACATCGCTGAGTACATTTATAAATGTCGGCCTCTACGAAAGCAGACAGGGTAAACCTTTAAGGTGCTATTTAAAAAGCTCGTAACAGCAGTAATGTCTGTGTCTTGACTCCAAGGGGAGGATCACATGGTTCACTATAGATTTTAACAAACTACAAATGTTATGACTCTTAAAAACCCTCTCAAATGGCACTGCAGGATTTTAAAAGTGTGAGTTCATCAAGCCAACAGCAATTATATTTTTCTCATCCTGGAAACATTTGATGCTGGATCTTTTTTGCCAACAAAATGCAATGCTGTGGTGTCATCCCTTCTGTGATAATGTTGTTTAATATGATCAACTCTCTTTTGAAGGTATTTATGTCTTCCTAGACAACCATGCAACAAGTTAAAGATAGAGTGGCTTTGTCTGAAGGATGGAACGTTCATGGCCACTGGAAGAGGCTGCTGTGCGCTCTGTCTAAGGTTACATCAGTGGCATCATAGTGAATGTTCCCACCTCTGGCTTATCGAGTGATGAAATGACTCCCCACATAGATGGTCTTAAAGAAACAAACCATGTCAGGTTGTTGGTTGCCAGGTATCAAAATGTTCCTCTTGCTGCTCTTACGTCCCCCTGAGTCCAGATCCTTTCAGATTTTACAGCTTTTAGTTCTTTAAATAGCCTGTAATGAAAGGATAAGGATAGCAATGAAAATATCCTTTTGCTTTTTTCTTTGTTCAATGCGAGTTATTTAAAATCCAGGTGTAAAAAAGGGTGCAGATTTCACATATTTATTGAAACAAATCAGAGCTCAGGTTTTAATTGCCCCATTGGTGTTCCTTAAGAGAATATCCAAGAGTTTAGTTTATACTGACAGTGTCACAGGAAGAGACAATGACTGATAAATTAATCACTTTCTGAAGTCGGTAGTAATTGCATTGTGTCAGTTTATAATAGACAACAGTTAGATTGTTTCATATTTAGTGATAAGACACATCTTCAGAAGCTTATAGAATGAACTCCACAGAATTGTAATGTGTTACTTTGAGATGAGAATTAAGATAACGAGAATTAAGGTGTTGATTTTGAGATATTAGATGTAAAATAAAAAAATTAGCTGCCACCGCTCTAAACTTCTGTACAATCAGGTCTTTGAATAATAATATTCTCATTGTTGCTGCTTTTGTATGACTGTACTTAATTGTCATTCTTTGTTTGATTCCATCTTTGTTTTTGTTTTTTTACCCCTCTTTGTCTCCAGTTGCTGTTCTCCTGAAAGATGACTACTTTGTAAGCGGTGCTGGGCTGCCGGGGCGTTTTAAGGCTGAGAAGATGGAGTTTCACTGGGGCCAGAGTAATGCATCAGCAGGCTCAGAACACAGCATAAATGGCAGAAGGTTCCCCGTAGAGGTAAAGCATCCTGCCACTACAATACACTTTGATAAATGTGCAATAACGAGCCTTAAGGCTCAACGCTGAATGTGAATGAAAAGCCTGGCAAGTTATTGTGGTGTTTTAGATAGGAGATTTTTATAGACAGCAAAAACCCTTCCTAAACTGCAGCATATTTAATATTGGTAATATTGGTAAGCAAATAGATTAGAATTATTGTAAATAATATAGCATTAAGTTAATGCTAGTGAAAGATAAGATACTATCTTGCTTGTAGATCAGGCCTAATTCTTTGTGGCATGGATTCAATAGAAACATCTCGAGCCCAATAGTGGCACATAGTTGGTGCAGAATTGAGGCAGCGCATTGATGCTTCTAAAATCCAGTTTTACCTTATCTCCAAGAAGCACCACTGATGGTTGAGGATTGTTCAGACCTTTGGAAAAAAATTAATTTGCTGTGGTCAAAAGCAATTTTAGGTAAGCTCTAGCTTTCAGAATATGCTGAGATAGACCCATGTAAAAGTTAGGTTAAACAAAAACAGGAGCTCTATTAATAAGGTAAACTCAGCCCTCAAGGTAAGGTAAACTCAAACCCCAAGTAAAAATATACCAATAAGTCAAAATAGTAAATTTTTCAAAAGTATTTCTGCATTGATTCTAGTTGCATGAGAGAATTGTAAACTTAAAGCAAACTTTACTGACAGTTTCCCTAAAGAGTTTAACTTATAAACTCCACAGCTTTTACACATAAGTCAGTTTACTAGAAAATAACACGTAGAAGTAGAAATTAGTGATAAGTAAATAAAATAACTTAAACTTATTAAATAACTCTGATGTCATCAGGGGTTATCTCCCTTTGGGCTTGGTGACCACACATTTATAACAGAAAGCCTGTGTTACAAACTGCCGTTTGAAAGATGTGGGCGTCTACCAGGCAGGGAGGGTCTGTCAAGAAGATTCTTTCGAGTGCTATTATTAGGATAGCATTTCTGGAGGTTCACCCATAATACTATAGGAACAAATAGTGAAGGTATTCAAGGAATTAAGGAACTAACAATGAAAACATTGAACAAAATGGCCAGTTTTATGGCCAGTTACAATATAAAATACAATATACATGTAGTATTGAGTGTACAGAATATTTTTGATTCAGTGTCAAGGATTTGTTGTAGAGTTTAAATGAAATGAGAAATGAACCAAAAGTTTGTACTTTCCTGCTGTTCAAATGATTTTTTTCACAAGGTCGCAGCAGATTTCTTAATGCCATTAAAGACAAAGAGCAGACAAAAGAAAAACAATGGGAGAACATACTGCACGTAATAAAAGAAAGTAGAAAAATAATCACCAACTCTTGTAGCGCAGATATAGAGGGTGTTACGTCTGAAACCTTTTGGTATTCTTTATTCTGGCTCCTGGATTAAAGTGAAAATCCAACTCGTTTTATGTGGTGTGGAGAATTGGTTATTATTCATTATCTAAAATTAATTTGCAAATGTGTCATACTCTTACATTTTGTGGGGTTATATGATTTTTTTTACCACCTCTATTGTCAAATGGTTAATAATTAGTGTAAATATAACTGTGTATAAAAACAGGAAATTGCTGTTGGTATGCTTCTCTGTCCTATCTCCAAACACGCAGCTAGAGTCCTCCTGTGTTTGTTTCTTGGCCCTGTTCTTTGGAGCCCTCTCTGCAGGCATGGCTTTTGATGCTGTATGGCTGAGTAATTAGATTTATTTTTGCCACCTCATTTTGTGTTCAGCGTAGTGTTAAAGGGCACTGGATTATATACAACCATTATAGAGCTGTTGTGCATATGGCTCCTTTGATGGTGTGCTTCTAAATAAGACGATGGAATTCACTTTAATGACCAATTTGGGCAGCTGTTAGAAAAAAAGCTGAGTAAGAACAAGAAAATGATACCCTCCAGATACATCATTTATAGATGAGAAATATAGATTTTTAGCTTTGCATGTCTTTATCTGTAGATCAATATTTTTATATCGACCTCTCTGTCAAAGAACATGGATTCCAAAGCTAATGTGCTTGAAATTTAAAAGAGTGATGCTATTTGTAAACATAAAAAACATAATGATAGGATGGTATGATTGTGTAGTAGAGTAGTAAATAGGATTACAAATTGGTTTGATGCTGATATTTAGTAATTTTACATAGTAAAATATAGTAATTATTACAACTACACAGGGAACACATCCAGCCAACCCAAAACCTGAAGATCTTATGATGCAAATAAGAGTGCATAAAAAATTGTTTTTGCAAGCAAGCAACACGTTGAAATAGATGATAAACATAATGGATAAATGATGTAGTATGAATACAAAGCTTGACCAAACCTGCTGCAGTATGCTGTGTGATGTAGAAACACCACCAGTACATATACAGAAACAAAATTGCATAATCATTTTTCAGGTATTGTTAATGAGGTAGAAGCAATAGATGCCTTTTTTAAGATGTTAATGTGTTTATACTACAATACACACAATATTGTTCCAAGCAGATTATTTTTATATATGGCCTAATACATCTCTGAAGGGAATCTTTAACAGCAAAGAAAGTCTATATAATTTCAGAGGAATTATTTTTTTTATATTGTATTGTTCAGTTTCGATTGTTTGTTTTGTTTTTCTTTATTTTTTTGTAGTTCAGTGTTATCTATCGTAGTAATTTAGACTTCAATCACATCCACAGATATCAGAGAGAAGACGTTATAAGCTGTAACACCTTATTTCCGACTGTAGAAATCTTAGTTATGCTATTGTGTTGTTTTTAACTGTGCTATTTATTATTGATTGCAGACAAAATAGAAAATTTTATATTCTAAAATAAATATGATAAACCCTGTCCATGGTTATACATTAATGAGGTTAAGCAACCTTCAGTTTTAAATGTTTAAATAAATAAATTTGGAAGGATGAAAAAACATTGACTGGTTGTTTTGATGGGGATCAGGCATAAAAGGTCACTTTGTGATCTGAATCTGAATTCATAGCAGCCGCCATGAATGATGCTCTGCCATTTGGATGCAAAGGAGGTCCTGTATATTTTTATATTATTCAAAGGATGGGTGACCCTCTACTTGAACCATTTATTCTGTTAACATGCGTGTCAAGAACATGCAGCCCAGATAGAATTGACTTGACATACGATGGGGATTGAGTTTTCATAAGCGACACTGTGGAGAAATGTTCAAAGAAACGATCACATTAGGAAAAAATAGGGCCAACAAAAGACAGCCACTCATGGCAACTTTAAGAGTGATATTCTCATGGGAACTAGTAGTCTTGAACCTGACTAGAGGAAATACAAAAGGAAATATTCCATCTACGTATGCGTAAAGACAGTAGGTGGTCTGCTTTTTTTTAAATATTATTCGCTTTATCAATAAGTCAGCCTACGTGTATCAAACATGATGTATTATTTAACACCCGGGACCAGAAGGTGAAGGAGTGAAATCAAATGATGAATAGTTGAAGGGGAATATGGTTATCCAGGATCTAGCCTTTGGCCATTTAAATGCTTCATCCTGTAAGATGTGGCATTTTCATATTTCATATTTATGCCTTGACAGAATTTGACGGATTTGAAATTATATTACATCTGAAACCAAACTCTGCCTTTTTATAAATGTTTGTGTTTGATAAACCCAGTGATCTTTTATAGCAGAGGTTGGTTTTTGTTTTGTTGTGTATATGTTTTGTTCTTCGAGAGTTGAAGCAGCATGACCTTGGAGGTTGAGCTCCAGGGCTTATTTGTCTCTGCTAAACAGAGACTGTTTTCCAATCTGCTGTCTAATTATCTCTCCACTCCAAATGAGTCATATTCTGCCCTGAGTCGCTGGTAGCACATTGCATGAAGCATTTACTCTTACAGTGGGAAAGAAACCCTCAAAAGTGTTTATCCTACCTGCCCAGAAGCTTGAAAACACACACAAATAGTTCACACTTACTGTACGTACAGGGGGTGGAAAGACACATTCACTGAGCTGTATTATGGAGCTGCTCTGCCTTTGGAACATGGTCCTGTAAAAAAAAAAAGGAAAGAACCTTTGGGCCGCTCGGCCTGTGGCTCCTGAGCTTGACATTAATCTAACCACGGTATTTTTCGTGGGAGTGAAGTGGGGAAATCGATAGATGGACCACCTGTTCGCTCAAACAGCACAATGAAAAATGAAACAGTGGATTTTTTTTCTGCCTCAGGGTACCATAGGGAGATCTTTTCTAATAATATATTAGGGTGTCACCAAGGTTAGATTAATTATACATGGATTACAAATCACACCTTGGGAAGGGTATGTGTTTGCACCCATTACTGCGGATGTATGAAGTGTTAGGGTGGGTGCCCAGTGCGCACAGCTGCAACAGAAAGTTGATTAGGAATATACAGTAACGGTCTCAGGTAAGTCGAGACTAATGGGGGATGGATATGGCAACACTGAGAGAACACACTCCAACTCATGCAAATAGCAAATTAAGTAAACAGATTTACCAACAAAACATATGCAACATTTGGAAAAAAGACACTGCAAAGACATTAAACACATAGTAAGGGGAGAAACACTTTCACTAATTTGGCAACACAAATGTAGCTGCGCTTAAAATACAGCGATGTGCTATAAATACAGGCATCATAGTACATACAGAAAAAACAACTACAGTAAATATTACCAAGTTGTTGCCACAGTTTGTGACACATGGAAGCCAACAACCCATATGCTACATCGGCTACAAAAGCTACAGCAAGTGTGTGCAGTAATATCTGAATCATGCAATCAGAATTGGTGGATATGTTGTCTTTATCTGCTTGTGTTTTGTCCATTTGCATGTGATAAGTTGAGATAGTGTCTGACTCAGCAGCTATCATAGCATCATGGTGATACATCACCAACACAGTGAATATCATACATTCTTATAAGGAGCCATGTGACTACTGTTACAGTAGCCATGTGTATTTACCAGATATTTGCTCAGTTCCAGTCAGTTTATTAGTATTAGGACAACAAAAAATAGGCGAAGGGGAGATCTTACTGTAGCAAACATTTGGCTGTGTTGTCTCAATTTTAAATGTACATAAATAATAAATACACTATATTTATGTTTACTTTAACGTAATCCACTGTCATCCTATTGTTTTGTGCAGTCCTTTTTCATTGTCTATGAAATTCTCTGCCAGTCATCTGTAATGTGAAAGAACAAGTTTCATAAATTTGTTCAGTAACACCTACTGTACAAATTTTGTGACACTTTAATCTTCTTGAAAATGAGTGCTCTAGCACTTTGTGGGTGCTCAAGTGAAAGGATAAAGTAGATAGCTATGTGTGATTTGAGTGATACTGTTAAAAAAAATACACATTTACCTGTTAACAAAATGCTGTGGTAGCACAGTTGTTGTTAAGAAAGCAAGGAAAGAAGAATAAATTTGAGCTACAGTGATGAATCTAAAATCTCTCTGCACTCAACCTTATTTATTATATTTTTCTTTTCTTGCCTCAATATCTCCCTGTCTTGGGAAATCATGCCAAACATGACTTTGTTTTTCACCTGTTTGTGCTTAAATGGAACTTGGGAATGCAGAGCAGCTTTCAGCACTTGTGCCAGAAAATGAAACAAAACAATTCAGGACTATAAAGTGAATTCAAGAAGGGCTCATGAGATGTGGACAGCATGGGCTGTCTTCTTTCCAGAGAAAACTGGAGGTAAATTATAAAGCTCAAATGTTTTTTTTCTTTTAGTTACCTCCTGATACTTCTGATCTCTCTCAAAGCTGCCGTTGGTTATTGGGGCTCACCATTTTTTTTTTATTTCTTTTTACACGTTTCTCTACATAAGTCAGTATTGTAAATTTTGCACTGACAAAAACAAACATGTATGAACGTGTTTGAATGTCTTAAGACAGCATAAAGATTGGTCTGACTACCTGTCTGTCCTGCTTAAAATCAACAACTTTCAGCGATATCTGTGAAAGTGATTGAAGTCTAAAGGGGATTTGTGTCAGAGCTCGCAAACATACAGTGAAACGAAGCGTGCAATCAAGTTAATCAAATCGCTTTTGGCAACATTTATTTTTATTGGCTGCTATGGAAGTGTTTGATAATTGAATATCACGTTTTCCACTGTGCTGTTAACAAGAGCAGGTCACATGAGCTAATGTCAGTGAGTAAATGAAGCCTAAGGGGGGCAGCTTAATTGGGTGATGTAGTTAATAACATCTGAAGGGTGATGAATGGCCAGAGCTCTTTCTTGCTGAGTTCCCAGACAACAAATTAGTTCAATTAAGGGCTGCAGTTAAAGGAACTCTGAAGGAAACTGATCACTTAAATTCACTTAAATTATCTGGATTGACTCGTTTTGTACCTGGTTTAAGCCTGCGGTACGCATTAATGCCATTTATCCTCGTTTATACTAGATTTATTTTTATGTTTTGCGTCCGTTGTCAGCACAGCCAATTGCAGCTGGGGAGTTCTCGTAATTTTCCTTGGAAAAAGAAAAAAGCCAAGCATAGCCTTTTAATTAAATCAACATCTAGAACCTTTTTCTTATTGCCAATTAACTCGGTTCAGTGACATGAAAGGGTTTTTCATTTTAAAGAGGCTCGCAACAGTGAGATGATGGACAGCTCCAATTGCTACTTTTAGAATCACTTGATGATTTTGATCAGCGCTACTATAATATGTCAGCTTTGAAATGAAAGGGACGGAGGTCTTTTTTTTTATAGGAAACCAGAGCCATGACAGGTATATGATGTATTCTGTGTATGATGGATTTCACATTATATTTCACACATCCTAAGCTATGTTGTGAAATAAGAAGCTATGTTGTGGGTGATTTAAAGTAATTGGGAGCAATGATTAAAAGCCAACCATTCTGTTAGATCTCGCCACAGGAAAAGAGCACAATCCTCCAGTTCTTCCTTCCCTGCTCGTGAAGGCCTGAGGAATGAGATGCTGTATTTCTCTGGCATCCTCCAGGAGTGGCAGAACACAAAAAGGAATGACACAGATTATGAGAGATTTATGAGAGTGATAAATACACCCTCTTTTATGCCCCTCAAAACTGCTTTTCATCAGCTCCTCAGCAGTGTGCCCAAGTGATTGATGACAGAACTGTTCGTTCTCCTTGTCCACTTCTCAAGCTGTTTATGCTCTGTTCCCCATCCCAGATGCAGATCTACCTTTACAATTCAGATGACTTTGACAGCCTCAATGCTGCGATCAAGGAAAGACGCATCATTGCTGCCATGGCCGTCTTCTTTGAGGTAAAGTATCACCAGGAGTGAAGGTCGAGACAAATCTAATCTGAAGAAAACCAAGACTGCACAAGGGCAATTATAGAACATAGACATTTTTATCCATGTTACGGTCAGCCCATCGCTTTGGATGGATGGATTACCATGAAATTCGGTGCAGACATTAATTTCCCCCTCATGATGAATTGTAATCACTTTGATGATCCTCCAACATTTCATGTAGCACTATCATCAGGTGAAACATTTCTCTTTGCCCAGTGCTTTGGTTCAGCCTCGGCTCTACTTGTGTGTTTTTAGTGCTTATTAACACATGTTAACAGACTAACATGCCACAGTAAGATGATGCTTACAATCAGAGCCTCTAGCCTGGCTGTAGCCTTAAAACATACTTTGCTCATGCTTAAAGATACATCCATCATGCCTACAATTTATTTTTCTGTACTGCCAGTGAGGAAAACCTCTTAGTAATGGCTCTCCAGTTCAGTTGTTGGTCGTATTGTGAGAGATAAGTGAATAAATATGAAGAGTGAATAAAAAGAAATGACAAAATTAGTGGGAAATAGGTAATCATACTAACAAAATAACGAAAAATTTAAATAAAGTCAAACCGGATGGAAAAGACATTGTAAAACGATGAGGCAAGTATGATTTAAGGGGGGTAGTTGAAATTGTATTAGTCCAATTATGACAAGGATGAAGATATGAATATGTTCTTGAGGTCAGTAAATGATAGATATGTATTAGAAATTATCTGTGGCACCTGTGTTGTGATAGGAGAGTTTCTTTTTTTACCTAGCTGCTGATGATTTTTCTGTTCTGTTGCACATTGCTTACTGAAATACTACAGATTGTGCCCTGAAGGTCTGCGCACATAAGCTCTTAATGGACAAGAATGGTCCTAATTTCTGTTAACTGTAAAACACCTTAGAGATTTATGAACCGTGAAAAAGCGCACACCGGCAACACTGACAGCCCCACGGTCCCTCTCTCCATGTTAGTCTTAATTTCTATTAGCAGTATCTTTGCGATTGATGGCAGGTGATCAATGCAGGCTAACATTCAGCTTAATAGTATATAGGGAAGGGTCAGCTCTCAGGAAGAGGGAGGCGGGAATGGGGACACAGGTGTTTGTAATGTAGGTCTACTCTCAGACAGTGATAAAAACGTGTGTGTACGAGGACCTAAATGCCTCCGCTGGGTCCTGACAGCCCTATTGCTTACTGCAATTAGCACCACCTTACACAATCCGCTGAATAGCAGTTTACAGTGTGAGGCTTTTTAAGCGGGCACACACACATTGGCTCAGATTTACCATTTCTAATCAATGAGGAGAGTTCTTCTTATGCTCCCCAAAGGCCTATTAATGGCCTCTAAGGTGTGCATATTATCCACATTCAGCATTCAGTTCCACACAATTATTCTCCTCTGACTGACCTGAATTAATGTTGAGCAAGGGAAGTTTGGTCCCCGCATCCCAACACTGTTTTGTCCAGTCTTGTCTCTTAAGTAGGACATTGGGAATATTGTAAAATGTGGGGCTAAATTAGCAGTAGGCCTAATAGATAAGGAGGGAATCAACACTGGTGTTAGTCCTCTTGAGACAGTATAGCTAACGGCTAAATGGCCTCACAGATTTACTGGATACCATCAACTACAGAAGGATACAAAGCTCTGAAAATGATCAGATGTGTTCAATGTTTATTTATAGCGATGTATTTGTACCGAATCTACAAAGTATCAAACTACATCTCAAGTTGATTTTGTGTAAATTGTAATAACTTGAATGTAAAACAAGAAGCATTAAATACTGCTCATAGAGATATTTAATGTCAATGAGTTTGTATAATTTATTTGTATAAAAATACGCATTACAATATAGTCATCTGGTACACCAGAAACGGCCTCAAAAAGGACCAGAGGACTGAATCAAGTCTATCACTTAAGAAAACTCAACAAAAATTTAACATCACAAACTTTACTGTAGTTACAGATGGCATTAGATGCTGCTGGATTATATTGTATTGTAGAGATGTTGCCCTTTTTTTGTCTACCCCCTGTATTTTGTTCATATTGATCGTCTTTAGTCATTACATGAGATTATTATTATAGTTTTGTAATCCCTTTTGTAATCTGTTGTCTCTGGACATTTCCTGCAGCTGGGCCAAAAAGACAATCCTGCTGTGGACGCCATCATCCAGGGATTGAAAGGCGTAGTGCATCATGGTAAGTAATGGGAAAGCAACCCCCATCCCCCACCCTTTCATATTTAACAATCTTATATTATGTGTGTGGTGAGTTCTTTGTACAAAATCTCCTCCACATGAAACAATACTGTGGGAAATAAGTTCATCTGGGATATTCAGAAAGCAATCATCCTCTGCAAAATCTCATCATCGTCATCGTCATCACTGCTGTTCATGTTTTGGTTGATCTTAGAGGTACATTTGTTGTAACATTGCAGACATCGTGCTCCTTTCTACCTCCATAAAACAAAGATTGATTCTCTTGCTATCAGCTGCTTAAGCATAGGGCTCCGTTTTTTTAAAATCCCAAATTAGTCTAAACACAAGCTATGAGTAGAGTTTAACTTCAAAAGGCGGCAAAATTTGCAAGATACCGCCTCTCCCTTGCTAGTGTAACTCCGCAGGAGGAGACCCCCAAGGAGCTTCACTCACAGAGAAAGAACTATTAATTACATCTGAGCCTCAATTAGACAACACTGTTTTATACATTTACACTGTTAATGTCTTGTGGTGTATTCCATGGCACAATCCTTCATAGCATACCGCCTTAAATGAATGCTGCAGTGCTGACTTTACTGCAACCGTGACTTATTGTATGCAGACCATAAACAAATGTTTTAGCATGACTGTGTAATTCTTTACCGCATCTGGGGACGTAGCAGCTCTGTTTACACGCACGTATGACTTGTTTTACAACCTGCCGCTGACATTATATGAGCATAAGCGTACACCGGCAAGGAAATGTAAATGGATGTATAGAAGCATGGTGTAATTCCTCTGTACCGTGCTGGGCTTCACTGAATCATATCTAATTATCTCATTTTAATTTCACTCCCTGTACTTTCTGTAGATGGATGTTTGATGTTGTGCAGTGTGCGCTGTTGAGACTGTGACTTTTTATTTTGGGGATTTTCTTTTTTCTGGTGGGAGAGAAAATATTTTGCAACTTTCTGAATGAGCAGCAAAAGATGGGGAAAAGGCTCACTTAGAGACCACTAGAGAGTCTTAAACCTGTGAATTGGCCATGAAATCAGTAAAATGGGTCACTTTGTTCAGTGATTTTTACAGTTCAAATTTAATTGTAGTAGTTGCAATAAACCTTTTCCACAGAAGCTATTTTGACATGAAATAGAGTAAACCCATTACGAATGATACTAATTAAGGTTCTGTTCCATTCAGGTCAAACAGGGTGCTGCTATTGTAAATATTGGCTCATTGGAAAGGCTCTGCTACCTTAAATGGAACAGAGCCTTAATTAGTGTCATTCGTAACACCTGTGTTTACCCTCTTTCATGTCAAAATGGCTGCAGTGAAAAAGGTACATAAAGAACATTTTTCTTATTGTTCTGTTTTCAGCTGGGAGGTATTTACATTCCACTTTTCTTTTGTTACATAACCTTGATAAAGGCATGTTGCCAAAAAACATTAGTTATACTATATTACTTTCTGAATCTCCATCAGTCTCCAAAAGTGGTTGAACTCTGTAACTACACAGATGTTTGTGCAAACACCACAGTATCTCTCATCTCCCAGCTGAAAGAGAGATCTGTGTGGGTGTGGTGGTTTTTGGACTCTCTTCCTGCTGGCTGCTAAATGCCTCTCGCCTCCTCCCCCGTTAGGGTGGTTGGTTTTCCACTAGCTCGTTATCCCACAGTCATTCATCCATCAGCATCTCGGTGGCCCATGAGCGATAGGGCACGTACACTGTCTGAAGACGGAGAGAAGAAAGGCTGTGAATACTGAATTTGACTCTGAGTACAGATGAAGCATTGGGGCGAGGCTTCCAGTGCCTCAGTTCCTATCAGTCCTATCACCATGAACCTCTGTTTGTTTTGTTTATGTTTTGTTTTTTTAGATAAGGTCATGAGCTGTGAGAGATTGGATTTGACATAAATTCAGCTCTATTTGGGTCTCTGGTAATTCGTGGGGGGAAAAAAAATAATAATCTCACTTGCATAGCACACAAGCATTTTTTTCCCATGGCGTTGCCTGGTTCTGATCACAGAGGATAGAATAGATCTGGAAATCATTTGGATCTGTCTTAATCCCTGTGGCCCCATGCCACAGTTGTTACACGGAGCAGAGCAGGCTATCACCTAGCCACAGAGCACCTGTCGGAGAAGGCCATTTTATCTGACTACTCTCCTTTGGTCCTCTCTCTGCCCATCTAAGAACAGAGATCTGGCCAGAGTGATAACAAGTGCTGAGGCTTTTAACTGCTGTCACCATCATTCCACTAGTGGAGGTTTCAGGGAAGCAGTAAAACTGCCATAGGGAGAGTGAAATGAAACAACCTTGTAAATGTAGGTTTAAATGTAACTCAAGATATGCATGGTTTTCAGCAAAGCGTTGAAGAGTGAAAGATATGATATTTTTGGGGGGTGTAACGGTACACAAAACTCACGGTTCGGTGGGCTAGGTTTCGGGATCACGGATCAGTATTTTTTTGGTACAGCAGTAGGAAAAAACTAAAATGTAGAAAATAACATTTTTGTCACTCATTTTGAAAAATGTAAACGTTGAACAGTGGCTCTTTGGTTATAATGGCATATTGTCAGAAAGAAAAAATGAATAATTCAAATGTCAGTAATGCTGCTCTCTAAGCATTTGACCTGATGATAATTCCTGAACAACTGCAGCTTATGCTTATTTATGCAAGGCAGCAGGCACAACCGACTGATTAAAATACACACATAAAGGCACATTGTAGCGTGGCTTCCTTTTATCCTTTTGACTCGATATGGTCACATATCAACAGTGATAAACACTCCTATAACATTTGTCTTTGTTTTAGAACGGTATATCTGCAGTGAGTGGCTGCTTGAAAGCTGTGGGGAGAAGGATTTGCTTTCCAGTCTGTTTTTATCCTTTCTGCTCATTGACACATTCAGGTGATGCTGTCATAAATGATCTGAAGGGTTTCCACACACATATATATATATATATATATGCTTGTGGAGCAGCAACACTGCACCAGTGTGGCTAACTGGGCTAAGCTGAGTGGCATGCCACAGATGATAGACATCAGCTAATGCACTGCCAAAACTATCTAGGTAAAACGTGAGCTGTAGAATTTCTGTTCAATGCAAGTAGTACACATAAATAGATTATTTTGACGAGCTAATTGTTTGAGCCACAAGCCGCGCAGAACCTGCAAAGTCGCATACTGAACCCAATCTTCTTGTACTAAACGGTTCGGCACGAATACACTTACCGTTGGACCCCTGATATTTTTTTCGTCTAAATTAAGCACTCCTGCTTTTCATTTCTGTGTATTGACAAGTGTTTATCCCTTGCTTATCCAGAAAAGGAGACCAACCTCAGGTCATTCATCCTGAGGGATCTGCTGCCATCGTCAGTGGACAGTTATTACCGATACACCGGCTCTCTGACCACGCCACCCTGCAGTAAGGTCGTGGAGTGGATCATCTTCTCCAGACCTGTGTATCTGTCCCACTCACAGGTGCGTTAAGTCCACACACACACACACACACACACACACAGACAGACAGCTATATTCTCCACGCACAGTCAGATCCCATTTGCACACAGTCAGTGGATCACTTGCTGTCCAACAGTTTCGACGCACAAGCAATTTTTCCCCTCATCTACCTCTCCCCTATCTTCCCTTTTCCCTCGTTCCTCCCCAACTCCTCTGCATATGAAACCATAACAGGCAATATAGTGGATGATTAAGCAGGGAGGGGAAGCCAGTTAGTGGCATTTGAATGACTGTGTGAGATGGCTCTTATACATATATCATGCTGTTTGTCTTAGACGGTGGCCATAGGGTCTTAAATAGAACACTGCTGCACATGGAGGCTGGTTATCAATCTATTAAAGTTGTTCAAGTGCAGAAATGTTCATTAATTAAAATGTTCATTGATCTAAATTATTGCAATAAAAGTTTATTATATGTTTAATGAAAATTTTTCATTTTACGGTACTCACCTATGTGCTTTACAACAGCTCATCTCCAACTGTTTCTTGCCGTTTGTGATTTTGAGATAATATATGCCAAATCATGCCCCGTGCTTTTTGCTGATCCCACACAGTCCTTTGCTGCATCTTTTATACATACAATTCTTAGGTTACCCAGCTGCATATCCTCTAGAGCGTTCTGTGCTGTAGAAATTTCTGTGGAATTTTTTATCAACTTTCAGGAGTACAAATCTTTTGTTCAGAAATGACTTTTGCTGCAAGAATATTGACCACGGCTGCAATGTTTGTGACGCTCACAGATCGTCTTTTATGAACCTGTAATTCATTTCTCTAAGCACGCATAGGACACATTGATTTCACAGTATCTGTAATGTGTAGTCATTACAGCACGCGGCAGGAGATCATTCATGGCAATCAATGGCCACAAATTTGCCCCATTGAGAAGTTACAGCCCGGTAGGTAGCCAGGATGATGATTGAGGTCCGTGCCTGCTTGTGCCTGTGGTGTGAATGTTTCTTGCAAATGCTGTGCTCCGTTTATGAACAGTCAGCTGCTGGCAAGTGGCTACAAATGCAGTCCTGCATGATATATTATATTCAGCACACACACTTAAATGGCTTTTCTCTGTTTCTTTCCATCTAGCTCGAGGCCTTTTACTCCATCTTTACAACAGAGCAACAGGACCATGTCAAGTCTGTTGACTACCTGAGGAACAACTTCCGGCCCCTGCAGGACCTAGAAAATAGAAAAGTGTTTAAGTCTGCTATAAAAGACGCATGGCAGAAAGATTTGACTGAATCTGTGGGAAGCCCTCATAGCACTGAGGCTTCAAGAGGTAAGCTTTGTTGTCTGTATTGTATCACATTCTCCCTGTCGTTGGCACTATAGTGCTACTGGTTTAACCCAAGGATCTGTAATTACATCATTACTCACTATTTTATTAGTTCTGTACTTGTGAATTGCTCCCTAAATAACTCAGGAGTAGTCAGAGCCTGCTGTAAACTAAGGGCATGGTTATTGGTATCACTATTATTATTAAGTGTGGATTAGTATTACATAACGCACACTGTGTGCAGGCCAAGGTTACATCAGATCACATCCTGTCCAAAAGCTACCCAAAATCTTACCCAGTGCTGTGACACCATATCTACCTGATTATTTTCTGCAATTCTGCTGGTTTGCAACCTTGATCATTTGTTCGAATTGACCGTTCACTAAGCTCCGAACCCTTAGTTACTGTCACACTGCCTGTCAAGCTTCTGTTCTCGCTTAGGGCTGTTTACAATGATAACAGATTTACCATTGGAAATTCCTAGTAATTTTTTTAAACAGTGGGTTCATGTTTTCAGACAAAGGCAGACAAAAGCAGGCTTACCATTTTCTAGCCTTCCACCTCTGATTCTTCCAGTTGAAATGACAGCTGTGGCTGGCAGATTTTGTCAGCTGTAGCAAGTTAACTAATTAAGCTAACGATGAGTCTGTCTGTTAAAAATGCATTTCCACCTAACTTTTTAATGTTTCCAGCTGTCTTCTTTTGAAACAAGAAGTACTTTTAGTATGCACTTGATGCTTACATCTATAATATGATATGAAGACTGAGGCTGAAGCCGCATGTCCGAGGCAAAAAATTGCTAGTTGTCTATTTGACCCATGTGCAGTGTAAGACTTGGAAATAATGAAACAGCCTTGTCCTGCAATTACAGTATAGGGCTAGTAAGTACTAGTGTTGTAAGAATGCTAAGGAAAAAAGGATATGCAAACTCTTGGCCTTTTGAAGTAACACTAAGTGGCCCCTATAGGTTATAAGCTAATGAAGCTGAAAAAGGAAATCACCCTTTTAAACTCTAAATGCCATATACACTTGTGGCATGTGGAGGAAACCAAACTTGACAGGCCTTGCTGAGAGATGATTGACAATCACTGTTTGGGGGAAGGGGTTTAGCGAATGGTCAGTTGGGTTCAGTTTGGGTTTTTGACAAAGACTCAGTTTTTCTTTAGGCTAAACAATATTGGAACTGCAGTGAAAATGATTAATGAGATTGTTGATGGTATTTCGGGACCAAATTCAAAAAGCTCGTCTAGCTGCTCTGCATGGAGACATATTCATAAAACCCAGCTTGAATTAGTGGATCAGTAAATATAATAGGACCATAGAAGGTAATTCTTTTTTTCCTTCCTTTCTTTTTAGTAGGATAAAATTACTCACACAGCACAATTTGAATAATAGGTAATTATTCAAATTTCAGGAGATTTTTGGATAAAGCTTGTATAACGCACGTCATTCTCTCATTGTTACAACTCATTCTAATATCAAAGAACATATTAATACAAAGCACAGACCTCATGCAGGCATTGATTAGAGTATTTTTGTTTGTCTTTCTCTTTTATGTGTGCATCTTACACCGCTTGCTTTAACAGAACAGTACAGGATCTATGGAGACTAATGAGAAAGGCTGCTGCGCCTTAAAGTGGTGTTGTTGGTGTCTGGCGGGGAGAATTGATTGGGAATGCTTGGGATGAAGTTGGAGCACTCTAACAAGGCCGATCAGCAATCATCATTAATATGTGGCACAGCTAAAATAGACCCATACAAATTAAGTTGTGAAATTGCTTTTGTGGCATTTCAGTAGGCAGAATGAATGTGGACTAGTGACTCTCCATTTTATTTTTTATTTTTTTTGCCCCCGCTACCCCCTCCCTCTGGCTCGTTTTCTCTTTGTGTCTCTCTCGCATTTCTATTTCACTCTGTTAAAATGTAAGAATCCATGCTTAATGGGAGGTGCTGGGATTGTCAGTCTTATCTTCAGTGGTGACATCTGTCAAGGTTGTGTAAGGGGCGATATTTTATCTTCGCAACGTAAATTATGGCTTTGCTTGTAAATGCTGTGAGAGCCAGGGCCACACCATGACTGAATATTCTATCAGTGGCTTTTATAGCCATGAAAGTTGTTTGGCCATTAGAGATGCATAGCTAACCTTTTTCTGGTTTAAAAGACACAGGTTGCAGATTTGTTTGTGTGGTGCAAATTCAATATTTGTCCAGGAATAATGCTAAGATATACAGTATATGGCAGCATTTATTTTATCCTTTGTGTTTACTCTAATACTGTATATCTGCATGTGTAACAACAAGCCTTTTTCACCCTGTGCATGCAAGTGGAGACCAGATTTAGTGTCCCTCTGTTTAGAATTAATGGTGATATTGCCCATATGGCTGCAACTGACTTTTATCTGTTGAATGTACAATTTTTATACAGAGAAAAGCAGAAAATCCTCATGTTGCAGAACCTGAAACCAACAAATGTTTGGCATTTTTGCTTGAAAAATGACTCCGTTATCTAACTTCTTGCCAATGATTTTTCTCTCAGTTGACTAATCGATTAATTGTTGCAGCATTATTAACGTAGTGTAATATTGTTATGTTGTTAACTTGTTAAAACTGTGGTGGTAACTGTAAGAGGGGTCACACATTATCACAAATAAGTACGGTAGTTTTGTGTAGGTATTTAGCACAGATGACATGCATAACTGGAATTATTTATGTTTTAGTGTTTGTGTTTTCAATTAAATTGTTGTTTTTGCCATCATTCCAATGTCTGCGCACAGCCCCTTCAAAACGTATTGTACAGCATTGAGAGAAGAGAAGCAATGGAACTGCTGTTTGTTGACAACAGTCAATACATCCCCTTTATGGTAGAAGCTGCCAGGAGAAAGATTTATGCTCTGCTCTGAGTGGTGTTGCAGACTGGGGTGAAACTACTACGAGGCTTATTTTGAGAGGTTACAGTGTTTGTATTCACAGACAAATAATAGGATTTTCTAGAATCACTAGCATGTTAGGTAATTCTGCCAGTGATGAAACATTAGGTACTATTCACTGTTTAGTTCTTACTGTATCTCAGTGTGTCTCTTTTAGTTGAACCTGAGATGAAGACAAAATACCATTTGCATACACATTTTGAACATATTTAAAGGAGCACGAATTGATTTAGCTGCTTATCTGCCATTATATTAAAAATGTTTTCATTAAATGAACAAGTGCCTCAGACCAATAAAGGTTTTTAATTAATACAGAGAAAATACAAATACAAATGCTAGTGCACCAGTGTTGATGGAGAAAAGGTGATGACTGTCATGACAGTAATCTGGCAGTAAAACTAAGATGATGTCTTTAGCGCTTGTTAAATGACTGTTGTTGAGCTACTGAAGTTGACAACGGACATCCAACGGGTTATAATACATTTCACACCTGTCACACCTCATCAACACCTCTAGATATTTTTGCTACTGTTTTTTTTCCCCCGTGCCCCTCTGACTGATTTCCTTCCACCCTGTCTACCTTTCACATATCATGGTACATAATTTGCACCATAGCTTCACTGTGTAAATGGAGAGAACTGTGGTGACAATTTCAATTTGACAGAAACCCTGTGTGCACATAATCAGTTGACACTGGTTCCTGATTGCTGTTGCCCTGATGTGTTGAGAAGCATGTCCAGATTGTCCTTTACTCATACTGACAGATCCCTGTGTAAATATCCATACTGCAGCCTACACTGCCACCTTGAGGCTGACGCACAGGTTTTCTTTCATCCTCTTCATGCATCCTGTTTAATGTTGCACAGATAGGAACTTGCAAATTAGGTATGGACAGGAAGTTGCCTTATTATCTGTACCGCATGTTTTGCACTAGACCAAGCTGTTAGGTATTCTCCCTCTCTGGAAGTGGTGTGGCGTGAAAAAGACACAAGTGTTTAGAGTGACAATCTACAATGACACCTGAATTTGTGCCTAACCCCAGTTAAGCCTCCCCGAGTGTTTTTGTTATTGAGTTACTGTATTATCTTGCACCTTTAGAGGTCTCTCGAGTGGAAATGGCTTTGAGTCAAGTCAGCAGCAGACAGTAATAATAGGCTTGTTAAAAGGCAACCTGCATTCTGCCCACACACATCATCGGACACAAATACGTGTGGTCAATCGGTCCTCCCAACCACAGCCTTTCGTTTTCACCCAACTGCATTCAGAAGATTCAAAAGTGATACTGTATTTTTTTTTATTTTTCTTAGTAGTCATTTTTTCCTTTCATGCTGCTTCTTTATGTCACTCAGCGCTTCTTTCTGGTCCTTCAGTGTGCAGCAGTGCCCCAGTGAGCATGAAGATCCAGCCGCTGAACCAGACAGCATTGATGGTGAGCTGGGAACGCCCCCTGACCGTCTACCACCCACCCATCACCAGTTACATGGTCTCCTATAGTTGGGTGAAACGAGATGTTGCTGATGAAAAGACCTTCACCAAGACTGGGGACCAGAGCATGGTGAGTATTATTATCAACTGCTGCCAACAACTACTCATATCAGACAAACGCACTTCTCTACAATATTATTTGTATTTTTCAAGATGGTGGTTTAAACAACTCTGATTGGTTTGACGAGCCTCAAATCTATCTGGCAGGATCAGTGACAGTGTGTATAAGAGGTGACAGGTTGTGATGAACTCTGCATGTGGCTGTTGGTTGATATGAGGGCCCAGACACTCCTCTGTCACTCACCTGTCTAAGAATAGACACGTAGGACTGTCACACAAGTCTAACTGATATATAGGCAACGCACTTTGACAAATGCACCTGTGGCCTTTTTTGTTTATTTACTTCAGTCTGTGATGCAGGTCAGTATATTATAGGCTCAAAGATAAAGTTACTTATAGCAAAATGTAATTCAGAAAATGGTAATATAGAAGACATATACAAAAATCCAGTCCGTTTTCAGGTAGTGGAGGCAGCTCTTTGAACACAAGTCTTTTAGTAACCGATGCACAGTATACCTTTTATATCTCAGTGAAGTTTTTGACACCAGTGATCATACAGTTCTGCTGGTGTGCCTTAAGCATCGAGTTGCCACTTCAGTTCTTACTGTGTCTCTCCAACAGAGCATTCACTGTCTCTATAGAAATATATCCTCCCCCTGCAGGAAATTACACCTACAGGGCTGTTCTTTTTCACACTATATATCCTTCTTCCCAGTCACATATCCTTCCAGTTGTGGGAATTCAGCACCCAGCTGTGCATCTCTTTAAAGCCCACTGACCCCCAGCTGTCTTGACAGTCTGCATGACTGCCTCTTTAGATATAAACAGTTCAGGGGCAAAACATTCACCCCCCTAGTTCAGAGACCTGGGATCAGTTCCCTGGTGGTAGAACCGCATTCTAGTGAACGCAGTTGGCATTGTCATGCGTGGGAAGCTGGTGAGGGATCATGTACTGTTGGTGCACTAGTGACTTCTACTGGTTGATTGGAGCAACTGCACAGAGGGGGTGGGGTTCCTTTTTAATGCTTAGAAACTAACTAATGACACCCATAACCCAATAATGTATTTTATTTCACTTGGATGTTTATATCTGTACATTAAAGAATATGTTTTGACATTCGCCTGTTCACATTCTACAATATTATTTTCTACAAGTAGTTTAGAAGCAAATTGTGGCCCAAATTTTGAGATCAAACTTGAATCCATCTTGTGTTTAGCATTTCAACTTTTAAAATGAAAAATATTTGAAAGAAATTGAAGTATTATGTGGAAAAAACATTTCTTACAAAGAAGCTTAGAGGCTATGGAGAAGCAGGTGTAAATAAATGTGCCATCAGGCGTCCTGCAGTAAAGATAAATTAACATTGATTTCCTCTCCTTTAGATTATTGTAGCTCATTTAACTCCACATCTCTCTTGCAGCTTGTTCAGAAACCTTTCAGAACACGTCTCTCTGATATTAAACATAGAAACCATCACGTTGCAATTTCAGTCTCCCTGTGCTGGTTACTTGTTACTTTCAGCGTCCCACAGCTACATTTACTGACCTTTTAACTCCCTATCAGCCATACTGCTCCCTGAGGTTCTCTGGCAGAGCCGTCGTAGCTCTGCAGGCTAGTCTTAATTTTCTGTGGTCTTGACACGAGACACAAGAGGGTCGAGCATTCTGTTATCCCCTATACTGTGGTAAAACCTGCTTGAGAAGCTTAGGCATCAAATAGGACGCAGAATGATTTCTTAAAACCTGTATTTGAACTTTGTCGTCTTGCAAGTTGAACGACCCATATGTTGACTGTTAAGACTTGTTTGTGAGGCTACTTGCTGTCTGTAACAATGATTAGACTGTTTTCTCAAACAATAGATTAATATGAATTTATTTTGTTGTTGTTGTTTTGATGTGATATTCTGTTAAGAGCTTTCTAAGTTTATGTTGTTATTGCACATGTATTGCAAATGGCTGACAGAAAAGAATGATGAAATGTGTCCACAAGGTGCTCTATGTAGTTACACTCCATTAATAGTCCATCAGGCACTTCACTGACAGTATTTTCTCCACTTCTTTTTCTGCTGTCGGTTTTTCTTATTTTGTCTACTTCATTTCCATTTCAATTTTCAGTTTCTATCTCTGGACACCTGTTATCTGAATTATTTCCGAGAAATACTACCTCTCCAATACCAGAGGCAATCAGCCACCCGTTCTGAGGGCAATTTTTAATATAAGTAATACCCTCTGCAAACTTCACTACACAATTAAATTAGACAGGAGTGAAGGTTTTAAACATCATTGAACGTGTGGGTCATACAGTGTTGACAGAACAGTGGTTTAGCGTAATATATTTTTATTTTAGCCATTTTGAATGAACAGCATCCAAGACATCATGTACCATATGCAAGTGGTCTGAAGTGTGTACGTATGTGCATCTTTTCTCTTGCAGAAAGCAGTCATCACCAATGTGTCGCCTGACGCCCTGTACCTGTTCAGAGTGCAAGCTGTGTGTCAGCATGACCTGCGCAGTGATTTCAGTCAAACGCTGCTGTTCAGAGGTATCTGATCACCCTCCAGTCAATGAGTCATTGTGCATTTAAAAAAAAAACTAATCTTGCATGTCAGACGTATAAAATTGATTTTTGTTTTACAGCAAATACAACAAGGATATTTGAAGGGTCTCGCATTGTGAAGACGGGGATGGTGAGTTGACCAGAGGATGGCAGTGCTTCTTTTTTAGTCTTTCTTTTTGTATCTGTTACATTCATGTTGGATAATCATGTTTTCTCTGCTTGTCTCTCTTAGCCCACAATTTCTCCAGCGTCTTCCGCGGACATGGCTCCCATCAGCTCTGGTTCCTCCACTTGGACGTCCTCTGGCATCCACTTCTCCATTGTCTCCATGGCAACCGGCATGGGCCCCTCCTCCAGTGGCAGCCAAGCCACAGTGGCGTCAGTGGTGACGAGCACCTTGCTAGCAGGCTTGGGCGTAGGCGGAGGGGTCATCTCTTCTTTGCCAAGTTCTGTTTGGCCCACACAGGGGCCCCAAGCCACGCAGAACCCCACCCGTCCATCCGCTTCGCCTGCAAAGTCCAGCACTGAGCAGGCAGCGCCCCAGGGCGCCGACGCAGACACCCAGTCTGAGGAGAAACAGGCTGAGAGTGAGGGCGAGGAAGAGGAAAAGGAGGGGGAGAGAGAAGGAGAGCAGGAAGAGGGACAGGATGACAAGAAGACAAAGAACAAGACTGCACCTGATAATGAGGAAAAGCAAGGGAACAACACTGTGGCCAAAGAGCCTTTAATCCCCACCCCCGCATCCACAGCCAAAGTGAAAGGAGAAAGAAAGCCTACAGTCAAAGGCACCACAGTACCTGCAAGCACTGGCGATGACCAGTTGGTCAACGTAGAGAAGAAGCCCACAGATGTAAACGCAGTCTCCACTCGTAATGAGACACAGATTCCCGAGAGCTCCACACTGTCTCCAAAGATCAGTAGTCTCTGGCCTTTCTCGGTCCAAACTGGTGAGCAGAACTCTCTCTCCCACACAGATATGACAAAGTATTGTTTTGGGTTTTTTTTGCCTGTCAGTTTTAACATTCTTCCCAAACAGTGACATCCCATTTAAATTCTCAGTAGGGCTTTTTCTCTTGTTGTCAGCTATCAAACAAGACAAGGCTTCTCCCCAAAGCAGAGTTCTGGAAACACTACCAATAGTTATAGAGCCCAATTTAGCATAACAAATAATTTCATTTAAGACAGTAACTAAACTGGTTACCATCCCAGTCAAAGAAAAAGCTCCAGGCTTTTGTCACTATAGCACAGAGGCCTGAAGACAGAAGTAAAGCCGTCTGCCGCAGGGGTTCTGCCTCGAGGAATTCTTTTGAGCTTGTTTCAAGAGACAGTGTGTTTGAAGATTTTTTGCCAGATTTGTATTTAATTTTATTTTTTAGCCTTTTTTTAGCCTTTTTCTTTTCATTGTCATTAGATTTTATTATGATCGGTCTTGAGTTATATGTGTCTCATGGTAAATTTATACCTATAGGTTTATTATGTCGTATAGGTTTCTTGTAAATGAGCTAAATGTTGTAGTCAGGGCTCAGGTTGGACTAGTTTGGGCTCTGGTCTGTCAGGGCTTTAACTTTTGAACTTAGTTAAAACTCTTCACAGTAACCCCCTGAATTTAGTCACTTGTGAAACCCTTTTGTGAGCATGAGAGTACATGTGGAGAAAGTTTTGACATTAGATATATAATGGTGAAGGTTAAATCCCCTACAGTATCTGCAGAATTTGAACATTTCTGACTTCTGCAACCCCCAGTGATAGCATCAAAAAAAGCACTGTACTGTACTGTATACTAATACACCCCTGCCCTCCCCTGGTGGATCTGACCCGGAGACAAAGAATAAAGGGCTCAAAGCAACATATGGACTACTAATTTTCACCAAGATTGTCAAAGTTTATCAAAAAAATGCCTTCAGAATACTTTGAAACATGCTATACATTTCATAGAAATCCTACACATAGGCACTTTCAAGTTAGAAAATGAGTTATACAATATATTTATGAACATGCTTTATGTTTCAGAGAGGACCATCTTGTCCAACGTGACCCGATCCCCTCACCCAGGGATGGGGAGGATGGTGTGGATCGTTCCCTTAGTGGTGGTGTCTGCTCTCACCCTGCTCTGCCTCATAATGCTGCTGATTGTGATGGTCTACTGGAGGTGAGTAGCATTGTACTGCAAATGCCTCATCTTGATACAAGTACCACTCATACCTCTCTCAGAGGTGTGAAAAACTACCCAACCCTCCACCCACACTGACCCCATCCTTACATGTTTTTCACTCATTTTGGTTTAAGTGACACGCCCGCATGCATTTCCAGATTTTCCGGTCAGTCTGCTCCACATTCAGACCAGACTAGCTTGGCTGTGTTTTATGCATATGTATGTATGTATGTATGTATGTATGCACATTAATCTTAAACAGCCTGGTAGTAAGACTGCCTGCACATCGTACATCAGGCCCATCACCCAGCTGGGTGAGGGTCAGGAGACCTGAAGGCCCTGCAGTGCCAGCAGGGGTCCCAGCTGTGTCTTCATCTGCTGGGCTAATTTCCAGCTACACTATTGGAGCCCTAGTAATTACACAGGCCAGGCCACAGGCACATGTGGGATGGTTAATTAGTTACAAATAGCTCTATGGACCATTTCCTCAGCTGGTCCCATGCATATTTGCTGTCTGCAAAGGGTCTGCTTGTAATTAGATAACATTTTATTTATTTACAGTCTGAAATGTATTAATAATGTGTTAAATACATTTGCCTTTTTTAAGTGTGAGATCACTACAGCAAATGTTTTTGAGCCAACAACACTCTACTGTGGCATTTTATGGTGTCGGTTAATATAATAGTGCAGTATAAATAACAGCCTAGTTATCAGCTCCATAGAGGTGTTCAAAAAACAGACATTTCAAAACAAGACGACTGTAACTAATTCAGGAGGTGGCTGAATTACTGAGTTTTGGTATTTGAGTAGAAGTGCAGAGGCAGGTTTGAGATTAGAAATGGCCATCACAGCTGTTGTTGTGACAAATCTGACAGTTTGCAGACAATGGCTGCTTCCCTGGGGAAAAGACCATGATGGAAGATGAAATCAACCCGTTCACACTCTCTTTACTCTTCATGCTCTGCGTAGTCTCTCTTGGTGTCAGTGCAGCTATTAAAGCCAGTGAGATTCTCTGCTCACAGATGTTTTGGTCATTAACAACCTAATATCACAATCCATTTGCTGTATAAGTGTTTATTTAAAAATACGTGATCAATGGACCATCTTTTAAAGTTTGATACGCTTGTCTTATTTTTAGCTCGTTCATGTTTGCTGTTGATCTCAGGTTATGAGTCAGTCTACACTGAAATTAATTGCTGGCATTACAGTACACATCTGGAAGTTTCTGAGGCCTGAGGCTTTTGTTGAGAAACTCACAGATGTTCAACTGAGAAAAAAAATCTCATTTCGTGTTAGTGACTCAGTACTGCTGATGCCTGTGTTAAATAGGATGCCTCTCTCCAGTGACATCCATTCAGAAAGCCTATTTCATCCCAGTTTCCATTCCCCCAAAGCAAACTATTCTTCTGAGGCCACAGGAGAGAATCAGGGAGGGGGTGTCAACTATGCTGGTTAGTTAGCCACACCACATCTGCACCCACAGGGAGCCATTAGATTTGGAGGCTGTGACGCAATCCAGGGGGGAGCTCTCCTCCCTTTTTGTTTTTCACCATTCCCTCTGTCTTTCTTTCTCTCTCTTTCTCTCTTTCCCTCTCTCTCTCCCTCTCTCTGTTCTTCTCTATTTCTATATCTTTTAAATGCACTGCATTTTATTTTTTTTCCATCTCTCTTAAAGAATGACAAACATCTGCTCCCTCCTCTGCATCAAATACAGGTAGGATTAAATGTGGGAAATGCTGGCACTGAGATAAAACGTGGGACTTTTCTGTGCATTTATTAGTGTACATTGTGTGTATATGAGCAGGAGGTGGAGGCTGGAGAGCATGTTCAAGGTGTTCAGGACCGTAGAGACTTTTTTTTTTTTTTTAAACGTATCATTTAAGAATTGTTGACTTTTGATGTATTCACTGTGGGGAATCTTGAACATAGAGTGTTTTAGCCTAAAAAAAATTACAATTCATCTTTTTATAAAGCTGTAATATATATATATATATATATATAATATAATATATAATACTACTATATTTTATATATAATATATATATATATATAATTTTGGTATTCTCTGAAGATCATGGCTGCTTTTGAACTATGTAAAAATTTGGGAAGCATTGTCCAACAGAGGGCGCAAACATTTTGGCTTTTTTAAAAGAACAGGAATTGCCTACGGATGAGTAATGAATATCAAAAGTTTAATCTGGTCACAACAAATTTTTTTGTCAATACAACTTATATAAATGTCTATACATTGAATAGCAGCTGCTGGCAGCAATCTCACACATTGCGTTTTCTCCAGAAAACAAACCTTTTAAGTTGATTTTGTTGTCCT
>NW_023339740.1:15967807-15978855 GCF_004916995.1 Morone saxatilis | reverse complement strand
CCTAAAGAGCGAATTTGTGTTTGGATTTCTTGTCTTCAGTTTGAGTAAAAAGCTAAATTTGGCTGTGCAGTGTGTCATTATGAGTTGTTTACCTGTTCCCTGTAGTCAGCTCAGACTGTGTTTCCAGAAGTCGCTCACCGCCACTGACTCTCTCTGTGCGATCAGCTGTGTCTCAACTACTCTGGGGTTTTCATTAGCAGTTTTCTGCTGTTCCCATGTCATTCTATGCAACTCTTAGATGCTGATGTTGACAGACCGGATCTGAGAACAATTGGGATAACGACTCCCTAATAGACATTACTGTGGCATCTCACTGTACTTGTCTCTGTGTCCCTGTAGGAGATTTTTCCAGACAGCTCACTTCTATGTGGAGGAGAGCAGCTCTCCACGAGTGGTGGCCAATGAGAATATACCAGTCATCCCTATACCAGGTAAGCTGTATTTCCTCCATAATATTAGAATGTTCAGAGATGTGATGTTCAAGTATCCTTAAGATTCACTTTTTTTTTGCAGTTTTCTAGATCATTGATTCCCAACCAAGGGTACTTACATTATATGGTACTTGTGTTCCTCAGGGAGTATTCTAATGTTTAAACAGTTCAAAGATTTAAAGTAATGGATAAATGGTGAAACAGCTAAATTAATGGATGGACAGTGGTTTAATGGTGCATGGTTGAAATAAATGGTAGTGTTGAGTACTTGAGTTCATTTGACAGGATTGTGAAATAAATTTGTATTATTTAACCCTTTAAAGACTGAAACTGAGTACTAAAAAATCCCAGAAATGAGAAAGGAATCTTGACTGGCTGTAAAGTGTTTATACAGAACATATCCACAAGCCACCGTTAACTGTTTTCAAATGGTTTTCTCTTTCACCTTAATGTCTGCATTTGCACATTTTCTGTTGATTTACATCTGAAATGACTCTGGGAGCACCTCTGTAGAAACTGTGTGACTGGCTTTAATGTTCCAGGCAGCAGAACAGTGGCAGCTAGTCGATATCAGACTTTACTTTTCACAGTCGCTTAAAGCTCTGTGATTTTTCAAGTCTGTGATATCATAGTTAAAGAGTACAGCTGATGCTGGTATCGACTTCACATTCATTAGGGTTTTATTGCTTGTCTTTTTCTTCCTTTATCCTTTTCTTTCTGTCCTGTCCTTCTACTCTCTTAGAAACTATGGCAATTTCCTTACAGCACATATATTCCGAATGACCGATCATGTACTTGATTTAAGTTGACATTGTGCAAGAAAATGAAATTCATTGAAGAGTGACTTTATGGTGACTTTTATGCTCAGAATTAGCATTGCTGATTTCTTGTAGACATTTTAGTGTCTGAAGTGGAAAATGACAGAATGAGATTAAAAGTATTTATACTACACATGATGCTGTGGGACATGCAAGCATACATGTGAACATACCTCTGCACAGTTTTATATCCTGTCAAAAAGAATTGGGCTTTATCAGTTGTCCTGCATTTCAGTTTCTTGCTCCTAAGGCTACGTTTCACCCAGAACCCTTCTGATGAACTGATTAGACTGATGTCTCTTGACACTACTACAGGGGAGGAAAGACATTTTGATAAATGAACATATTAACTAACCAGAATTCACCTTTATGCTGTAACCACTGAGGCAAGTAAGAGCCCTAAAGGCCCCAGCTGCGAGGGTGCATTAGTTAAGACATTGGCCAGTATCAGCAGCGATGACAGCTGGGGCCACTGCACTATTGTCCCAATGTGATGGTAACCAGTCTTATCTAAGATCCCTCATGTGTGATTTGGGGCTGCTTTGGCTCAGATGAGACAGATGCTCCCTCATATAAATGCTCAAAATATCAACTCTAGACATTTGTGATAGATCTGTTAAAGTAACACAAAACTGGCTTTTATTTTCTAATCTAATCATTTTCATGTAGAAATGGACTGATTTTGACGTCAGAAAACTATACATTTGCTGCACAAATTACATTGATATCAATGTGTGTACTGCATTGTACCAACACACTCACAGAATACATAGTGGCTATTAATAAACCCCAATAATGCACTATGAACCACATACACTGCTAACTGTTCTGTGTCTTCTTCTGCAGATGACATGGAGGCCATCCCCGTTAAGCACTTTATTAAACACATCATGGAGCTCTACAAGAACAACCTGCAAGGTTTCTCTGAGGAATTTGAGGTATACTGTCAACGGCACTTCAATTGATGCATTGTTAATCTTTTACATTCTCGATGGGTTTAGTTAGTTTAGTTAGTTAGTCCTCCATACAAAGAGGAAGAAAAGAGATATAAGGGATATGTTGTTGCCTTTTTATTGCTGCTTGACCTATTACAAACTAAAAAGTGGAGTAAACCTGAATCCTGCATCATCAGCATTACATGGACCCACACAGAGAAATCAAATTCAGGTGACAGAAAGTCTTGCAGCACCTTAGGGCACCTTAATAATAACTAATAAATAATTGATAATGAGCATTTTCATAAATAGTCAAGTCAAGTCAACTTTATTGCCAAGTATGCTATACATGCACGACACATACAGCATAGATGAAATTTCAGTCCTCCCGGACCCACGGTGCAAACAGGCAATAAAAAATAAAAAAATTCTATATTCTAAATAGTGATGAATGGGTAGAAACATGACAAATATTAGCACAGTATTATGGGGATTAGTTACTGTGTGGTTGCTATATGTCACCCACTTTTTATTGGTAAATACACAAAATCACTACTCATACAGATCTGTTAAACATTTGCTTCATGGCTGCTCATATTTAACAGATTGATTTATTAGTAGTTTAGCTTTTGATTTTCTGATCTAAAATGTTCTGTTTACAATCATAAGTGTGTTGTATTCTGTTCATAAGTGTGTTGTATTCTGTTCTCTTGTTCTGCTTTCACAACACAAACAAACCTCACCCCATGCTACTTGGAGACAAACCCAGACCCTCTTTTTAAAGCAGTCTTGGTCTAGTTGTTTGTTTTGGTTATTTTAGTCTGGCATGAAACCTATAATTGGAACTTAGTGTGGACCAAACGCATAAGAGTTTGTCTGAACTGAACCAAAAAGGGGAGTAGGGAAGCACTGATTTATTGGTAATAAGATGGCATTCACCGATGTCAGGGGCTGATGTTTATTTGTTGTGTTGCAATGGCTAAATGTTGTGTTGGTTATTTCCAGCTCAGAAATTGGAGAAATAATCACCTCCGTTTTCCAGCACAGGCACAAATTGCACGCAAATACCGATGTGCTCCCTACAGGTTAGGTCGTTAAGCCTCCTAAGACTGCAAAATATATAAAAGTACATTTGTCTTTTTTTTTCTTGAGATAAATAAGTACTGATAGCCTATTCAGCACAGTTCATCTCCCCCTCTACTGTGTACATGTTGTCTACAAATGGGTCTGAACAGTGGTTAAAGATTGTTTTATGCATGTGTTTGTGTGAAGGGTTGGTAATTCTGAGCAGATGGTTGAGAAAAAGAAGGAGAGAAAGATCAAGAGAGACGGAGGTTAATTAGGGAAGGTCTGTCTGCTGGTTGACTGGATGAGAACACATTCTCTGTGTAACCAGGTTAAGAATCGAGGCAAAAGCTTCACCCCTCGAGGATTCCTTCTAATTGGGGTCATTTGATGGTGAAGCTTGTGTGCATAATTTTCAAATGCATCGCAATGAAGCTGTGTTGGAAATGATTGTTGTATTTAGGGGTGGGCGAGCGCAGTGTGGCGTACTGTAGTGAAGAAGAGGGGGAAGAAGAAGGCTGTCCTACTGGAGGCCTGAGTTCAAGCCCCAGTGGCAGTAAGCATCTGTTCTGCTGAAGTGTCCTTGACTGAGACACTGAATCCCTGTAAGAGGTTCTGCTTTGCAGTTTATCCTGAAAGTTTGAAAAGAAAAGGAAATGTTCCCTTTTAAAAAACCAATAGTACCATAAAAAAATAATAAATAATAATAAATCTACAAAAGCACCCACAGTTTAAGTAAATAGAACTATAATAATGTCATACCATTACATCCTCTTCTCTCCTCGTTTAATAAAAATCCATCTGCCTATTTTTTTGTCTCACTCCAGGAGGTCCAACGCTCCACAGCAGACCTGAAAATCACAGCAGAACATTCCAATCATCCTGACAACAAGCACAAAAACAGATACATCAATATTGTGGCCTGTGAGTCAGCTATAAAATCTGATTATGATGTCTACTGCTGAGGAATCTAATAATGTTTTTATAACATGTTTTCATCCTTTTAATAATTTACACAAATATGTCGATGCGTTCCCTAGATGACCACAGCAGGGTGAAATTACGAGCTCTGGCAGGGAAAGATGCCAAACATTCGGATTACATCAATGCTAACTATGTGGATGTGAGTTTTACCAACCTCTTGACATGTTTTTGTTTTTTTGTTGTTCCTGCAGGTCCTGGTTTGGTTTTCTTTTTTTTATGTTTGAAAGATTGTAAATGAAACTGTCTTGAATGAAACAAAATAATTATTAATAGTGCTCATTGCCATGCTGACACCTTTTTAAAACCATAATTTAGTTATCAAAATCATAAAACTTACAGAGAAATGACCATTTGGTATCTATTTTAATTACAATTTCTGTCAGCTGAAGGATTGGATTTCATGACCTCCCAATGTTTTGTGTCAGTAAACCAGTCGTATCAGTTGTATCAGGGGTTGTGGGTAATTTATACATTATTGTACAATATTTACAATCATTATTGATTGTAAATATATTTCTCTACTGTTTCAGGGCTACAACCGGCCCAGAGCTTATATAGCTGCTCAGGGTCCTCTCAAGTCTACATTTGAGGACTTTTGGAGGATGGTTTGGGAGCAGAATACTGGAATCATCATCATGATTACCAATCTGGTGGAGAAAGGCAGAGTATGTTCACTTGAATCATTTACAGAAATATAAAATATACCAAATCATAAACAAATCCCTCACAGAGATGATTGTACTGACGTGGTGTATCTTTCATTGTGTCTGTTGTGTCCTTACAGCGAAAATGTGACCAGTACTGGCCGACAGAGAACAGCGAGCAGTATGGAAACATTGTGGTGACACTGAAAAGCACCAAAGTGCACGCCTGCTACACACTGCGGCGTTTCCTTATAAGAAACACTAAAGTTAAAAAGGTAACTCAGAGCCTCTTGCTGTAATAAGCTTTATTGTCACTGGTGAATTCTTCCACCAGCTGAGTTTGAGCATAAAGCCCTCTTAAAGTTCTTAGTAACTACAAACTAGTGATTTACTAAATTGGGCATTTGTATATTGGTTGCTAGGAAACATCAGAAATACCGTCCAATCAAAAGCAATCAACTAAATAACAGAAAGTCACTGTAGCATAACTCCTAAAAACAGCAGCTTAAGTGGCCAAGTGATATATTTATCATACCTGCTAATCCTGTGTAGGAGTGACTTTATTTTATTTATATGTGTGCTCAGAGTTAGTGGTAGGAAGGTAAGTTAAGGTTAGATAAGAGTTATTTTTGTGGTATGTAATTAAAATCTTCTCTCATGTTCTAGGGCCAGAAGGGGAACCCAAAAGGGAAGCTAAATGAGCGCATTGTGGTCCAGTATCACTACACTCAGTGGCCTGACATGGGAGTACCAGAGTACACCCTCCCTGTCCTCACCTTCATCAACCGCTCATCAGCAGCTCGTACTGCAGACATGGGCCCCGTCCTGGTGCACTGCAGGTACAGTACTTATTACCGAGTTCCCGGGCTAAATGAGTGTTACTTATGAGATTCTCATATTTGCTGATTTGGTTTATAGCTCCCTCTATGGGCCTGCCATTATGCTCATATTGCTTTGTGCTCTGCTCCTCAGTGCAGGGGTTGGGCGCACAGGAACATACATTGTCATTGACAGCATGCTACAGCAGATCAAGGACAAAAGCACAGTCAGCGTCCTGGATTTTCTCAAACATATCCGCACACAACGCAACTACCTAGTTCAGACTGAGGTAAGAAACAAGAAAACCTCCCTTATGTTGTACATTATTTCAATCAATCAAATCAAATCTTTAATCTGATGTTTCTTTTTCGCTTTGTCAACTGTTTCCTTTTCTTGGTTTCTCTCATGGAGACCCAATGTGTTCAAAATTTAAAAAAAAAAAAAAAAAAAACATTGAAATAAGACATAGAGATAAAATATATAATAAAATAATTAGATTGTGAAATAATCCAATAAAACTTGAAATGCACGGTTCGTACAGTGTTGAGGTACTTGTACTTATGTAAGTTTTTCCATTTTATGCTACTCCATACGTCTACTCCACTACATTTTGGAGGTAGATATTGTACTTTTTACTACACTACATAAATGCAGCAGCAATATAATACATATGATTCTGAAATGGGCCATTCTGCATAATGAGTTCTTTCTTTTGGTAGTATATATTGATATTTGTATATGTACTTTGACTTGAGTACAATTTTATGTGCATGACTTTTACTTGTAACAGAGTATTTTTATGCTGTTAGGGCTTTTCTATTGGGAATTTTGGCCATGCCAAGTCGAATCATGCCACGATGATTTGCATTTCTATTACCAGTTTAAATGCAACGTTTTTTGCCAAACCACGCCCAGCTAACTCTGGCCCCTCTCTTCATTCAATCATTGCTCTCTGCCTGTAAAGAGACACCTTCAAGCGGTCAGCCCTGTTGTAATGGAAATGCAAATCCCTGCTGCGCTGCACTAATGCGCCAGTCAAGCCAAGACAGCACACGAATGGAAAAAGGCTATGTGATATTGATATTGCTACATTTACTTTTTAGTAAAAGAAAAGTACTTCTTCCACCACTGATTGCAGCTCTTTATTTCAATTGTTTTTCAATGTCTGTTTTTATGTCGCAATGCCATTTTTCTTCATGCCCCTTTTATTTCCTTTTATTATTATTATTTCCCAAACCTTTAATGTCTGTCTTCCCTCAGGAGCAGTATGTTTTCATCCACGATGCTCTGATGGAGGACATCCTGAGCACAGAGACAGAGGTGCCTGCCTGGCAGCTGCACAGCTATGTCAACAGCATCCTCACGCCCAACTCGACAGGCCGCACACAGCTGGAGAAGCAGTTCAGGGTGAGTAAACCTTCTGGGAGTTTGACTGGTCCGGTTAGACGTGCTGTCACCGTCGGCAGTTATCGAGGAGGTCTTTGGATCAGAAGCTTGTTAGTTCAGCGTGCATGGTGACTTTTCATTTGCAGGCGGGTTTAGTTGGAGAGTGTCTCTGATGTTGGCTGTAATAAAGTCATGTCTGTCACCCCTGCTGTCTCATGCAAAGCCTGATGAATGTTTCATCAAGCTCCTGCTCTCTCGACATCAGGAGAGAGAAACTAATTGCCCACACATAATGTCACTTCCTCTTGAGCTTCACATGCTCATTATTATTGTGTGAAAATTGATGCTAGTCTTGGGTGTTAAACAACAATATATCTTTATTTTTCATGTTTTGACTTAAACTCACAGGGACTAACATGTGATCTTCTGGTCTTTGCCTTCTCTCACCCCAGCTTCTGACTCAGTGCAACTCACGCTTTGTGGAGTGCTTCAGTGCCCACAAAGACAGCAACAAGGAGAAGAACCGCAATTCCTCAGTGGTTCCCTGTAAGTATCTTATCTGTTTTACCACAGCACACTTGCAGTGGTGCTTAGGTCTTGGAGAACCAAAGCTCTGTCGAACATGTAAAGCAGCTGCATTCAGGGGTGTGAGGAGGGCTGGTTATTGCGGCTTTACACAGAGAGTAACAGGGGAGGCTCTCTTAAAAGGAGTCATACAGCAATAATATGTTTAAATTTGAAGGATACATTTACATTTTGACACAATTAAAAAGCATTTTTTTCACAAATTCAATCAATCTATTCTCTGTTGGTAACTTTTCCTTCCTTTTTTAAAATAACAGGAAATAAAGCTCTGACTCAAAGCATTACCTCATTTAATATTCTACATTTTCCTGTTTTTTTTCATATTCCAAAATTAGAATCTATTTCCATAATCCTATAAGTTAATCTTTCTATGTGTTCCCTGCACTCTCATGGGGGAGGAGAGGAGTATCTGTTGCTATAGCAACAGAGAGGACTGGTAATGAATGTGTGCATTATCAGCGAGTGTGATATTACAGAGGCCTGGGTGTGCGATTTTAAAGTGTGTTTTTTCCATCTTTCTGCCTCTCCACAGCGGAGCGAGCAAGGGTCGGACTCACCACTCTGCCTGGAATGAAAGGAACAGATTACATTAATGCATCCTACATAATGGTACGGTGTGATAGTCAGGCTCACTGGGTATTTTGAGGAACTTTATTGACAGGTCTGACGTTCTTGATTACAGTTTCTTAGAAAAATGATCACTAGTCAACTTTCGTAATCATCCATCTGTTTATGAGCTTTAGAGAGGCTAACTGCTCACCTCTTGTCACCTCAGGGTTACTTCAGGAGTAATGAATTCATCATTACCCAGCATCCTTTACCCCACACCACTACAGATTTCTGGAGGATGATTTGGGACCATAATGCTCAAATTATCGTCATGCTGCCTGACAACCAGGGCCTGGTAAGTAACCCTGAAACATAATAATGATCTTGTGATTATTTTCCCTCTGTTTTATGTCTAATTTAGGGGCAATCTGCATCCAGTCTACATACAGACAGGAAGCGTAACCACGGATAAATCAATAAAATGAAGAACTTCTGCTAGAGTTAATGAATAAATGTAAATGCAGCATACCTTGTTTGACTTGCCGTTGCTTCTCTGCAGGCTGAGGATGAATTTGTTTACTGGCCGAGTCGAGAAGAGGCCATGAACTGCATTGCCTTCACTGTCACACTCATCAGTAAGGACAGACTGTGCCTCTCCAATGAGGAGCAGATCATCATCCACGACTTCATCCTTGAGGCCACACAGGTACCTGAAGCTCTGCCTCGTTACATGTACCATACTCGGTGTTTGATTATTGTGACGTGACGCATCGCAAGTCAGGGAATTCTTGGTGTTTGATTTTTTTGATTTGTACAATCCTAAAGAGGAATTACATTATATATGTCATGTGTGTTTGTTTCACTCCCTTTCTGTGTGCGACAGGATGACTACGTTCTAGAGGTGAGACATTTTCAGTGCCCTAAATGGCCCAACCCCGATGCCCCTCTCAGCAGCACCTTCGAGCTCATCAGTGTCATCAAAGAGGAGGCCATGACTCGAGATGGCCCCACCATCGTGCACGATGAGTACGTTTGTCTTGCCACTATGTTATCCTCTGTTAACAGAGAAAGTCTATTTGTAAGGGCAAACACACGATTTTATCCACGGTTTTCAAGTTAGAGATCATAAAGAAATCTGTTTTCATCACGGTTCAGTTTATTCCCCCCTGATATCCAGTCATAAACTAGTCCAGGACTCTGTAGAATAAGATATATTTGATTTTTACCACATTGCTGGTCTTGCTTATTGTCTTTTGTGTACACAAACAGACAAAAGGCTGCATCTGGATTTTAAGGGTTTAGAAGTAGCAAAAGAATGCTGAGACTGTTTAGTTACCTTTTGATTTGTTCTTGTTGCACTAGCCAGTGAATGTGGAGACTTTTCCATGGCTTGGGGTTTGAAAGGCTGTTAGCGTACACTGGCACTGAGAACCTACAGGCAGCTAACACAATAAACAAAAACACCACTCTAAAGTCTCTAACCAGGCAACCATAATAACCTGTACAGTTGTTCCCAGCTGACGTCTTTCCTTCAGACCCCTGCCCGTCAGCACCTCGGCTGATATCAGTGAAAACATCAGCTAATTGATAATCAATCACACCTCCTCCCTCATTTACTTATAAAGCTGTATCTGAAGTTGTCACAGAGGGGCCAATCTGTCCCCTCACCCATCTACACCAGATTCTAACATGATGGGATGCTAATTGCCAACAATGTGGAAATAGATACATCACACATTTTATCCTTTCATTTTCTGTAATGTGTTTTATTTTGGCAGTTACTTGTTGGTTGCAGAGGAGTGCACATATGTTAAGAACTTCACAGTCTACAGTTAATTAAGGTGTTGATAAGGCCCTAGCATTAAAACTAGCAACCCTACACATTGTCATTTGTAATAGAGTTAAATTAAGGATTTTGGACATCTGACGTTGACAGTTGTCACGCAGAGCTGATTTTGAACATTTGCACACAGGTATGGCGCAGTGTCAGCAGGCATGTTCTGTGCTCTCACCACACTATCCCAGCAGCTGGAGAATGAAGGTGTCGTCGACATCTACCAGGTGGCTAAGATGATCAATCTCATGAGGCCGGGAGTCTTCACTGATATAGTAAGTCCACTTTTATGTCAGATACATACGTTCCTCTCAGCTAGTCCTCATTTCCAGCAGCTGCAGGCAGCTTTTTCAGAAAAAACAAAAACAACAAATGATAAATAAATGCCCTGTTTACTACCTGCCCAGCAGACGGACACACTAAGTGTCGCTAACACCCGCGAGACATAACAACACTCACGCTGCTGAGTTAAAACTCATTTTGAGCAGAAAAAAGGATTGTCACAATGCCAGGTGAAACCACTGTAGAGAGAGGGAAAACAAAACAGTGGAAAGCCAGCTCATTAAGTGACTGATGATCACCAGAAATCATTAGCAAAGGAATCACGAGCCAACAACTGCAAAGTTCTTCAAACCAAATCACAGCATTTTGTAAAAAAGCTCTCTATTTAAATGGGAGAAATTCACATGAAGTGTTTTTTGGGACTGTGATCTTCATTTAAAATTCCATATTGTGAACTATGAACGTGAGCTGTTTATTATAATCTGTGTGAACTGAACTTTGAGCTAGCTCTTATAAAGTGTGAACTTGCAATGGTTATGGCTGAGATGTTTGCAAACAAGCCCACTTTAACCAGTAGACACAACATTAGAATTCATCTGGAGTCCGATATTCAGCTCAGTTTTCAGTTTCCACCCACTCCTGACTGAAAAATCTGGGGCTTTAGCTGCTACATGCTCCACTATATTCACAAGTCACTTGGAAACTTTGTCTGTCTG
>NW_023339740.1:15905977-15967796 GCF_004916995.1 Morone saxatilis | reverse complement strand
CCTGTTTCACATTAGTCATTTGATTTAATGTTTGAGTCAAAATGATTAATTATTGCAGATTTTAAAGAAATGTTATGATCTCAGTTTTAAAGTTTTGTAGCATGGGGAAGGATATGTGACCTGAAATGTTAACCTGTTGTGTGTTTTGTGTGCACAGGAGCAGTACCAGTACCTTTACAAAGCCATGCTCAGCCTGGTCAGTAACAGCGAGTGCGGCCTGAGCCCCATGCACATGGACACTAACGGGGTGGTGGTGATTGCAGACGAGTCGGACCCCGCTGAGAGCATGGAGTCGCTCGTCTGAGGACATTCCTACAGGCACTTAATTTGTAAAAAAAAAAAAAAACTCAAAAACTTTTCTGAGGCCTTTTTGCCAGACTATTGATTAAATGAATAACCTTATTACTTTTTATACTGATAAAAGTTTTTTGATATTTATGTTTTTGTCCTTTATTTCTTGTCTTAAATGTTATCCTGCTGAGCGTTTGCACCTGTTTAAGTTGACGTGAGGAAAAAGCAGCTCTGTCCAGTTTGCACTATACTATCAGTGTTACTGCCTAAATCCAGTGAGTGAAACAGTTTCACAGTGAAATCCTGACATCACCACACAACTGGGGATCTTTGGACCGCATTGAGACGCAACCTGAAGCATGAAGACCAGGATGAGTTACGGCGATCCACCTCCAATAATGTCTCAAAAACAAAACATCACATCACAACGTAGCCCAGCATGCATTATGTCACTTTGTCATCTCGATCAAACTAACTGTTTTTAGGCTCCACTCCACATGGGTGAAGCTCTTTATCACACGTTAAGAGACTATTACCTGCCTAATATTCATATATTGTTCAAATATCTCACTGCTGTCTTGTATAATGTACTTATGGCTTATTTTTAAGTGTGATTCAACATCTAATGTGAACATTTATTGCTTTTTACAGGGATTTATATTGTTATATTGTTTTGTAACATATATATATATATATATATATTATATCCTTAATAGCCAGCCAATGCTTTCTTTTTTTTTTGTAATTTTGCCTACTTGTCCACTTGCCTTGATGTAGATCCATATTTGTTTTGAGATTCTGCAGCTTGCCATGAATTATCTACAAAGCTCAATTTTTTTTTTTTTCTGCCTTTTTTCCAGCTTTTTTAACCTCAACTGTCAAAGCTCAACTGTTAACAAATGTAATGGGTATCTGAATGTACAGTGTCTACAAAAAATATTCACCCCACACAAATGTCCATGTTTATTGTTTTACAGCATTAAATCACAGTGGATGTAATTATGATTAATTTCTGACGCCGATAAACAGAAGAAACTACTTTAAAGGTCCAGTGTGGAACATTTCTGTATAATGTGTGTGTATAATCACCTGAATATAGTAATCGCTGTGTTTTCATTACCATACGAGTAGCCATTTTTATCTACAGACGCCATTGGTGGCCTTGCATGTTGAACCGCTATGTTTCTACAGTAGCCCAGAACGGATAAACCAAACACCCGCTGTAGATGGGGCCTTTTGTGTTCTTTGCGAGTTTTGCAGCACCGTAGAAGACGAATAGCGACACAAGCGGTGTTCAGTTATTTGAAATCTGCAAATTCAACACTTAATGCCACTAAATCCTACATACTGGTCCTTTTAATGTGGTCAAGTGAAAACAAATTCATTTAAATTCATTACAAACAGAAAACCCAACATTGATTGCACCAGTATTCACCCCCATAATTTATCAAAAACACCACAGCAACATTTCAAGTCCTGCCACTAACTCTGGACTGGATTAAGGTCTAGACTCGGCCACGCCAGTCAGAGACACTGAGAAGACATTCTCGTGGAGCTGTGGCTTTATATTTCCCCTCTCTTTTCCCCAGAGGGTTGGACTTTACCACTTTTCCACAAAGCTACAACTGGTTACGGCAACACCTGGACACCATGAAACCCCTTCAGCTTCTTCAGAACTCTCTGGGCTTGTTTGTGGTGTCACTTGTGCCCCTCTCCAAACACAGGATGACCTGCTCTAGGCAGAGCTTTCATTTTTATAATCACATAGGGAAATCCAGTGCCTTGGAAATGTTCTTGATTAGTACTTTTTGGTAAACGTGCCCCAGAGTTGTTTGCAGTATTAATTTGTTTTCATGATGCAGTTTTTTGCCAGGAAATTGACTAATAACTGTTGGATGCAGTTATATTTAACCTAAAATAAGACCTTGATTACACACAGGTGATGTCCATAGTAAAGAAAAGAATACTTGTGCAATCGTGTGTTTATGTTAGCTCCAGACTTTTGATTTCACTTTGACAATAAGGAGTTTTTTTTTCTTTAAAAAAAATCCTATTTACATCCACTGTGATTCAAAATTGTAAATAAATAAAACATGATAAAATCCAAAGGAGGTGAATACTTTCTATAGGCAATGTAGTCTCTTTTTTTGGGGCGGGGTTGATGCTTTATTTGTAACCAAAGATGTGGTTCCAGTTTGCAACATGTAAGTGGTTTTATCCTGACATCTATTTAATCAACTAGAATTTAAAATCAAAATTGTTAAATCTTGCAGTGTAGATTACCAGTGTCAGAGGTGTAAATTAAACCAGAGTACAGCATGTTTCTGTCCTAGCCTCAGGATTACAGAAGATAATCATGAAGCTTTCCTCACATTAGACAGTAAGATTTAAAATTCAAACTGTAAAATGTGTTTTATTTGGGCTGTTATTCTGTCTCCACACTATTTTGTGGCTCTTAATTATAAGCCCTTTTCAATCCTGAACATCCCTCTCTCTTGATTGATTCATGTGTATCCTCATACTCTATGATGAAAACTTTTTTTTCCCCCTCACCCACTTCTCTGACTAAGGGGGAGTTTGCTAAATTCAGTGAAAACTCTCCAACATTTGGAGAAAAGTCCAGATTGCTGATCACTTAGCTGTGCAACAAAAACCTTTCTTTGCAGCAACAGTTTTTGTATTTTGAGTGAACGCCAACGTCGTTTCTGTTTGATATTTCTACTCTCATTGGAAACATGGTTGCTGTGGCTGAACACATTCACTTCAAAGCAAATGTCTTTGACTTTAATGTAATATTTGTGATCATAGAAGTTTATATTTTCATACAAAGATTTGGTTTGTAAAGTGGCCCTGTAACAGATTGTACTTTTGTGGGAAATGTATTATCCAAATCTCCACAGCAAAATCCCCACCTGCCCCTCTGAGGACCATGTCAATATTGACACCAGATTTTCCTGACATTTGCTCAATGGTCCAGGGATCCAGTATGTTAGCCTCAGTCCATTAAAGCCAGGTTGGTAGTTAAGTCTATTTTGTAACTTAAATAAGTAATAAAATGGTTTTGTCCATCATATCACATGTTTATATGATAGTATCATAGCCCTGTATTTCTATGATGCTGTCATATACAATATTATAGTGTAATAGTGTTATTTAATAGGTAAACTGTATTGCTATACATTAAATAAAGTTTGGGTTTGGGTGCACAGCATCCTTGTGTTAAATCAAACTACTGATGGAGGAGTGTTGATTTAAACTGGTGGCATTGAAAGCAACCTGTTCGTACTGTCGCCCCCTGCTGCCAGTCACCAAACAACAGTGCTGCAAGAAGTGTTCAGATCCTGTACTCAAGTAAAAGTAGAAATACCACACTGTGGAAATACTCACTTACATGTAAAAGTCCTGAATGCAACATTTAACTCATTTATAGAAGTGTTAATTGAAAAGAATTTATTAGGCAAAATGGGTCATATTTCATTATTATTAACGATGCCATTAGGTGTTGGTTGGAGGAGGATGGCTCTATATACTAGTCGGTAGTGTAATCTATTACAATGCATCATAATTCATACATTTTCAATGTATATGATCCCAGGTTTTGGATGTATATCTTAATGTATACAGTAACTATTAAATGTAGTGGAGTAAAAACTACATTTCCCTCTGAAATTTAGTGGAATAGAGGTATAAAGTAGCAGAAAATAGAGCACTACCCTTTAAGCCTTTATTTTTTTAAATTTGGGCAAATTGGCAACATTAACAGTATGCAGAATACGCTATAAGCAGTTACTATTTGCAATGTAACCATGAATGTACTGACAACCACCACCATATGACTTTGATACTGAAGACAACCTAAAAAGTAATAAGAAGCGTAATTTTATCAGATGTCTTTCTGCAGATTTATGGAACTTACTAAACAAACAAATATGTGTATCATCTTTGTGTGTTCAAATTTGACTCCATCTGAAGTGCCAAAGTAGAGTACCTACTTGAGTAAATGTACTGCCAAACAAACACTGTAAGTACAGTTTGGTGTGTCTATAATTGTGTCTCAGGTGTGCAGCTAGTAAACATGACAGAGGATGCACATGTACAGTAATTTTTATTTCGAGGCCACAGCTCTTGCATATTACAACTGTTGGCTTTCATAAGGCAAAAGCAAGAATGAATCCACCAGCTAATTCACACAGAAAACAGAAAGCGTTTGGGGAGGGTGGGAACCCACAGGCATGCAGCGATGGCTCAGAATGCAATGTACAGCATTTTATATTTATATATATATTTATATAATATATACAAAACAACAGTGAGACCCAAACAAATGCCAGACATCTCATTCTACACAATTACAGAACAAAGACAGACCAACTTTTTTTTTAATAAAAAAAATTATTTTTGCTCTTTTCTCTGTAAAAGTGCAACTCAATTAAAATAGAACCTGTTTCAAGGCCTTTTAATGTTAAAATAAAAATAGAATCTCCCAAGTTATCAAAATGGAGCTATGAGAATATTGCATCTCTAGAATACCCACTCATTGAAGTTCAAGATTCCTGTTGAATCATGTCTAATTAGTAATTGAGATAAGATCACATAGCATTGACACATGATAAAAATGCAGGTCTAGACTTACTGTTGATGTTAATAACAGTGAGTAGACGACAGTGTATCTGTAACAGCCGTAAACAAATACAGAGGTTTATTTTCAGTTTGAAGCAGTTGGCATTCACTTAAAAACAGACAAGACAAAGAAAAGGGTCCACACACTCATCATCACGACAATGTACCATTAATGAATGTAGAATACGACAAAGAAGCGCCATATAGGTTTGCATTGGACAGGGACACACCTATTAATCTCACTCAACATTGTCAAACAAATGGTTCTCCATATTGCTTAGTAACACATAGAAATGAATTTAGAAATGAATGAATCAAAGATAGGTGCTATCTTTATCATGACACAGCTAAACTGCCAATCATGGTTATTTTTTAACATTTTTATTTAGATTTTCCTCAGTATAAGTACTATTTTTATAGTTAATAGTTCCTTCATAGGCATTTCGAGCTGACAAAGAGGTCCTAGAGTGGCTATCTGAGTTGGTACATGCATCGGTAACCAGGCTAAAGTCAAAAGTGTGAAAGGGGGTCAGGGGTGAGGGGGTTTGGAGTGTCAGTGTATGGGCTCTAGTCGTCCTCTTCATCCTCCTCATCGCTGTCCTTCATGGAGATGCCCTGCATGCCTCCTTCCCTCACTGAAGCAGTGGCCTCCTCCAAGGTCAGCCTGTTGCGCACCGTGTCGTACATCTTACTGTTCAGGGTGGAGTCGAGGACGCCTTGCAGCCGAAAGTCCCGGTACTTTTTCTACAAGGACACGGAAATACGTCAACACAACGTGTGGACGCAAAGAATTCCGGGTGTTTTATCAACCTGACAGGTGTTTTTTTCTGTCCTTACCTTTGTAATCCTTATGAGGATTTTTAGTTGGTAGACGTGGAGCTGCTGATCCATGCGTTCAGTGAGCCAGGTCCCCAGCAGGTTCATGGTGGCAGTGTACCATTGCTGAAACACATAAATACAACACTCTCCAGCAAAACACACACTCACACACATCCTCAAGACATCGTGACATCAAACTAACCTTTAAGACGCACGTAAACAACTAAACACATACCGTATATGACAGTAACATAACGTTCAAACACCCCCATGTGTGTATTCAAGCATCACTTCAATAAAACCTGAGCAGCTTAAATTCATGTGAGCCTACATTTCATTTGACCCATGTGTACAGTATATACACCAGTTAGTGAGGATTAATGTCGATTCTCTATCCCACTTCACAAGACAGACGTTCATTTCATGAATCAGAATCAGTCAATCAATGCAAGTTAACAGGCTGCATTAATGTCAGAATAAAGTCATGTTCAAAAGTCATCCGCTACAAAGAATTACAAGCTACAGTTTAGTGTGCTTGTTTCTACTGTGCCTTGTTTATCATGCATTTCAGATGTAAGAAAAAACTAAAAATGTCTGTGCTTTTAAAGCCCCTGAAAACTTGGTTTAAAATCTGACAGATTTCTCTAACTTCAAATACAAATGTCTAAATGCGCCTAAATCAAAAGTTAAAGTCTGGGAAAAAAACACATCCGCAAGTATTTTTTATGATGATTTAACATTCAAAAACTGAGCTAAGCTGCTTCATCAGGAGTGTGTGGGTGTGGTTGGATCAGATTTGATTGACAGCAACAACCCCACTGTCATTGCATTTTGATTCACGTTACTAAATCCTGATGGGTGCATAAGGATGTGACTGAGCCCTGAGAAGAGCCCACATACAAAATCACAGACATCACAGAATATGTGAGCACACACTATAAAGCGACCACCACCCGCTGCTTAATTTAGCTTAGCACAAAGACTGGAAATAGGAGGGAACAGCTAGCCTGGCTCTCTCCAAATGTAACAACACCCTCCAACCGGCACCACTGAAGCTCAAAAAGTAACACATAACTTGTTTGTCTAAACTCCAGGAGGCAAAAAATGGTCCAACTCATAGTAACCCCAGTAAAACATTATATAACGTGTTAATTAGTGAGGTTTAGACATGCTGGTAGGCAGATTTTGCTCCCATTGGACAGACGAAGGGTTTGCTGTTTCCTGGTTGAAGCTTCATATTGAACATACAGACATGAGAGTAGTATTGATCTTCTCATCTAACTCTCGACAAGAAAGCAAATAGGCGTATTTCCTAAAATGTTGAACTGTTTCTTTAAAGTCTGCATATCTCATAGTAAGAAACTAATTGAGAAATCAAGTTTTCAGGGACTGTAAATGCATTAAACACACGCTTAACTACCGAAACTCATGCATCACTTACTCACTAAGAATTAAACATAAAAAATGTGTCCAATTACAATTTTACAAATTTTATCTAATTAAATTTATTTTTTTTAATTTAATTTAATAAAATACGTTTTTGAATTGAACATCTTCTGTTTGTTTCAGTAAATGTTCCCAACAGACACACACAGACACACACAAGCACACCACGAGTTTGACATCCGCACACAAACTGCATTCACACTGCAGCTCTATAAAGAGCTGAAAAGAGCAATTTTAGAGGAAATACTCGAGCACTGATGCTACTGCTACTTGAAGAAAATAATAAAACAGAGGGAAGCCATAAAGCAACAAACTGCAATTACCCTTCGAAATACTAATAAAATGTTCTCCAAGTCAATATTTTGTAAAAGCTGCATGGCCTATCAATTATTGAAGGCAATTACTTAGCCTTTATTTATCATTTATTCAAGCAGAAATGCCGAGCTGCATTTAAATACCCTACACTGAAGATAGAAAACTACTACTGTATGGGGAATTGAAATTATAGTTTTGACACAAGTTCATTAGCAAAAGAAAAATAGAATGAAAGTGAGTAAATGGTTAGCAGGCAGGTAGCAGCGGTGCTATTTTCTTGTACCTTTTCTCTACTTTGCTTTGGGTGGTAGTTTCCGAGACTGTATAAGTTACAAGAGAACAGCACCCAAGTCTAATAGAAACAGTTGTCATACCTCCAATTTCAAGAAAAGAGAAGTCAACTTTAAACATGTGAGTAGGCAGGAACGCAAAGAAGGTTTCTTAGGCCCAAATTAGAAGTGTGAGGATTTTAGTTTGGTTGTTGAGGTTTAGTTTTCTTTTAGTGGTGGTTTATTAGGATCAATATTAGGTGAATGGTTGATAGGTTTGAACTTGAGGCCGGATATGCAGATGCCTGTCCACTTCACAGTCGAGTTGAGCGTGCAGTGCATGCAGACCTCGCAGGTGGGTGGGTGGCAGAGTACGTGCTAAGGAAGACTGCTGTATGTGCAAATGAGGCAGAACTCTGAGTAGGAGGGTCATGCTAGAAGATGTACACAGGAAGATTATTTGACTCTAAAATCATGCCAACCAACATAATGTGATAAAACAACGCAATGCAACACTAGAGATAAGTGCCACTTTTTGAATAGAGGAGGCAGCAGGAATGGTGTTAATCAGAAAAGAGGAGATAAAAAGGATTGAAATAAATTAGTGAAAGAAAGAGAGATAAAGTAGAGCCTATGCAACATCTAGTAACATTTTTCACATGCATGCAAATGGATGGATGGAAATGAATTCAAATGAAAGAGAAAAACATTGACATCCTCGAACTAAAGAATAAGTTTAAAATGTTAAAGCTGAAACATTCACAGCTTGAGAAATCTTCAGAAGAATTTAACATGACAGTGCTGAGTAGGATTTTGGTGCACTTTGGGGCCACACAGAGGACACGAAGGGGAAAACTCCACACTAGAAAAACTGACAACACAGAAGGAGACGGGGGAGAACTAGTGTGAACCTCAAAGACAAAAGCAGACCCACTTCACAACAGCATCACTCCTCACTCCAAAACAAAAAAGAAAAAATCATATTTATCTGGCACAAGACTCCCGCGTCTACAGCCAACACAAAAATATAAAACCAAAGGGAGACTTCTGAGTGTATCTCAGACATAAAAACTTGACGTCACTGCCTCACAGAACTGAGAGTCTATCAAACACACAAAGCCGTCACACACCTGTAGAGACACAGGTCTGTACAAATAGTTTCTGAATGACATGAAGCACACACATCACAGCATTATGTGTCGTTCAAATCACACATGGAGGACACATTACTGTCAATGTATCCCGTTTAGGATTATGTTTTCTTAAGACAGTGCTCTCTTCACCCTCTAACACACTGGTTCCCAACCTTTTTTGGCTTTAATAACCATGTGATGCTTACTCATAAGCTTGCAACACAGGATGTATTTTTCTGTTAACTGTGAGACTTCAACCAGAATGATGTTTTCTTCTCAAATTGCTTCATTTTAGGGTCCTGCAGGCTGTTGCACCAGCTATTAGTAAGTTAGTTTCAGTGTAGTGGAGTAGTGACGCTATAACGTAGAGTTAAGATAGATAGATTGATTAATGCCAGTTATTTTTTAATTAATTGGTTAATCATTAGTTCTATAAAACTTTAGAGAGTTGTGATAAAAATGGATCACACTCTTAAGATTCATTGTTTGTTTAGTTCAACCAACATTTAGAGGTTTGAGGTTACTAGTCTGTTAACCCCCGTTCTTTGATAACGTGAGTGAGGTGTACCACTATGGGGAATGCTCTCTCAGCGTTATCCTCAGAAGCCTCTATATCATTGTTCAAGTTCCAGTCGCCACACAACTAAAAGAAAGTTTGAAAGAGGACCCCGAGATGTACTAGACAGGGAAAAGCAGCAAATTCTCACTGAAGAAAAGCTGATATTTTCACACGACGATTAGTCTTCAATCAAAGCAGCTGCCAATCGACTAATTGTTTCAGTTCTAAAGATAGAATGGTGAGAAAAATTGCACCTTCCCCCGAACAGGTGCCAGTCACTCCTTATTAACTGGAGACACTGTTGGTTGAAGCAAATATTTCTGTCTTTTGACATACATGTAGTATTGTGTCTTTAAACAGTCTGTGTGTCTTAACTTTTTGTGATTCACTATATAAGTGAGTGATTCACTATATAAAACATCACCCTCTGCTATAATGTTTTTACTGCGGTTGACTTAGTTAAGTTGTAGTGTAAATTCAGAGGGTGCAACTGTACAAAGTAGCAAGTTTAATATGTAACTAACTACTTAAAACGTAGCAGTTAGTGCTGACCGTATATTTGTAATGGTGCAACAGGCTGCTGAAAGTCTTTCACACTGACTCCTAAAGTCAGTAAAAAATATTATTTTGTATTGTATACAGTGATGGGTTTCTTCTTCTTTCCTATCATCTAAATCATCTCATGACCCTTCAGATTTATCTTGTGACCTCTTATTTTGCGGTCTAGACGCCCAGGTTGGGAACCACTGCTCTAACAGACCAAGGGTATTCGACATGTCAGCCTCCAAGTCTGACATCATTATATCACTCTGGCCCATCCAGCAGTGCATCCTTCACCCAGTACTTTCAGTTCACAGAGAAACTGCGTGGGTGCTCCACTGTGGACTGAGGCCAAGAAGGCTGAGTGTCATATACTCAGGAGGCTGACATGCTTTATGTGGAAAGTATCTGAAAGCACAGAGTACAGTGGTGAGCTACAAAATATAAGTCAGTGTGCTGGTGTGTGATCATTATAGATAGTTCTGTTCTTTCCAGAGAGCACTGCTTCAGATAATCCTTTTTTGAGGATGCTTTTATGGACTCTTTGTAAATAAAAGTTTCCTTTTTTTTAATACACAAAGGCCCAAAAGCACTGTGGCAATGCACACCAGAATGCAAAGGGCAGCAGCTAAGGTTCAGAGAGAAGACAGACAGAAAGAAAGAGAAAAGTCAAAAGGGGTAGAGGATCAGAAAAGCCTCTTCTGCCAGGTTGAAATACATGTCCTGGACTCAAAATGGGACTTATCCCGCCCTGCCCTGTTGTTTTGCCACATTTTGGAAGGCCCCTCCCTTGTTGTGAGGAGGAGACGGCATCTTACTTACATCAAATAACCTTTCTATATACACCTCCTCATTGACCTTATCACGAAGCATATCCTGAGAGTGGCGCACAAAGGTCACATAGCCATCGGCCACGTCCATTCCAGGTTTCTGTAAAGAAAGAGAACAGGGTCAGGAGGGGAATGAGCACTGGCAAATTATTGTAATCAAAAAACGCAGAAGTGTTTAGTTCAGCTGTATCTCATAATCACACACAAGCACACAGAGAGGTGGGGTGTTATTGCACTTACAGGTACATCCACATATTTAGAGGCAGCTTTCACCTGAAATCAGAACAAAGGTGTAAAACACAGGATAAGAAAAATGTTATTATTATCCACATCATTAGGGCTGGGAATATTTTTAAGTTTAGCAAAATACAATCAAAAGGTACTACAACACTCTACAGACACATTTAGGTCAATATCTAAAAAGTATTTAAGTTTAATAACCAGCCCTAAATATTACTAAGCAGTTCTAAACAATCAGCCCATTAAGGACAATGAGGCTATGAGGGACTGAAATAAAGAGAAGCTTCATCTCACCGTGAATGAAAGGAATGAGGAGAAGAGAGTGCCTTCATCGTATCTGGAAATCTTGGCCAACACACCCTCCAGAATGGCAACAAACTGAGAAATGAGGAAAAGAACAGGATTTATCAACAATTTAACAAGACTTAGAGGCTAGAGCCAAACTAACAGCACTGCTACTGTCAGAATGCAAACGGCTGATGTTAAGCAGGTATACGTAACGTTTATACCATGTTCTTTTCTTCTGTAAAAAAATAATACATTTGTCAAAACTGATATTCAGTCGAACCTTTGCAACCAGAAGCTGGATCATGTCCTTCACACTTTCCTCAATCAGCTCGTCTATTTGGGTGTGGTACTGTTTCTGCAAAATAAGGGTTTTAACAAAAATTAATGGAACACTACTTTGGTACTTTTTGCAACTATAAATCTTATTTTACTTATTTTATAACATGCATACTCTGTCCCAGGTGAAAATGTTTACCTCTTGGCCCATCTCCATTGCGCACAATTTAGCTGATTGGTCCTTGGCATCCACCATCACGTTGAACATGGTGCATAATGTTGGAGAAATGCGGAAATCTGTGGACTTGCTGCTCTTTGTCAGCTTGGACTCAAATGCCATCCTGGTGCTGCAAGGCAAGTGAAATATTTATTCGCACTATAATATAAAATATTCAGTAAAGCCTTCATTCTCAGCATTTAGTGCCTCTAAGTATTTCTGTTTCTGTCAGTCTATGTTCTTTTACAAACACACCGCTTGACGCAGTTCTCGATCATGTTGCTTGACATGAGCTGGATGCGACTCTCGAGGTGTTTGGCAAACTCCTCCTCAGGCCAGTGCAGGTCTCTGATGAAAGTCTGGAGGGCGTCCAGCTTCCAAAAGAGGTCCTCTGACGTCCCAGAGCCGTTACTGCCATCGACCGAAACACACACACATACAGGTCAGAAGACAAAGGTCACCCTGCTGGAAAGACGGGGTGGGAGGGGTGTGAGGAGGTGTTGTGGCAGGTGCAGAGGAGGATGCTGTTCCTCCGCACCTGAACACAGTCAGAATTTTCTCCGACCATATACTGACCGGTCCATCCAAATGTCTGTCTCAATTCCTGTTTGTTCGGGTGTTTCTGGACAGTCAGTGTATGGGTGAAAAGGAGCGGGCAGGGTTTACTGTAACAAATCAATAACCATGCTGCAGAGTATGATTATTGACTGGGATGTGAAGTGGCCACATGCAGGTTAAGTAACTGCAGATACAGCAGCTAATCACACTGTGTCAAGACAAAGGAGTAGGGAATGGAGAAGTGAGGGAGGGCGTGCAAAAATAGCATTTATGGTCTGTTTCCACACCAAAAAAAAAAATAAAAATCTCCAAATTGATTTCTTGTCATCACAGGCCCTCTCTCAACATCCATGTCCCCAAGCTGGTGGGGCCCCTGGAAGAATTACCAAACAAACCATGCAGACCTTTTCTTGCAGCCTGAGTAGAGCTCATTGGGAAAGTGCTGCAGGAAAGAGTCGGGATGGGAGGTGATAAAATGGAGAGGGAGACGTCTGAACGCCATCTGTCCAGCCTGTCCATGCCATCACCTCCAATCCAACCCGTTATCTTCCCTCCCAATCAGACTACTAGCAGGTGGTTAAGGTCAGAGATGAACCTGAGGCCATGAATGATCTACGGTACGCTAAAAAAATCACTAAAGCAAATGTTTGTGGACAACAACTCTGGGGAGATACATCTTTTGTAGAACAGAGATCTTGACTTGCAAATGTTTTCAAATGGGGACATACTGTTTTTTTATGCACAATAAATCCCCACATAGCCTCAGTGCAATATATCATATTAATATATGTATATATTTTTGGATTTTTGGCCTGTATCTCCACACCTCAGCTCAACAGCATGCATGTTGAGACAAATGAGAGTGTTTCAGTCTCTCATTTTAGAAAGCAGAACCCCATCTACTCTAACACTTCTCAGAGTGCTCTTGGCATGAACATGGACACAATAATTCACACGAGAGAAAACATACTGAAATGGATCTTTGTACGATTAGATTGGTTTCATCTCCAGTTAGAGTCATACAGAAGACATTTTTTTGTTTACTTTTTGAGCAATCTTTGGCTGAGAGCATCTTCATACCAAGGCAGTCTCTGCTTGCTTAATATTTCTAAAGTAAACTAGTTGAATACACACTCAGAGTCATATATAGCAGCCATCCATGACGGGGTAGAAAAGCTAGGCATTTGTGGAAGGTTAACTGATAGTCCTGCTACTGGCACTGGCAGATTTGGTACTTTGGGAATTTGGAGGTTCACATTTGGTAGATTCACATTGGGCAGATTACTTGTTAAACTCCTGCAGAAAAGACAGACAAAAAGAAAAAAAGAATCCATAACAGTGGTGTGGGAGCTGCAGAAAGCCATGTAACACTCATCATAAAAGTAACGTAAAATCTGAAATTAGGTGACGACAGGAACGTACAGTAACATATGTAAACAAGACAGTAATTGTCAAAGACGCACATTATATGAAGACCTACAGAGTAAAGAGTGCTGGACTCGGGATGCACACATATACTGTATTAAATGCAGTGAGAGAGAGAAGCAACATAATACTGAAAAGAATCAACACAAATAAAGACCAAGAAAAAAAACTTTAACCTTAATAAATCTTAAATATAATCTTTGCAATTTAAGTATATAAAGCAAAAGTGTGAAAGCCACAACAAATGAATTATAAGAGCAACATAACAGACTGGACGCTTTTTGTTTCTGGCAACATGTCAAAGCACACATTATGAAGGTTAGTTCACAAAACAAAACAACAGAAATATTAGGTGTTGCCCTGACCCCAATGTGTCGGAGAGAAATTGGTAAGACACATACATTAGTCAAAGACTATTTTCAGAGTAAATAACCTATTTCTTGCACAGAAAAAATAGGTTATTCAGCCCACTCTTGGCTCATTCTTTAAAAGTGAACCTACAGGAAGCCTGGGTGAACATTACAGCTGCTCTCCCAGATCTCTCAGCCTCCACGCAGTCAGTCTGTCATCTGAATATAAAAGCCTCGCCATCTCCAACCATCCTACAGCCTAGCTATAAAGACTGAGGTTCCTTACTTTACAGGCTCCCAGGACTCTCGATCAAAGCCCTTGTGAATTGACTGTGCGATGGAGGACTCCATCAGATCCACATATCTAACCACCAGAGGAGCATACAGATCCTGAAGGTGTTTGTGGAACTTTCCATTGCACAGATGATCTGTGCGAAAGAGAGGCAGTGACAGAGAGATATTAGTTTCTTTGTTTAAGCATTAAAATACTTAAAGTGGTGACAAAATAAAGTACAGACGCTTACAGTCTGCCCGGAGAAAGTCGTTGAGCAGTTGGAAGAGGGGGAAGCTATCCCAGCTCTCAGGGGACTGGATCTCCAGAGCGGCATCCATGTCGATGGCATAGAGGGCCAGGAAGTTTTCTGCATGCTCCACCATGAGGTCTGTCCACCATGCGAATGCCTAGAGACACAGCATGAAGGAAAGCCAAAAGGTGAACAAGGGCTCCGGTAAAGAGATGAGATGACACAAGGAGGAAAGACAAGGAAGGAAAGGAATAAAACACGACTGGATCAGGAAAAGGAAATACCTCTGAATTTGTGTATGCTCTGTGTATGTTAATGTATATCAAAGGAATAGTTCAACATTTTGGGAAATGCCTTTCTTTTTTTAATACTTCTCTGAGGGGCTTTTGTTGCTGTTAATCAATAGTGACAGCTGCAGAGTGACAGGAAAGGGGGGGGATGTCACGCAGCAAAAGGCCACAAGCTGGAGTCAGACCCATGACCGCTGCAGCAAGGACTCGGCCTCAGTACATGGGGCACCAGCTCTACCAGGTGAGCTATCTCTGCACCCCAGGGCAAATACACTTATGTGCTTTCTTGCCAAGGGTTAGATGAGATGACCACTGATCACTCTGAAGTCTGTCTGCCAAATATGAAGCTAAGCCAGCAGCCGGTTAGCTTAGCTTAGCATAAAGACTAGAAATGAGGAAACAGCTAGTCCAGAATATTTTTTTAAAGCCTACCAGCACCTCTAAAGCCCACTAATTAACACATTATTTCTGTTTTGTTTAATCCCCATAAAACCACAGGGGGGATTACGTGGGGTTAACTATTTCTTGCCTGGGCACAGAGACTTTCTGGAGTCAGTTGAAGTGCTGGTAGGTTGATTTTTCTTTGCCTTTGGACAGAGCCTGGCTAACAGTTTCCCCTTGCTCCCAGTCTTAATGCTAACCTAAGCTAACCTGTTGCTGGCTATAGCTTCATATTGAACTGATATTAAAGTGATATCAATATTCTCATTTGACTCTTGGCAAGAAAGCAAAAGTGCTAATTCCCAAAATTTCAACCTATTCCTTTAGGTGTGCATTATGCCCTCTGTTGCCCAGTTTTAGAAGATATTTATTCCTGTTAATGAATAATAAATGAGTGTCCGTCTTGTATTTCCTTTCAAACATAGTTCTCACAGAAAGGAAAGGACACACCATCACACCTGTCTGGACTGTTTGTGAACTGTGTCAACCATAAGTGTGTGTTTGTGTGTTTTCCATCACATACTGAGATTGAATCCACTCCTCTTATTGATTAAGACTTAAAGGAGAAGTTTAGAAGAATCACACAGCATGTTTGTGCCTTGTTATATTCATGACAGCATCTATAGATTTAAGTGAAAGTTGCTTTTCTCATGCAAATGTGGAGCTCCCTGCATGCTTCTCTCTCAAGCTAAGAGATGAGGGGGTCCACCATTCACATCACTGACAAACCCATCGTCCGCTAGATGCGAATGTGACTCATGCACATCTTTGACTAGGCACACCAAAGACTGCAGCACACAGCATCTCTGGTGTTGGAGTGCGTCTGTTCCAATTAGTTAAGTAAGTCTCCGAGATTCAGCTGACCGTTTTCTAGCACAGTCAGGATTTCCTCGCCCTTTGACAGCAAAAGTACAGTAGTTGCTTTGCTGGCAGTCTTGGCTTGGCTTATTTGCTTATCATTCAGACTAACATGTTGCCAAGTTCAATAAATAAAGCTTGATTTTTTTCAAATTTATGCTGCATGCTTTATTTTACGGATTTTCAGCTACTTTCCCATTTTTCCTAACCACCACAGTGGCACTCAAAACCTTACTTACCTGTCTACTTACCTGCCCACTCGCAATATTTAAAAAGCTTGACAGTTCTAGTGTTAGAGAAACAGGCAGCAAACAAAGCTCTTCTCCATCACATTCAAGGAGAGATACGCTTATTGCGGACAGGGGGGGGGGGGGGGGTTAAAGGGGAGGACTATAAAAGCTTCCAACGGATGAGGGAGGGGAAAATACTCAAAGGTCGGTAGGCAGAGTGGCCTCCAACCTTTGATAGAGGTTAAGGGACACATACAGGACCCTGAGAGCTCTAGGGCAGACCCAGTGTTCAGCCAGACGAGACTATAGTGCTGTATCAATGCAGCCGTAACAAGGGACCAATCCTGAGGGAGTGTACTGATGCTGACAGGGAAGGACATGTGGCATCATCTACTGGACATGCACAAAGCATTATGGGGGTTTCTCATTCAACTACATACCTCTTTTCCCTGTTTGGACAGTCACCAATCATATGACAGTGAGAACACAGGAAGATGTACAGAACAATAATGTATTTTTGAGGCATTTCTGTTAAAGGGTTTTTAAGCTAAGAATAGACAGCAGAGAGGGATGGAAGAGGAGAAGCTGGGGAAGTAATGCTTAAACAAGTGCGGACTGTGAAATTAATCGTTGGATGGAGGGGAAACAAATGTTTATGGTGGATCAAACTTCAAAGGTTCACATGGAGCATACTTTGGGAAATTTACTGGTTCAGCATGCTTGGAGAGAAAGGAAACCTCTTTATGGCCCGATGAACATGCTTTATGATCACAATTATGTTGTGCAAGCTACAGTGCCTTTTAATTTTAAGTTTGCTCTCACTTCTATGCCTACAAACCCACCCAGTCCTACAGTATGTATGAGTTCATTCTGTCTAGGAAGGTGCCTGTTGCCATAGTGGCGCACATGCCATACAGGGGAGTCGTGATGGGGACTGAAGAGGAAAAAGAAATAAAAATACTGTACCGATTGATCTCCAGAACTTGTGACTGCCGCCTGTCAAGCATATTCAGAGAGATACAATAAATCTGCTTTATCTGTATATTCTAAGATCACAGTGGATCACCTTCAGATCTACACATTCCCATCATGCTCTCCTTTCAGCTCAATGTTTATAGCAGCAAACAGGATGCAATAAGGAAACTATTTTCAGTGGTGGAAAGAAACAAAGTGCATTTAATCAAGTAGTGTATTTAAGTAGTAGTGTAGTATATTTAATGCTACTTTATACTTCTACATTTCAGAAGGGAAAATTGTACAGTTTACACCATTTATCTGACTGCTATACTATAGATTTTACTTAAAGAAAAAACACAAGATAGGCTTGCAATGCATTTATACAGATTGAATCATTAGTTTCTGTTTTTGCTTGTAAGTCCTTACAAAAAAACATGTTCTAGATGCGATTGAATAATCCCTCCTCTAAACCTCTGAGCTGGTTTCATTTGAATAACTGTATGAGGCTTTTTTTTTCACCAAAAAAAGCACAAAAAGGTTTTCAAAAAAAATCCAAAAAGGGATACAAATTTGTGCAGCAGACCTTTGCTTTTTCTTCTTTATGACGAATCACCTGATATTATCGTCTCTATCATTGATGCATCAATATTTATCTAAATAATGGAGTATCCAATGATATATCACTCACAGGGGACGTTTTCTGTGAACAAGCACTTTTACTTTTAATACATCAAGTACACTTTGCTGATAACACTTATGTACTTCCACTTCAGTAGGATTTTGAATGCAGGACTTCTAATGGTGTATTTCTACATTGTTGCATTGGTACCTTTACTTAAGTAAAAGATCTGAGTATTTCTTCCACCACTGGCTATTTTCTCTTCTAGTTGTACGTTATGTTACAATATTAGGAGCACGCAAAAGCTGTGAATAACATGTGTTGGCCTTTTTTACTGTTTTACTTTCTGTTTACCTTCCTGCATTCTGTTTATTCTGGACTACCTTGAATAAAATATTACCATTTATCAACAGCTTATGTAACATTGCAACACCAAGCTGTGATGAGAGGAAAGAACGGCACACATTATATCATTTTCTGTGTAATTTACAGTCTCTGCTCAAACATAGCGCTCTGATTCTATGCAGCCATGGTCTGTCGAACACCAATTAGAGCTTTCCTAAATTAAATTCATCTTTGAAAGGGTTTTTTTTTAGTTACCCATAGATGAAAGCAGCTTTATTTATAGAAGACGGATAATAAGGCTAACTCCCTGTTGTGGGGCGGAGTGAGATAAGAGTGAGAGTATAGAGGGTAAAGTGTTTTGAGGAGGAGAGGAGGAGAGGGTTCTCACTCACCTCCGCGTGGTGTTCCTGGTTCTGCTGGAGGACCTCTATGACTAACTCCGCCAGGCGAATTGTTTCCTCCAGCTTTTTGGCAGGCGTGACTAAGCGGCCTACGTTCTCTGAGACAAAAGGATGAGGGTGAGGGATGAGTGTTAGTCAAGCACAGAGAAGGATTCCAGGGGGATTTTTATGACTATTCAGAAGATTTTCCCTGTCTATATTTTTGACTGTTTAATAAAAGTATAAACACAGTGCTTACACTGTGATATTTACCTACCATACCCCCTTAACAAGTAAAGCGTGTTCTCATTTATATGCATTTTGGGTTGCATGACATAAAGCAACAGAGCTGATGTGTTTGTAGGATAATCAGACTTATGTTGGAAATGTATCAGGCACAAGAATAGTGGCGTTGAGATGGAGGTGCAATGTAGCATCAAAAACATGCATAATGTGAAGCGGTACTGAATAAGCCATCTGTATAAGGAGCTGTCGCATGGCAGAAAAAAAAGACTCAATGAGCACACACTGTAAAAATAATTAATTACATCTGGTTTAAGTTTTCCATTAAATTAACTTCAATTCATATCCAACTATCAATCTAATAATGTATTACTGACTAGACTCAAGCTTCGTTTTACTCACTACGTATGCTGAGTGGAATTTCATCAATATCTGTATAGATATTTTTCTAAAAACAAACAAATTAAAAGTATATTAAAAATAACATCTAAAGCCATATTTTTATTTTTTAAGTAATTTAAAGACGTCATTGACATTTTTGTCACACATTTTTAAATCATATTGAATTTCACCTTCTGTTAATATCTACACTACACTAAATAATTTTCTTGAAGCACTTCATAGATTTTATAAAGATACTCAAAACAGCACAATGCATCATGTTTTTGGCTCATTAGGTGCTTAATGAGTGTTATTCCTTATAAATCAGCTGTTATCTCATAAATTAAGAAACTAGTTAGTTGAATGAATGACTTCAGTTTGTTTTAATGAATATTTTTACAGTGCCATTGACTAAAGTTTTGAACGCTAAAAACTGCTTTAGGCCTCTTTAACTTATCAACGTTAGTCGATAATGTGCAAAAGCTCCAAATCACTTGCACTTGTACCTTTGCTGACAGAATGATTTGATAAGACAGTTACATGTCATGAAATGAGATTATTCAAACAGTACGACTATGTGGGATGATATGCATATAATTTGAACATGGAACTGAATGGCTACATAAATCTGAAATCAAAAGCACATGTAACTCTACATAAAACAGTAGTGGTCTTTAGACTGCAGTTCTGCCTGGGGTCTTTTCTTGCTTCCACTATTATATTACTTGGCATTTTCTCAAATATTCCTCAGGTATTTTTATTCAAGCCAAATGGATGGATGTATCTATTTTGGGGTCCTGGTTGTAAATTAAGACACTCCAATGTTGGTTATGCTTTCAATCCTCATGTTGAGTTTATCATTAGGGGAAACCTGAGATATCTAAAGAGTCGAGATAATGCTTGAGTCATTGTCTTCAGGGAAATTTAATTGACACTAATGGATGGATCACATGGATTTGTATTATAGTAACTACATATTTTGTGGTCATAATGCTCTGTGAAAGGGAGCACTGGGAGCAGATCGGATAAATGTTTGTATCATGGTTTTGTCTAGAAGAAAATCACAGCAAGCCTTTGTGGCTTCTTAAGAACAATTAACGCATTACAATCAACAGTATATCTATCTATTAGCGCATTTAAAATGATAGATTGCATTGTTCACACACAGAACACCAATATCCAATGTGTCTTACTACTGTGGAATATTAAAGGGCCAGTTCACCAAAATGATAAGAAACATAACAAGCTAAACAATTGTTTTTAACATATCCATGGTGATATTTAGCCATGCAAATAGTTTCTTTGGTGGTTAGTTGGTTGGATGAAGACAGCTGAATGTACTGTAAATTGTTTGACATGGGCTTGTGTGGTGAGTTTTAGATGTTATTTTTATAATACCTTTTATGTATTTTATTCTTACGTCTGTATGCGTTCTATATTTCAGATGACCGCAAGCCAATTTTCCCCTTGGGGACAATAAAGTTAAGTTGTAGTTGAAGTGCAAGTTGCAATAAAACCATAACTATCTGCATGACTACATAGCATGGAAGTAGGAGACGTTTATTTGTTTGTTAGCTTTTTTGGAATATGGTTAAACTGACCCTTTAAGTATCTAAAATGACTAGTAAATTTAATTTAAATGCATCATTATATAAGGTTATATGACATTAAGAAAACTTATATACATATACAATTGCATTATCAAGTATGATGTTTAGTTGAAATGTATGCTTATGTGTGTTCCATTTGATGATGAGGGTTACATTAAACTGTTGCTTATGTCCCTCTGTTTCTGTTTGTCCCTTTGTAAATATGTGACTTATTCTTTTTGTCTTTTTGAGATTGTATTACTCTATAATGTTCATACAAAAATGTTGCTTTAATATATTTTTCAGCCACATACAACCACCTAACCACATAATGCACAGGACATTGCACTAAACTAAATGGAAATAAATCTTCCAGAACAAACTAAACACATCTTGAACCACATCTGGAATGATATAAAGTAATACAATCTCCAAGTATTTACTTTATAAAAAGAGATGCTTAAAACATGCCAAGACAATATGTATATTACAGTGTGTATAAAATACTGTATGGAAGATGTGCTACAGGTAAATTATGTGCCTGCATGCATATGTTCTGTATCTATTCACAATGTATGTAAAAGGCTAACGTCTGTGTGTATGTACATGTTTGCGTGCACTGTGGCTAGACCACAAGCTAAACATGGGTTCACCTGGATCCTTTTGATCCTTTTGACCTTTCTCAACTTCAGCGAGAAAAAGGGAGAGAAAAGATAAAGAGGAGATGTTTAGAATTAGCATGGTTCTGGGGTTATTTTCATGTTACATGGGGGGAGAGCTCAGAGTTGTTATTCATCACCATGTGACCCTTTCAAAGAATCTGCTGGGACGATCTCAGCTCCAGGGAGTGAGGTTTCTAGGCAACAGACAAACGTCACAAACATACAATAAAAAACAGAAACGCTGAAATATTAGCCTGTGGAAAACTGGAAATTAAAATAGTGATAAGATGTTTGTTAACAAACAGACAAAGCTTAGACTATCATAAACAGGTAAGACACACAAACAGCTGCCAGGATCATAGACAGGACACACTGAGTGACTTGTGTTGATTTGAATCAATTTAACACACAAACATAAGCTGTTAAATCTATACACCCTACCCTATCCTGTCCTCCCCATACAATAGCTCTGTCGACAGACGCTCCTTTACTATCTCTGGTGTCACGGTGAGAGAAAAGCCTACCTGTTCGGCACAGCACACCACTGACACATGATCAGACCAAATGACTGAAGGAGATAACAATGTAAGCAATGTAAAAATGCATTCAAGTCAAAGGAATGGGCATCCAACCAAAATAAAGAAGCTTACAGACCAGACTGCTCATTCATGTCCATCACAAACAGATGGTTCTAAAAGAAAGGACCCCCGACTGATTCAGTGTGGTACTGCTCTCAGATCTCTCGACTGTTACGCTCCCCACTCACTCGCACAGACAAAAGACACATAAAAACAAGCATGGCAGCAGCAACATCTCTGAAGAAAGAGAGGCAGAAAAGGGGGGATGGAGGTGAAAGAGTGCTTAAAAGAAAGGAGGAGAAGGGGAGAGAGACTGGGGAGAGGATGATGAAGGTACTCACGGATGGTTAAATCCATCACTTGAGACGCCAAGCAGAAGACAGGGTGCTCATACATTTCCCTCTTTTTCCCTATAAAAAAGGATTTGGGCATGCAAGAGGCTGGGGTCAGAGGTGGGAAGGCTAGAGGTCAGAGGCTGATGGGAAGAGGGCTGTCCAGGTGAAAACGACATTCTGTTGGGCAGGAGGCCCAGTAGCAAAGCCAAATGTTTGGTTTATTTTGAACCAGGCGCCTCACAAGGACAGAAATTCACACAGCATGGCAAGATAGTAAGGTTTGAATCCTTAGTATCTTTAGCACCCTGAGGGATTTCTTTCAAGGCATAAACAACATCAGAGTTTCTATGTAAATATGCAAAGACACAGCAAGAGAGAATAAGACATTATAAAATGTCTTGTCATTTATGTCATTTTTGATATGTAATCCATGCCAATAAAGAAAGGCCATGTTGTTATGTCTCAAAGCACATGCAGGTGGATGATGCTGGTTTGTAGGTGTTCAATCCCAGCATTCCTTTGGTTGCAAGCCACTTATCACATCACAAGTCAAGAAGTCAAACAAAGTGATAACTGTGGCAAAGCCCACAAATGTGGGAGAGGAGGAAAAAAAAGCACAGCAGACAGTGAGGGAAGATAGTGGTCTTCAGCAAGAGCATAGGACAGAGGTGACGGGAGAGTTGCTGGTATTTCAAGGCAGGGGTGTAAAAGGGGACGGGCAGAGTCAGCTGGAGGAATCAGAGAGGTAAGAGCTACAGTACAGGAAGGTAGTGGGAGAGGGGGCGTGTGCATCCACTGGGAGCTGGGAGTCAGAGAGGACATTCAGTTAAGCTGAACTCACAGTCCAATCACCAAATGTCAGAGGCCGGGATACTACACAGCTTGAATAGTCAAGGCACAATGAGAGATCGGCACATCAACAGATTGGCACAGATTTCAGGGCTTTGGATTTGAATGCATTTTTACTCACACACCTCTACACAAAAGCCAACTTGACCTACAGAACAGCACAGAGCTAAAGCAGGCCTGAAACAAAGGAGAGAGTTATTGCACTGAGAGACAAAAAAGTGACCGACAAACTGTCACAAATAATTTGGGATGCCACAAATCATTTGGGATATGGACACAAATATACCATATGCCAAGTGAATTCACCATGTGTAAATAAATAAATAAATAAATAACAGCAACAATTACAATCTCATACTCAAGTAAGAAAAGGAAGTCTGGGGAAATATGTGTAGTCCTTTGTTTAAAAGACAGTTTCCTGTTTTATTCCGCACACACAAACCATACAAAACTGCATTTCATACACTGACATTTTAATGACCAGTATGATTGTTTATCATTAACAAATTCACTCCTGCAGTCATTATGTGATGTTTGGTTGTGTGTTTCTGATTACCTTCAATTTTAGCATATTCTTGAATCCGCTGGTAGTTGAGCTGAGCTGCCTGCTCCAAACATTTGCGGATGACTCCTTTAACTTCTTCTGGCGGGACGGGGGTCACAATGTCCTTCATCAGGACCTGCAAGCCACATTACATTATGTAACCTGTTTTCATTACATCACAGTCGTTGTTTCATGGGGCATAAAATGCTTATTTTTTAATCTTTACACACCCTCTCAAGCAAAGATAAAGTGGCCTTCAGTGCTCCCTCTGGACGACCGAAGGGGAAACAATATCTACAAAGGAAGATGTAGACCCTAAATGTAATAACAGTGGAAAAACACCAATACGCAACATATTTTGTGACTTGGGTTAATGTTGCACTCACCTGAAATTTACAATATGGTTTTCCAATATCACACGCAACCGCTCCTTGATGTCTTCAAAGCGATCCTTCTCATCCACTTTCACTGTGCTCAGCCCGTCTGGCCTATGAGGATCACACCCACATATTTTAACCCAGCTGAAACCCTGCAGAGGTTCAAGTTATGCAACCTCTCATCTGAGTCCGACACGAGCAAAAAAAATTAATAAACAAACACTGGCTGAAAGCTTCAAGCTCCCGAGGAACTGACTGCAAATTGAGTGAGATTTGTTTCTTGACTTCCCTTTGTGTTATACATATACAAATAAATCACAATGTCTCACCTTTTTTGCCCTTGAAAGAGTGGTATTTTGGAATCCTTTCTCTTTCTAAACTTGAATATGCGTGTTCGTTTAGAGGCAGTTCGAGGATCTGGGCTTTGGGAGCTCTTTGGGCACATTAGGGCCTCATAGCCCAGCGGCCCCCAGTAATTGCTGCCCTCTCTGACTTTAACGGACGCATGGGAGGATGAATAATATGGACAGTAAGAGACTATGGCAACAAAGGACAGAGAGAAAAGAAAACAAAGAAAAATGGTAGAAAACAAGAAAATGTGTAGAGATATGCAATTGATTAACGACATAACGTAACACAAAAAGCTGCAAAAATGTAACAGAACAGAACATAAAAATAAACAAACATAAATATGGCAAAATTACATAAATGGAAGACAAAAAATGCTAAGAAGGCTTCTGATGAGGCTGACTTTTCTATTCTGCTGTGTGCCCACCTACTCAGTTTGCCTAAAGGAATACAGTTTATATTTGTTTCAAAGGAGTTGTGATCTTAATGTGCTTTCAAATCCTGTTCAGCAATGTCACTCACAAAGCACAAACATATTAAAAGAAGGGATGAGCGCACACCTGTTCCCATGGACATGGGAGGCACAAAAAGCGAAGCTGTAGTGAAGAAGAGTGGGGTCAATAATAGCCCCACTTTCTGCTCTTTCCAGTAGATCACGCAGGTAACACAGATGTCTGTGACAACCTCGAACTCCGTTCCTGGCACAGTACTCATCCAAGACAAACACCTGGCCTGGGCTAAACCATCCCTGCACAACGCAAACACATATGGATATATTACTGCATATCAGCCGACAAAAACAGCCTACTGTCGTGAATGTATTACGTGGTGACGTCATAATGGGCAGAGGGTCACTCACCAAGCAGCAGAAGGTGTCATTGAGCCTGTGGTCCAATGTGAGTCGCTGCACCATCTCAAAAAGCGAGGCGTGGTCAAAGCTACAGGGGTTAGCGGAGATAAACTCATCCATGCCATGTTTCTGAGCTCTGTCAGCGTCTATCCAGCCAACGGCACAGGGGAAAGAACACGGTTCAGAGGAGAGGACATCAGTGAGGCACAGGCAAACAGCAAGTCTTCGTGACAACACAGAAACACCAGGGATTTTTTTTTTCACTACTTCTAAGGGCAAATTATAAACACTTACAGCTTACATTGTCAACTTGCATTGTGTCAGACAGCGTAAAGAGATTTGATGTATTGGTGAATGAGATTCTATCGATCTTCTATTGTATGTGCATGCATGCATCTTAGTATGTCACATTCCCTGATGTTTTGTAGGGGAAATAAATCTTTAAATATCCAAAACATGTTTGAAAAGTGCTGGTTAGATAGAATTAGATGCATTCTTCTTAATGTATTCAATAGATTCTGCCATTCGCGATTGTTGAATGTCACTCAGGTCCTGACAAATATTGGGACGTGTGGTAATAAAAAAGACAGAAATATGGCAAAAGAACAATTAATCTGAACATACAGTATAAAGTGCTAATTCAAGAAAAAGTTATCGACTGGAGATTTTTCTCCAGTTATGAATTCTGGAAAGTCATTCTTCAGATTTTTATTGTTTGTCTTGCTTCATAACTTTTGCCATTAACCTTCTCTGTATAAAAAGGACTTTCAGACTTTTAAAAAGACTACACTTGCTCTGTGAAATTCATTGAAGAAAGAACGTTAGTAACATCAACTTGTGTTAAAAAAAAATTAATGAGACTATAATGAAACTTGTAAATATGGGTGATGAAAACATTGGTGAAGTAATCCGTTTTTTACTTCTGTAGGCCACAATAAATAACACCTACTAACTAAACTGACCTAATTTCTTGAGCTGGGTAAATAATATAGCTATCAGAGACAAAATAATGGGAATGAGGATGATTTAAAATAGATATATAGAGATGCAGTCATGTCCTTGGTGTGAATGACAGGTGTCATGTCCATGAGACACTGACATGAGTGATCATGATTTGGGGGTGGGGGTGGGAAGTGGAGGCCTGATCTTGGCTGGGCAGGGCCGGGGTACCGAATACAGCACAACTGACATCTGTCAACCTCCAGGTCAGTGAGAGGAAAGGGAAGAAGGGCGTAATACCTAAACATTGACTAAAATTGCTAAAAAAAGAAAAGGATGTTACACTTCAGGAAATTAGCTCATTTTTACTCCAGTCTGAGAAGGAAAACCTGTGAGACAACAAGTAAAATGTGGACAATCGAAATAAGAGATTGTTCAAGGAAGAGGGACAAGACAGGTACAGTAAGTTGTGGAAATGGAAAAGAGTAAGACAGTTAACACGTGATGTCTAGAGGGACATTGAGAGAAAACAGTCGATGACAACAGAGGTGAAGCCAGTGCTAGATGAGAAGACAGTGGCAGGATGAAAGAAGATTTGGTGGGTAAAAGACAACCGTTTGATGGGACAAAAAGACAGTGGTCAGACAAGTGCTGGACGAAAGTGATGACCACAAGAGGAAGACTCACTCAGGACCAAGATACAAAGGAAGTGATGTTGTTGGATCAGTGTTGAGATAGTGAGAAAACATCCATAGAGTGAAGAGAAGGTGCCTGGGGTTGGGCTATGACACACAGTGAGTGGGCTACATCTCCTTTGGTTGGATTAAATGAGGAAATGGAGTTTAAGTGCAGAATACACTCAGTACTACAGTAACATTATCATAACTTACAATAAAGATAATGACTTCAACCATAAATAAAATTACCAAATTCCCAAAGTAAATAGGCGAGTACTTTTGCATACATATTTAAATGATCACATGCTGGAGAACAGTGTGACTTTTCATTGACTTTAAAATGTCATGCACATCTGCAGACCCCTTTTCAAATTTGCATTTTTATCTTTTTTTGGCATTCCTTTTTTTTTCTCTACGCATTTGCAAGTTGACAATACTTGAATATGTTGCAGTGTATTCATGATCTCTACAGAGCACACTAACAGGCATACCACTACCGGAGAACTCTAATAGGGTAGCAATACAATTTGGTGCAAGTACATGGGTAAATAGCATGAAGCCGACAGAGGCAAAACTGTATCATTCTCTGGGAGATGGGGGAAATGAATGAAAACTCCTGTATTTGTACAAAAGTATGGACACATGACACAGGTGTTCTCCTATTCAGGCAAACAAAGGGCAGTCAAAAAAAATCAAAATGAGATCTCTCCTTGCTGGAGGTGTAACACCGGTCTAGCCTCTATCTACAGGCCCATCTACTGTAGGAGGAAGGAGGAGGTGGGGTCCGGAGTATTTTATCGTAAGAAGGGGCGGCATTAGCTACTCCTTGTCTTTAGCATTCAGAATACTCCGCATACATATTTGCCAACTCTCATCAAGAAAAGTTCCAAAAAAAAAACTAAAAGCATTTGAGCCCTCTGAAGTAAAGCATGATAAACACTTAGGAAGTGTCAAAACAAATTTCACTCATGCATTAAATATAGTTTGAAAAATAACTCCATCACAGACTGCCATCATCATTCACACTTTATCTACACTTCTATCTAAATTCATATAAACATCTAATATGTTCTAGTTTTCATCTAACTAGACTAAAAAAATCATGAGTTTGTTTTCAGCTCTTGATATTTTTATTCATATTAAATCATTTTCCTTACATAAGAAATTTGCACTTGCTTCTCTAATGTCACATTTAATCGTCATATTGCTTTACTCTGAGGGATCCAGTCACCAATATGAATAAAGAGAGAAGGCAATTATGCAGTAACATCTATAATATCAACTTTAACCATTACTGTGTCAAATAATAAACTCTTAGAATAAAATACATGCATCCTATACTGGCACGAATGGATGCTTATACTTAGATCCTCAAGTTGAGGTTGTCAAAAAACAAAAAGTTATCAACTAATATCTAAGACATGAGGCGAGACGTGAAAAAGGAGAAGAGGGAAAGAAGAGAGAAAGAACGTTGCATTTGTCAGATAATCAGCGGGGATTATCTGAGCTGTGCCGGCTACAGGGAAGCACTTACCCTTGAGTCCAGCTAGAAGACAGCAGGGTAAGAAGGGACAAACCAGAATAACATAAAGACTAGCAACAAGGCTGGAGGAGAGCAATCACGAGAGACCCTGACCTAGCAGCTGCATTACTCAAAAAGGGTACAGGCAAAGCATGAAGAAGAAAACACAACTCAAAAACAACAACCTATACCAACATGAGAGTTTGTGGGCGGTGGTGTGTGAGTACATGTGAGGATATGTGAACTTGACAACAGATGCTGAGGCATATTAGAGAGAGAAAGAGGGAGACAGAGAGAGAGAGAGAAAGAGAGAGAGAGAGACAGAGTGAGACAGAGACAGAGAGAGAGCGAGAGACAGAGGGAGGAAGAGAGAATTTACGATCCTCATCACTCCACTGCAGTTTATTTATTCTGGATTCTGGACAAGTACTTAAGGAGTCAAGAGCTACACGTTAAGTACTGTCACTCTGTATAACTGCAGATCAAACAGAAGGCTTACTTTTAAAAGTGACATTGGCAAACACATACACCTACCCGATGAAGTAAACCCCAAGTCAGTTTTATGTGTAAAAGATGCCTGTCGTTTTTAAAAGGAAAGAGACTATGAAGGTCCTGGAAAGCTTGAAATAGATCAAGTGCTGACATCATTGGTTAAATGGTGAAAGTGTTTATAACAGTGAGATAGCATAGTAAAATTTAAACATGCTTTAAAGGAGCACTCCATTGCTCGTAGACAAAGATCAGTCTACTAGTCTACTGTGAAAACCCTATAATGTCTTTTGTGGCTCTGGGCGAGGTTTGTCAAGTCTTTGGCCACATTCAGGCTAAATCTATTCCTCTGGGAGAGGTGGGGCAATTTTAATACTACCTGCATTGGTCAGTGATTTTAATCCAGTCTAAAGCGCATATATAGGTCATTTTTCACCCACAACCCCAGTAATAATTTTAGCTGCAATTACCTCCTGTTTATCAGCAAACACGCTGATCCTCCTGTAATTTAAATCCTGTCTGAAACAATGTCCTTATAATTTACATCTCTGAAGTGTTTTTCTGAACCGTTTAATGGACGTTTTCTTCACGATGAACATCGCAGTTAATGATATCCTCCCATGGCTCCTTGAGCAGGTTTTTGGCTTTGTCCTGCAGAATGTCCATGTCTATTATAGACCACATCCTGTAATTTCCCGGTGGTTTAAATACCATCTGGAACCATCAGTTAAATTACAGAGGAGTACAGTGAATATTTTATTCCTCACCTGCGCCTGTTATGTTAATCCTGTCTGAATTTGGGCTTTAGAAAATTACCTAGATGATGTCATACTGATGTCATCAGGATTAACTTTGGTTGGACTTGTATAGCACACATTTGTAACAGAATATCTGCAATACTAACTGGAGGTGTGGAGTTTTAAATATGTGGGTGTTTACCAGGCACGAAGAGTCTAACAAAAAACATTAATGAGTTGCATTATGGGAAATGTAGGACCCAGTTTTTTTTAGTTTGACCCAATATCTTGGGATTAAAAGTCAGGACATCTCATCCTCTTTAATGTTGACCATCCTTTTTTTTAAATCTCTCTCCCAAACATTATAGAGGTGCAACAATGAACAGCTGGAGTACCCCTTTAAGCTGTCTTTTGAGATTTTGATCCATATGATATCCTCACATATCATATTAAATTGTTGTATTGTATGTCTATTACACGGAAATTCCAACACAATAAACTTATGTATGTGATGTGCACAAAACCACTTTCTAGTATGAAACTGGTTGAAGATTGCTCAGAACCTTCATAGGACTCATGTTAAGTCCACTGCAGCAGAGTCAGGAGGGCTGTGTATGTTATGGTCCCAGTGCCATTCAAGACCACCAGGGGGTGAAACATGTACGCGTGGTGTGCCACAATGTTTCAGGGAGGGGGTAGGAGGTCTGTGCCACTGTGAGGAGGCTTTGAATGGCAACAGCTGGCATCAGAGGAGTCAACTAACCACAAGAACGATCACATACTGGACAAAGAAACCAATGGAGAAACAACATAGAATTTATGTGATAGGATTCTGAGTAACTGATCCAATTCATGTCTTTATAGTTTTAGTCCAATGATATGATTAACAAAGAGTGAAATAAACTTGGGGAATTTTAAATATATTATTATTATTATACTATTATTATTATTACTTAAATCCTAGGCGTTCATTTTTTAGTATTAGGAAATAATGCCAATTTTTTCAGCAACTTAAGAAAAAAATAAAGATCTTGTTGTTTAGAGTTGGAAAAGAAAATGTTAAACTATGGAGGCAAAAGATGCACACAAAAAGTTTTTTCTGAATAGCAGGATCTATTATTGTGGATTGGTAAAAAGTATGTGACATTAAGTTCAGTAGGTCAGAAAGGTCTATGTTAGTGTTGTTATAGGCAAAGATACATTAATTTCTCTAAAATAAGAAGACTGACAGCACAGGTCAAAACCAACTTGAGTATATACAAGATTGTGTGAAGAAAAATGTTGCTGGCAGAATTTACGTTGATACTTTCAAAAAAAAAATATTTCTCCCTTCTTTAATGAGGGGGGACACAAGAGACGGTTACAACAGAAGTTGGTACAGATGCCACACTACTGTAGACAGTCTTACCTTCACTTTGCTACCTGACCTGTGGGCTGCTTAGAGGTGCAAGTACAGTGACAGATTGGTTAAAACTTTAGACATGTTGTCTGGCTTGGCTGTCATTCAGTGACAGGGGACCCATCTGAGAAACTGTCTCAGAACCACGGCTGGTCTAGAGCTACAACTGGATTAAAACAGGCCTACGGTTAGGACAAGAGCAGCAGACCCTGGCACTGTCAGTCGGAATTCAACCCCAGCAGGCTGCAATGTTCAAATCTTATCTGTGGCGACCTATTTAGTTTTAATACAAACTTTTCACGCCATGTCCTGCTGCTGTAGTCTTTTTCGGGTTGGTTGTTCCTTGTGAACAGACTGATGGAATAGCATGGAATTGCACCTTTAAACACTGTGGGAGTGGTGACAATGAGTGGAAGTCCATCAGATGCTGGAGGGATCTGTGAGAGATCAAGGCATGTGTGTGCGTGCTTGTGTGTTAGTTCTACCAGCACGTTTTGTGACTGCAGTGTGGAGCGCATGGCGTGAGACATTTATGGGTTAGAGCTTTCACTGCTTTGTGGATGAAAACTGCTTTCTGCTTAGGTGACCGTGTTGTGTTTCGGGCTACTTACAGAACTGAGAAATGGGAGCATCCATCTGGGCTGAGGCACCCCCTTTGGAGTTAAGTTTCTGGACCTGAGTGGGTGGGACAGGCTTGTGGGACTGACCAGTGGCACGATACATGGCCTGGACCCACAGGATGCGGTCCTGCTCATCGTCGCTAGCAAACATCACAGTGTCGCCTTCCTTCACTGCATTGAAGAAAGCCCTGCCTCCATCCAAGCCTGAGACAACGAGACATTAAAGAACGAGTAGTTAGTGTTTTACAATGTGTGTGTACCTGAACCATGTAAAGGTGTGTCCTCTCACCTGGCTGGGGGTCACTGTAGTCCACAGTATACCCATCCAACTGGAGAAGCTCCTGCGGTTCTGACTTTTTCTCTCTGTAGCTGCACATGGCGAATGTATACTGACTCACCTACAAAGGAATCATAAGTTATTGAGTTACAAATGTCCTCTCTTTCTGCATATCAGTGATAATACAAAAAAACCTACATGCAAATCTTGTTTTTATCCTGGGGTTGCACTCAATATTGTGACTCAGTTGGTTAAAAGGAATATTTAAAACGTACTAATGGCCTAAAAACATCAACAGAAACTACTTCAATTTAGAGGCTGATTGCAGCGTCAGTTTAGTTGAACACTGTTTTAATTTCCACAATGACCCACCTGCACAAGGACAAAGAAACGCTTCTTCCAGCGCTTCCACACATTCTTCCCAAAAGCCCACAAATACCTGTAAAAACATCATCCACACACAGGGAGACAAAATCCAGTCCACATCATAGAGAAAACAAACACTGATTTCTGCATATACCTGGTGAACAGAAACAGTTACTTATATCTGATATAAAAAATGTGGTTTGATATAGAAATGAGAAAAGTTGAACCAAATTCTTTAGACAAATAGCATATTGGTTATATGATTAATGTTGTTTGAGTTTTTTGGCACCTTCTAATTAATCTATACTACACACTGGTATCCACCAGGGGGAGTAGTGCACTTCACAGTATTTTTCCATGGTACGTGACTAGAAATGAGGCCAAGGAGCTGAGAGGGCTGGAGTTCTATAAGAAAGACATGGAAAATGAAAGCCACGCAGGAACGTCACTACATGGCTTCCTTGGCAGCGTATCTCTTACCCGCAGTGTTTCATGTTCTGTGGTTTGTCCATACGTATGGCCAGTTTGATCTTCAGATCTTGGTCAGGGCACGCCTTGGTCACAGTCATCTTATGGAGTTCTGACTGCTTAGGGCTGTTAGGAGTTGGGTGGAGGACAACCTGCAGTCAAACGAAAAAGACAGCATAAAGTAAGACTCCATTAATTATCAGTGTTCATATCCAGGAGGTAAATCTTTGATCCATCCTTTGCAACATTCAGCAAGACCAATGGGTGTGTGTTTGCAAGGGCTGGTGATTATGTGTGTTTGTGTTTGTCACATTTTTTTGAAAGTAAAAGACTAAAGTGAGTCAGGGTTGAGAGAATCAGAACAGTGCTTTGCTCTGCCTCCCCGAAGAGGAGGCCTAATCTCTCTTTGCTGAGTTAAAGAGCTTTGAGGAAGCCTGCTTTCCTGCCAACGCTGCTGCAGTGGGAGATCAAAGAGCCTTGTCACAGCCAAGGTCACTGCCACTACAGGGACGTCTGAGGTGCCACTGCCCAAACGCAAACCAGCAACACCAGCTTCCTTAACCATCCATCACAGTAACCTTACACACCTACACCTCAAGAAAGTGCAGCGTGGAGAACTGATTAACGCTTCTGCTTTCTCTACATTTGAGTCAGACACTAAAAAATGTTTAAAGACTGTAATTCTGTTGTTAAAAATGGGAAAACTTTGTGTTAGCCTACTACCTACTTACTGCCTACTACCAGCAGTGTATTTCAGTCGGGAAGCACAAGCAAAATGTGAAAGTATGAAGAGAAGTGTGTGGAGGCACAAGTGCACACAAAATGTGAACAAAACTAAACATGACATGTGAGTCCTGATCGCAATATTCTTGTGCTTGTGTTAAAATCAGACAGTGTTGGTAAAAATAAAACAAAGGGAAGTGTTACCCTGCCCAGTTCTTTGTCCTCCAGTGCCAGCACCCCTGTGCTCTCTGTAAACAGTTTCACCTTGACAGCAGGCAGAGGGTGTGTGGTGGTGAAGTCCCCCTGGGTCCCCCAGCTGAGAGACACAACAAAAGACACTCCAGAGGTTAGCTTCCATGACAGCATGACAGCATAGTGTTTCCACATAATGACTTCATATGCAGCAATCATTGAATCTCTTTTCACTTGTCAATAAAAACTAAAGTCTGGAAGAGAGATTTCACCTCCTTCTCAACATTGAATTCACATTTGAAACAATTCATAATTGAAAATCACAGAAAAAAGTCACACACACATACAGACACCAGAGTCTTTCTTTTTATCACAGAAGAAAGATGATGGGGAACTGACTAAAAGTCTTTTATAACAGAAGAAATACTGCAGAGTCACACAGATCTACAGTATGTCAAAGTCAGACTAAAACCACAGAACACACACAGACACACACACAGACACTTCATTCCTCTGTCTCATTGTCATTTGTTCTAAATGCATTCCTGCTATTTATATACCAGACATCTTTAAAGCTACTCTTGGCAAGACTTTTATATAACAGAACATTCGTCTCATCAGCCAAAATCATTTTGTGGGTGCGCTACAGAGAGCAGCAGAGAGATGCTCCAGACTGGCTAAAATTAACTTCTGCAGTCAAGTGTATTATATTTATTTAAACCTCATCACAGGCACATCCCAAAAGCGAGACAGTTCATTTGTATAGCATCTTTTAGACACAAAGGTAACTCCAAGTGCTTTAACAAAAAATACATTAAAATCACATTAAAAGAATATGAGAAATATGTGGATTTATAATCAAATGTAACATCATACAGAAACAAATTAAAGAATAAATATAAAGAAATAAAAGTTATAGTTTCACACATTCATGGAAGCTTGAGTCCACTTGAACTCCAAACAGAAAGAAAGAAGCTCAAAACTGTAGTTATGAGTCAAAGCTTAAAGGATATGTTCACATTTAAAGCTATTATATGTAAGATTTTCACATTAAAATGTCTATAAATACTAGACCTATATTTTATATTTTGTTGAGTTGTACATTATCCCAAATGTTTCCAACCATGTTCAAACCCAGAGAAATCCTTCATTTTATTATATATTTATATATATATATTTATATTATATATATTATATTTATATAGGTAACACCTGTTGCCTGTCAATGGCATCATTATCCTTTTTGCTCATGCATCAGTGTTGTGGTTGTCTGCCAGAAGCTGTCATAAACTGACTTTTTATCCAGTTTCACATTTTTATGATTTACATTTTTAATCTATTTCAACCTTATGAAGGATTTTAATCATTGATGTCTGGATCTTAAAGTTATCAGAGAAACAAGCTGAGCTAACGTAGCAGCAGCTCAGCAATGACTTCTATGAGGGGCTTCAGGCTTTTACTCAAAGACTGTTGGAGATCTTGCTCGAGGATGTGCGAACTGGATCTGCTGAATTTCTCATAAAGGCTTTGGTTGGCTTACAGTATTTGTGCCCAATCGTCTTTCAATGAAATCTGCATCTGGGAAACGGATCACTTTGTGGACGCTATTGCAGGGAGGAAGGATCTAAAACACGCGTAATAGGGTTTCCAATGTACGTACATATGAGCATGTGAATATTGTTTGAAGAGAAAATGTGAACCTAACCTAATAATGACTAAACCTCATCACCAGCTACGCCTCCACGAGCCCAAAGGATTAAAGGAAACAAAAAACACAGGGATAATGCAGTTTACTGTAATCATTTTATACAACGTATATGGGCTTTTGTTCCTTCTTGTTGCCATCTGAGGCTGCCAACATGTTATGCTGCCTTATGCAACATAAAATAGATGCCTAAATTCTCTCTCTGCAGTGGGGTATGCAGGACGTGGTGTCAATTTCAAGCCTTGGAAAGCTGTTTTCCTTGTAACCATTTCCTTCGTTCATAATTAATTGGGACTTAATGTATACAAAGATGCTGCAGTTCCAATATGCGCAGAGCAGAAAGGCTGCTGACTGATGGCGAAGAGCGAGTGGTGAGCCGTGTTGATTTCAGAGGGAGGCATTGTACTGGCATGAAGGTGACCTTGTGGATCAATCTAAGGTCTATTAATGGATGTGACAGTGTTGTGCTCTTACAGCAGTTTCTGAAAAATAAATGAAACCCTGCATGCAGCTCAAGTAGGTCAAATTTCAAAATAAAAAGCAGAATTATGAGACAATAACAGAAAATAAATCTCATGGGAACGTTGACAATATCGGCCCCTTAATCAATTTATCAAAGTGTAAAATCATAATAGTACCACACAGTTAGTGAATACAAGCAATTACTGTATGCAAATAACCTGCAGTAATACATGTATCTCATGTGTGTTTTTTCTGTGTGTACATGTTCATACGTATGTAGCCACACACCCACACCCACACACACACACACACACACACACACATTACCCTCTTCTTGTTCTCCTCTAATCCCTTCCCTATTCATGTCCCTCCATCTCTCTCATACTCTCTTCATAAAATGGCTCTTGAATTAAGGAGATCAGAGGAAGACATTTGGGCCTTAAAATAGCTTGTGTTTGCATGAATGTTTCATGGACATTTTCTCCTGTATCTTGTGCTGTGCAATACTGGTTAATTTTTTAAATGAGAAAAAGGTAGATATATGTTTAAGTAGAAGGATATGTGTTGGCCTTCCACAAGGACAACCACAATGAGTGTATGGAAAATCTAGCTTAGAAGTGGGGTAACAAAGTTTCAAGGCTGCACTTTTCAAAAGGAGGAAGAAACTATGCCATTAAATTACATACTTGACATGTGTGGATTATAACAAAGAATTTGTCACATCTTGAACACGCAGTAAAAAAGAAGGTTTTTGGTTCAACTTTTAGTTTTAGGGTTTGCTTGTTAAAGAACCACCAGTGTCGAAAGGAGTTTAGTGGGCATCCTAGCGGATGCAGAATTGCCAACGCATCTGGAAATACCGCTCGGCGTTACCATTAGTGGTGTCGGAAAAAACTAGTGCTTTGCATGAAAGAACTTTTGAAAAACATAAAAAAAGCCCTATCTCAGCGCAGCGTTGGGTTTTCGTCCTTTTCTGGACTACTCCTCCAAAAATGGCAAGTTCAACGATGGCTCGGCCTCCACCAGTTCTAAAGGTAACTTTTTTTTTTCCAAGTGATTAATAGAGAAATAAAACAACATATGAATATTATATTCTAATTTCTACCTACCAATAGATCCCTCCTAAAAATGTTACACACTGGACCTCTTAGGGTCACCGCAATATTAAATTAAATGTTCATTAAATCCATATTTCATTAAGCACAGGTTCGGGTAAAGGCAGATTATGCTGCTCTGGTAATTGATAAATTACATTAAATTGACGTTGCTCAACTCCACAGTCCTGTTTCTTTAGTCTCTCGTGTCTCAAATGCAAAATGCCTTTAAGAGGGAACACCGGCAACAACACTGGGAATGTCTTCCAACCAAGTTTAAAATGAACAGTGTTAATTACTACCACTAGTGGAATAACTGACTGGATGAAATGGCATGGTCAAATGAGCCCTGCCTGCACACAATGGAAGGCATCAGAAAATAATAAAGATACAGCAAATAAGATCTTCTAAAGACTTTTTTTACTCAGAGAGCAAGCCAGTTTAAATTCACTTGAAATACCTCTCAATACCTCATATTTAATTATATTAAGCTGAAGTGGGCCTGATGGTAATACCTGTTAATAATGTTTGGTCCAATTTGTTACATCAACAAAACTGAACTGAACTGAAGGCATTTTCTTTTCTGACTTAATAAAATTGATTGAAAACTGGCAGATGTGTTTAGTCATGGCTGCCAAACATAAATGGACATTATAACCAGAAAACAATGACATGGAGACTAATTGCATACTTTGTATAATTTTGCTGCTTTGCACACGCATGGACATTTGTGTTTCATGTTTGTTCCTTGCAGGGATCACCAGAGGGACTAATTAAAGTTTGTAAGCTGAGTTAAGTTTAAACAGCTGTATAGCTGTACAGCTGTATCTACTAACAATGTGGTGTGGACAATAGTTTACACTCATCTAAATACATGTGAGAAACTAATATACATGAATGCGTGCACATGCATGCTCAGGCCCTTACGTTGGCTTGGATGCTTCTGCTTGATCGGTCTGGAGTTTCTCGCCTCCTTCCACCTCCATGGTGCAGTAGACAATCCTGTTCGGAGCCAGAGACTTCAGCCCCTGTACTTCCATGATCACCACCTAGGAAGCAAAGACACTATAGTGAAGGCTGGCAACGAGGAGTGATTCATCTCTTAAAAGAGGTCACAGAGCAAAAAGTCAAGAGCCAACGTGCAGGCGGCAAATCCTTTTAGTTTTAAAGATATTTTAGAAATAGTATCCCAGCCACAATCACTATTTACTCTAGCTGCCAGTGCCCTCACATTACTAAACTGTCAATTTTAGTGGATGTTCTGCTAGAAAAGACCATAAAAATTACAGCTATCCTTCCTGTAATGTACAACTCTCTATCACTGAAACATTACATCAAATCTACTAGGTATAAGATTTGATGTAATGTTTAGTGTGGTAGCAGTTTCATCTTTAATCGCTCATTTGAGATTACAGTATAGTACTAACACTGCCGGGGGTAACTACTTATATTGTAGCTATAAATTCCTAGTGGGACAACCAAAGGGAGAAATATGTTCTGTCAGGAAAATGCATCCACTTTGAATGAAAGCATCCAAAACAAAACAGATCATCTAAATAAATGTCATTTCACTGGGGTTTTCTATATATTATTTATATGTCCAGTCATCCCATAGATGCATACTAGGCTGGCACAAATGAATAAAAACATTACCTAAATTGAAATAACCAGTTAAAGGATTTTCTAAATCAAAGTGATTGATAGTCATTTACAGCTGATCAAAAATAAATTGCCATTTAAAACAATTGTTAATTCTAGACTAAAGTACAAAAATCATCCAGGACTTATAAGTATCTCTGAACACCATCATCATCATCATCATCATCATCATACTAATATTTCCATGTTGTTATCCCACATGGATAAAAAGGACTTAAGTTCTATATTACAGCTGATTCCAACTAAATTCTCTAAAGATTTTCTGGTTTGTTGCTGAGGGATTTCTGGCAGCTGCTGCAGCCAACCACTTGGAGAGTAAACAGACTTGAAGAATGAGGCTTTACCAAAGCACTATGGAATTACCACCTCACATAGAAATAGCTAATTGAGGCTATTGTGCAAATAAATTCAGCATTCAGATTCCATAATGGTGTACCCACTTCTGTGTGAAGGAACAGTGTCACATTCTTTGCACATTATGTATTTCCTGATTCTGAAATAGCACTGCATCATAAGGAATGAGGTGCGATTGCTCCCTGTTCTGTGGTGATAGCTCATCTCAGACAAGCTGATAACAAGATGAGTCACGTTCCCCCGTTAAAGAGCGGGTAAAAGGGTTTGTGTGTGTGTGTGTGTGTATGTGTGTGTGTGTGTGAGTCTGTTCTTCACATGGCATCTGTTCAACCCCCTGAACAGGTCTTCTGTCTGTTCCTATACTTAGTCTCGAGCAGACAAGTAGTCAACGACAGCTCTGATTTATGAATTCTGGTTTAGGCGGATGTAGTTTGAACTGACTTCATATATCCTAATGTGATTAATAATCTGGCTATAGTTGACAAATCCTCAGAAATATGTCAAAGTGATCAAACCTTTGCAATAGTGTTCACATACATTTGATTAATAAATTAATTTCTAGCCTAATTTCTAACGCACCTCCAAAGTGAAGGACAGAACCACATCAGACTTGGACAGAGTGTTCTCGTCCTCCTGGCCCATGTCGATGATGGAGGTGTTGTGTCCGCGTTTCAGCTTTTGGAGCTTGAACTCCCCTCCCTTGGACACAGGCATGCTCTCCAGATTGGCCATTAGCTGATTCACTGAGGACTTCAGCTCCTCAATGTACATGGCCTCCATCTCTTTAGACACAAATTTGGGGAACTTGCCACCCTGTTGGCAAAACAGCAAACAAGACTCAGTAAACCATCACAGTCTTAATTAACAATGAGGTAAACATTGGTGCTTCCAAAATGCTAAAAACAGAAAAAGGAAGATTAGTGTGGGTGCGTCTTTTTCAGATGGTGGGTATCTAATTTAGTGTAAAAGAAATATAGTAAAATTTTAAATAGTGCAATCTTTTCAACTGTGGGTGGAAGCGCCCACTATAATGTTTACACAAGTTACACCATATTAGTGACATATTAACAATAAAAACAAAGCATATTAAAAACAAGTCAAACAGTCCCCCGCAGAGTCTGACTCACCCTGGCAATCTGGTCCGCCATCTGAAGACGACCATCCAGCTCTCTTCTGATCTGAGCAGCCTGCTCATCCAGGTTGTCCAGCTATTGATCAAAAGAAAAGCATGTCAATGAGGTCACATTTCGAGCCCAGCATACTTTTAATACAGCCAGGGGTCGTGTCAAAGGTGGCCTACATCTCCCAGCATAATTTTTCTTACCATAAGAGACGATGAATTTAAGAAAGAAATCCTTACCATGTTATGTATTTTTAATATTAAAATTTACATATAGAATAAATATTCTTAACCCAGTGCATGCTGAGATACCATCAGCCCCTTGTGAGCTGCACAGAAATGAGCTGGTAGAAAGGATGGGTGGTTTGACATCCTGATACCTCCATAATGTTCAGCAACACTCAGTGAAGTCATTTTGGTTATGAACATGATGTGCTTGAAACAGAAGATAGTCCCAATTCTCGATTTTAACAAAAAAATACAGAAAGAGACTGAACACTTCCATTCATTCATAAATTTAAAAGCACGCTGCTAACTTTTTGACCACTAACAGCGCTATAGATAGCACCTGGTACCTGTTTTGGTTGTATTATTCATGTTTTTATACTGCATGATTTTCTTGAACCTGGGGCAGTTCGGTGGGAGATTCAGTTGTGTTATACTGGTAATGGCTAACATAGCTAATTTAGCCTTGAACCACTAGCCTTAAGCAGAGATGAGGTGCAGGCTACAGGTCTGGAAATGCTCTAAAGGTCTGGAAAATTAAGCAATATTTGTGATAAATAATAAATAAATGAATTTTTTTCCCCAGTTATTTCTACCTCCACACATCTACAGTAGATTAATTTTTCAAACCTTTTCAGCTTCAAGTGACAGCATTTTTTGACAGATTTTGTGCAGCTCCCTCTAGACCCAAAAAATGCTTTAAAGGTTTATCACATAAGCAGCAGTGCCCCCCAAACCCTGTAAACAGACTTTGATAAAAAGTCAGTGGTGTTGCCCTTTAATGCTAACTGTGAATTATGGCAGTACTTAAGCTAGACCACATTAACAAGCGGGTTGACGCAAATGTGACTATGCAATCCAAAGGTGCTCACGCAGATTGGTAATGACGACAAATGGTAAAGCAGGGCATAAAAAGGCTAATTAGAGCTCCAGTTAGTCCTAACGGGCTGCAATCATAGCAGCATGGTGTGGCAGCACACATGAACAGATCAAAATCAAAAGGAAATTAATCACTCCCTCATAGGAACCATGCTGCCATCACCATAGAGACCATGAATGGACCACTGTTTGTGGAGAGGTCTTTTTGGAAGTGTTGAGTGTTCAGAATTTTTCCTTTTCTTGTTGATTTCAATCAGCAGAATGAAAATTCAGCTCTCTGACGGTTGAGCTGAGAGAAGGGCAGTAAAAATAAAGATCAAATCTGTAAATTAAGACAATCAAATACATTCACATGGATAAAGGAAAGGTTTTGATTTAAATAAGCAACTTCACACTGTTTTGGCATATTGAGAAAAAAACTGTGGTAATGTAATTTCTTTAAAATCTACCTGAATAACACAATATCAGCTCTGGGGAAAATAGGCCTGACATCTGTTAGCCTAGTTTTTGCCCTAGAGTAAAAAGCAGAACATTTCATGGCTCTCTCACATCAATATTAAATGAGAGTTTTATATTAGCTGACACAAGGATATAGAAGAGACGGCTGATGTCTCTCTACTGCTCTCTGCTTCTGTATGCTTCACTTTTTCAGTTATTCTTGTCAGATATGATGTTGTGACTCACCAGTCACCACCATTTCCTCTATGAAGACGGTAGGCTAATTGAGACATATCTGCAGCTCAGTTACACCTGGGGAGTCACAAACCTTTCCACACAACCGTGTTGTACAAGTCTTCAGTGAAAAATTAAATATACCTCGTCTCAGCTGGGTGTTGTTATACTTTAAAATCCTTGAGTTTTACAACTTGAGGGGACAATACGAGGCCATAGTTTTCATGGAGCACATATTTCAGTTTATTCTTTTTACAGTGACAAAGTGACAAAGCAAATAGTTGGAATAAAAATGTATCAAAGGAGCGCATTTGAACTGGAACTTGCAATTTGTTAGCAACAAGACTGGCTGTAAAAAACATTTTTTTTATTTGACAAAGCCACCCACCTTTTATACTTTATGAGGCTTTTCTGTTTTAGATTTTTATCACTTTCTAACTTTGAGAATGCAGCAAACCAGACCAGAACAGTTTGAATTTCAGTGCAAGCAAATACAATCTTTTATCCTGACCAATCACTGCAATGGGTAAAAAGACTGAATCTTAATTTTTCAATAAAAACCAGCAGCAAAAGATTGGCTGTAATATTGTTTTCTCTTGTATCTACCTGGAGCAGGCACTGTGTTTTGTAATACCTATGTTTTTAATGATGGTAATGCTGTTTTGTACGTTTAGTATCAATGGCAATCTAACTGATCAACAGACCGTATATAAGGAACCAACCTGAGCTATTACGCTTAAGAAGGCAAGCTAGCAAAAAATGTTTAATAAATAAAGTATAACCTGTTTAAATTTTGATGTTCATCACATCGCTGCATGGTTCCTCCAACTAAGGACCTGAATCTATTTGTGATACAGTGCTCTAAACTCCTCTAGTCGGCTACTGCTGGGACGCTTGCCAGAGCTGACCTCTCTTTGCCTTATGGTATTTCACCCACTTCTATTACATTAACAGGCCCTGTCTTTTAGGCTTGGCCATATTGATTCCCTGCCCCTTCCAGCAATCCTTTTTAAGAAAGAATGAGCTGAAGTCACGGTGCAGCTGTTAACAGGAGGGGAGGGGGGCACAAATAAGAGGTGCTGCACAGCTTGGACTGAAGCTTGGGCGGCTGTGGCGCAGAGGCAGAGCGGGTGGTCCCCTAATCGGAAGGTTGTTGGTTTGATCCCCGGCTCCTGGTGCCACATGTCAAAGTATCTTTGAGCAATATACTGAACCCTGAATTGCTCCCGATGCCGTGCATTAGTTTCTGTTCGATGGGCTTTGCCATCACTGTGTGAATGTGTGTGAAAGGGTGAATGTGGCACGTAGTGTAAAAGCGCTTTGAGTGGTCGGAAGACTAGGCGCTATACAAGTACAGGTCCATTTAACATTTACCATTTGGACTGAGATCAAGTAACACAAAGGACATGGATGAGGAAAAAGAGTGACATTGACAGGGTGGTCTGACATCTGGTCATGCGAGCAGTAAAAACCTTCTTCACTGAAATCTTTGCTTTCTTAAATCTAGATATTTTGCTGATATGGATTTTTCCATCATTACCTATTTCTGTAATTGATTCTGTTCACTGATGTGCGCATTATGAAACGATGTCAGCCAGATGGCATCTTAAATGAAGGAGGTCTAGTGTGTTACCAGTGCTGGCCACTAAACAGCCACCCTGCTACATAACCCAGAGTTCCTGTTTAGTAGAGCACATAATCAGACTTTGCCACCAGCTGCAGCAGAATGTCTGCACTTGCAGCACAGTAGTACTCAGTACTGCTCTGCCACACAGTGACACTTAAACAGTGGTGAGCCTCTTGTGGTAGGCAGTCTCACAAGCAGATTTTTTTTTCTCATTGTCATGTTCAATAGCAGAAAACCAAATTCATCCCCAACCATGACTGTGACTGATACTGATTGCATTTCTGCCTGAGCTGTGCTTCAACGGCTCCTTTCCCACTGCTGCTGGCGATCCTGAGCTGCCTGTCAAAACACTCAGAGTTCTGGGCACTATTGGACTGCGGTGCCAGCAACATCTGACTTATGCGATCCCAAAAGAACTGTCACTGCCATGCCTGGAAATCCAGCAGCTCGGCCTGTCGGTGTCTGACACTGCATTTTTACTGTCTCACATGTGTGCCTACCCCCTCCCACAAAACACAACGGACCTAAATCCATATGGCCAGGCAAATTCTCAGGACTGCAAAATCCTCACCAATACTTCATAACTGAATACTGCAGCAGCAGATAATATTGGTCACTGTGACTATGTGCAGATTGCAGCTCATCTGCAAAATGGCTAACATGTGAGGAGTGACTCTGAAGCATGTAATGTGAAGGGGGATGGGGCCAGTTCCTTGTATACTCCCATCTCTCTTTTGACAGCAGTGAAACGCAGAGACAACCCTGGCTGTGGGAGGAAGTAGAGCTAGAGGTCAGTATCTGAGTGAACTAACAGCCACCCCCTACTGAGCCCCTCAGCACCCCAATATTATCAAGCCTACAACCACTGAAAGGTCACTGTTGTCATTGGCCCACAGGCACGATATAGGTGGACAGGCAATCTCATATAAAATAAGACTGACTAAAAGGTAAGTTTCGCTCTATGTTACTAAAGCTGACAGCAGTACTGCAGCTAAACAAAGGTGACAATGCCTCAGTGTTAGCCAAGCTGACAGCAGGTTAAAGGTGATGGAGCAGAAGCAGGCGGGTAGTTAACAGCATAGCTGATGACAGATTCCCAGGTGGATGCTGGGACATTAGCAGCAGACAGCACACCCAGCCAGGGGCGGTTTCTTGTAGAGAAAAAGGACTGGGCGGGCAGGGCTGGATCAGAACTAGATCGGACCTGGAGGAGTCGAAGCAGCTGGTCTATATTTAGACTTGCTGTGTGAATATGTGTCTCTATGTGTGTTTTATTTGTGAAAAAAAGAGTGCAGTGTGGAAAAAGGCCTCTCTTGTGTGAGTACGACATGCAAAGCATGGTAATTAGAAAATGTGCTAATGGTAAAAAAAAATCAACATCTTAATCAACTTACAGTAAAATCAAAAGAAATGTTTCTTCAATCTATAGTGTGGAGATTGGAGTTTATTTTATCTTTTGATCTTGTTTAAAGCTTCCTCAATCAGTTATTTCATATTGGGCTGCAATGTCTAATGTGAAAGGGGTCATTTATAGGGTAAAATTATTAGCTTTAGCTCTACAGAGCATTTAGGTTATTTCAGGTCATTTGAGCGAAAAAGCTCTAATTAACCCACAGTACGCTACATTCCCAGCACCACGACAGACAGACACAGTTAGTGACTAGCTGGTAAAAGAGCCAGACATTTCCCCAAGGAATACATAGGAACCAAAATAGAGCTAAAAGGACAGTGAGTATTAGCCTTACATTCGTCAGGTCAGGTCATCTGAAACATGACTCCTCATAAATGTTAATGCTGCTCAGTGTCTGCCGCCTGTATCATCAGGCAATTGTTTGGTAACACATTTGCTATACTAACTTCATAGGGTAATAATATTTGGGTTTACAGCTTGTTGCACTGCACCAAACTGGCCAAAAAAAACTACTAAAAAATGACTGCAGTTTACAGAAACATTTTTAAAACAAGCTGATTTGTAACATTACATTACTGGTGATAATAATCCTCATTGGCAGATTTTTCATAAGAAAATAAGGTTTTACAGAATCATAGGAGGTTGGGAAGATGGATTTTTTTTGTAGTGCAGTTACGCTATGATATCTCTTTCAAGGGCAAACTTGCCCTTTTCTTTTTTTTTCTTATAATAAACATTGTCCAGATTCTCAACCACGCTGGTGCAGTCAAGCTTCACCCTGCGTTTCAGCACCACTGATTTCTCAGCTTAGAGGTGGCTGGGCAGGCATAGAAAATGCTTTCATCCTCTCCCAAACCTATGTGCAGTGAAGAGGCTCCATTATGCAATTATCTCAGCTACAGGCTAAAACCAGGAAGAGCTCAGGCCTCATTTCCCAACTAACAGTTGCTGACAAGACAATTTAAGAGGAAAAGGTGGGGGGCTCCTTCAAAGCCTATAAGTGGGAAAGATGATTTGAGTCTGGTCTGTCAGTCTGGGGGGCCCACAGGCCATAATTTACAGCTCTGCGGGGGAGAAAGTGTCATTTATGTGCTTGCGCCTCACTTTGACTCCCAGGCTTAGGTAATTTAATAAACCACTTGAGATTAGGAGTAATTTTAAGTTAGTGAGGCTGGTGTGAATAAATATTAATGATTAAAACACCTCAGCATGAGCATCTGTAATCAGTTAATTGTTTCGGCAAAAATGCCAAACATTCACTGCTTTGCTGCTCTTCTTTGTCATGGTTGATAATGAATTTAATACCATTGAGCTTTGGACTGCTATTTGGAAACCCTAGACAGTGGTAAATGTTTGACATTTTCCTTATTTTTTTCATTTTATAGACAAAATGATTTATTAATGTTAATCAATAAAATTATATCAAAATCTTTTAATGAAATGTAAATAATTAAATTGCAGCCTTAAACAATTTTGCCAGACATACTACATAAAACTTTTTAAAATCTACATCAATATGTTTGATACTAATATTGAACAAATGACTACGTAGAGTGAACAGCTAGCTCATAATCATTTGCAATCATAGAGAAATACGCCTGTGGCTCCATATTTGCAGTCACGCAGCTTCTGAACTTTTTTCAGCTAATTATTTTGGTTTTACTTACTGCATGATTGAGAGTGAGCTGCTCTCATCTACATCCCGAGGGTAGCAAACAAGCTAAAAAATCCACCAAGCAGCAGGCAAAGTTGGCAAATAACTAGCAAGCTGGTAAACAATGTTGGTTGCACCAGCTATGTGGGGAGTGAAGTAGACAATACAGGTTTAGTAACTACTAGTTGGTTTGTAACCAAATCAGCTACTAAAATTGGTTGCACCACGATTACTTGAACGTAAAGTCATAACTAAGACAAGTTGCCAATCAACAATCAAAGATAATGTTCCATCACCATGGTTACCATGTGCATTAGCTTTCTGGCTGGCATGAGCTACTTGGCTTCATGGCAAATCGTAGGAAGCTCGATAATGAAATATCATATCAATAAATTGGGTCTCTACTCGATTAATATGTTGCAAAATGGCTAGCTAGAAGCACCACTCTAAATCAAGGTTCAAGGGCATCTTTATCATCCCTGAAGGGCAATTTGTTATACAGCCAGCAGTATATCCATAATCAACATCACTAGACAGCAAACTAAAACAATAACCAATGAGACAATAAATAAGTAAAGTGATTAATGTTAATGTTGATCCATGTCTGCTGGATGTTTGCTAGCACAAGTCTAAGCTGGCCCAAGCACAAGCTGGTAATATGGTACTGGCTTTATACTGTAAGCTTGTTCTGGAACTCTACTGACCCCTAGTGACCAAACAGTGACAGCATTCACTGTATCAAGAATGCAAATAGAAATGATAAGATTTGTTATATTGAAATATATACTTTTCTTCCCTTGTAAAACATCAACAAGATTAAACATTGATATTGTTCGAGATACTGTTTGAGACTCTTTCTATTGTCTTTCGTTGTTTACATAACACACAATGGCTTAGAAACTATTATCATAGTAAATATCATAAATCCTTTGACAAAGTTTAATAAGAACCTTTTAAATGTCATGCAGTGCGTGATGTGCACTGTTCAGAATGTGCTGTTCTAACAAAGGCATTTTGGATGGCGGATTTAAGAGATTTCAGAATATCTTTTCATGTGCTGGTTGTTACACATTCTCTGTAGCTAGATCACTGATTTCTGCCACAGCCATTGAACTTTAATTAAAAATAAAATCTGAGCCATAACACAGCAAGGTTCTCAAACACAAATCTTTTTGATTTTAGAAGTAAACTATAACATAGGCATCATTAAAATTGCATACATCCTTATATTGGTATAGTTAACAAAATATGGTTTACAAAACTGCTGTGCAATGTAGACACCAAAACCATTTCTTACAGTTGTTTGGCCATGCTTGGTGTCACCACAGCTAAATAATGTGCAGCCATCAGGGAGCGGAGTGTGCTCAGAGTCTGGCTGGCGCAGCCACTGGTTATACCAGTCTAATCAGTCTGTTAGTCATTTCCAGGGGCTGCTCTTACTTCAGCATGAGACAGAAATAGACTAGTGCTTCCTTTCTACTATTTCGATGTAACAGCAAAAAATGTAAATCCCCAGTGATAACAGCTAAAAAAAATGATGGCCTTTGAATCCCAGCCAATCCATGAAAACCTTTCATCAAATTCCAGCAGCCCTGAGCCATGCGGACTAGATTGCCGCGTCTCCTTTTTAGTGAGGATTTTATCATTTAGTAAAGAGCAGTATACAGCTGCTGGTTGCTTACTAAGGAGATGCTCAAAGTCAACATAAGTACAGTCTGATATATTCATTATAAGAGCAAACAAAACGAGAGAGAGAGAGAGAGAGAGAGAGAGAGAGAGAGAGAGAACTCCAAGAACAGCTGGAAAAGCAGCTGAAGTGAAAATTACAATTTTAATTATCTTATGCACATTTTGTACTATTGTGTATACACGTTGGTGTACAAATGTTCAATTTAAAACAAATATGTAACTTTATGTCATTTTTATCTTCCTATCATTGTCAAAGTAGTATTACACCACAGTAACTATGAAGCTGTTCGTACATTGAATTGAATGTTCTTCTGCACCTCGTATTGCTCAGAGTGGGATCTGTTCAGGGAAATGGTATTATGTTCTGCATGCAGATTTCTGACCCTATACTAACAGTTCTGCTGCCAGCACATTGAAAAAAAACTAGGTTAAGCATCTTCAAAGGCTTGGGAAGAAAAAAACGCACAGTGGATTTAGAGGCAATGACGATGTATTGCACCTCAGCATTAGAAGCATCTAACAAATGAACACTGCAGAACAGAGCATATATTGATCTTTGCCAACCAGGACATTTGAACAATACTGAACAATCTAATTTGTTTAACAGCACTTCATGTCAAGTGTGCAGATTTATAAGTTAGCAACTGTTAAACACCTGGTCCAAAGAAATTCAGCATTTTAAAACCTACTGGCTTCCAAAGGGTGTGTCCATTAGATCTAAATGAAATTAAGAGGTACGTCTTTTTGTGCATCACAAGCAGATGTAATTGTGTTGGAGCCCTCCTCCAAATCGTGCCGTGATAAGACTTTTAATCAAGCTCTTGAAGAAAGAATACATTAGCGCCACTTTCAGCATTCCCATAGAGAGCAGTAAAGCAGTAAAGACAGCAAGGGAAGGAGAGTTATGTCTGACACAAGCACCCCAGTGTCCACTATTATCCACCTGCAATCTCAACATATCTCCCCTACAATGAAGTATTGCTGGCCTGCTATCAGGAGATATATCTTGAGGAGACACATTTACTTATTTACTTAAAATATGTCCATTCAAGGCTATAGACGGCAATGACATCTTGTCTATGGCAAAAATTGATACATCAACATCAACAAGAATCATTAAAGGTCCAATGTGTAACATTTAGGAGCATCTATTGGCACAAATGGAAAATAATATTGATAGGTACTGTATGTTTTCATTAGTGTATAATCCCCTGAGAATAAGAATCCTTGTGTTTTTGTTACCTTAGAATGAGTCATTTTTATCTGCAGAGGGAGCAGGTCCTCTATTACAGCTGTCCTGTGGAACCACCATGTTTCTTCAGTAGCCCACAACAGACAAACCAAACACTGGCTCTAGATAGGACCTTTCATGCATTTTTTTGCCAGTTTCATGGCCATCGCAGTTCCTTCTTCACGCTAGGAGGGGGAGGGTGAGGCAAGGTAGTTGTAACTACACCCTAGATGCCCCTAAATCCTGCACACTGGCCCTTTAAATAGTCCATTATCATTAGTCATTAAGCTAAAGCCTAAAGGATAAAAGGGTGATTATTTTGGAGCATTTGTCTAATTAAATATTTCACGGATTATTTTGACATATTTTGTTAGTCTGGTAATTCTATGTTCATTATCCTATTGTCAAACAGTTGTTTGATTCAGATAGACTAGAATATTGTATTTTCATACTTGGTCCAAAGAGTTTTTTAAGACCATTATCAGTTTTTTGCACATTAGGTGAATTGTGCAATGTTCTCTCTGGAAGTGATCAGAAAAGAGAATTTAGTGACCTCAAAAGTTGGTCTACGGTCGTAAAAATGGCCATCATAAGTTCTGAAAGTAGAGATCTTGAAATGGTGATGCCTTCAAATGTTATTTCCAGTTGAGTCCAAAACTCACACAACAATGATATAAAAAAGACAAAACCAGCAAATCTTTACTCCAAAGCATTAATACATTTTTTACTTGATTAAACAAAATAAATGATGAATTGATTCTGAAAATTGCTGCAGATTAATTAATTATCTGTTGAACAGCTAAATTATTCATTCATTCATTCATGATGTATACTGTAATTGATCTACAGTTCAGAGCAATCTTATGTGTGAAAATAAGCTTATAATAGTGCATCCACCAACCTAAACATTATAAAAACTGAAACAATACTGTGCCTGCACTCAAGTGTTTGGAGTGTGAAAACCTTCTGAGACATGTCACCAGCAGGCTTGAGATCTTACCTGACAGGCTTGATAAAGCAGCTGGTGCTCAAACTTCTTGATGCCGAGGATATTCTGGAACATCTCGTACAGCTGGTCCTTGCTAAGGATCAGCTCAGAGGCTGCGCTGGCAGTCATGCGTTGCTGTGCCTTGCGTGGATCCTCATCACCACGGTAGATGGTGTCAAACTTGGCCATCCAGGAGCTAAGCACCGTCTCCTTGCTCAGACCGTCGATCTCTGGAAGGCTGCGGACACGCTTCTCAATGTGCCTCTTGAACACTTCCCTGAAATCACTGGCCGAGAAGCCGCCGCTCTGGACCATTTTAGCCACACGGTCACTCTTTAGGAACACCTACATTGTGAGAGACCAATGTCAATTGCAGTTCTGCAAGTGATAGAGATCCATAATAATGATTGGTAATGGTTTGTTAGTAGATGGTAGTAGAGTACATGGCATAGGAGTTGAAAACAGTAAATGCTTATCTTCATCTATCATTCATCAGCAAAAGGAAACCATTCATTTTGAGTTTTGTTCATTTTGAATTTAAAAAATAGGAAGCATATATGTAAGACCGTGACTCAACACAGTCAAGGCTGCATTCTGTCTCCTGCTAATGACAGACTAACAGGGACAGAGACAGGCGAAGCTATTTTGTCACAGCATCAAGCAAAGTAACCATCAGCGCTGACTGCTTTGTCACACTGACAGTCACATTTTGTTCTTAGCATCCATTATGGCTAAAAAGCAGCGACTACTGTACTGAAACATTGCAGTACAGTGGTAAATTACCCTTGTCATTTGGTTTATGTATCACTGGTTAACAAACCTTTGCAGGCTGAAATTAATAAGATATTAAGTCAGTCTTTGGTGTACTGCAGACTGCAGCATTTAGGAATTTTTTTGCCAAAGACAGCACACAAAGCAACCTGTGATCATCCACAATTTAGCTTAATAATAGGTCCATCGCTGTTTCAATAAACATGCCACTTAAAGTGGACGAGAAAATTAGCATATTATTTTTATTAATTGACTGTTTTTCTTTTAGATAAAATGAAAAAAGATCTAAAAGCTGAAGACAAGGTGCTAAATAACAAAGGAAAAAACATACTTATTATATTGTACTTACATATTATGTTTACATAGTGTTAAAAAGTTAAGTTATGTAACCAGATTCCAAAATTATCAGTGTCTTACCGAAGTCTAGCAAACACACTTCTTAAAACAGGAAGCTTAATTGATTTTAAGAATTCCCAATTAGGTTTTAACTCATATAATTTTCGAGGATGTTGTAGTGTTCATTCAACCTCTTAGCCACACGTGCAATAATATATATCCTTACAACAGTACATCAAGACATATTTGTCTCTACAGCCACAATTGTATAGAATGACCAAAAACAAGGGACATTTTTATATACTGTAGCACTGCATACTACTTATGTTCTGTATTATAATATATATATTTGTACCTTTATTGGAAGAAAGTGACAGGGCCCATGTATATAGAGAGAAGGAAAAGACAAATGCTGGAATCAAAATAATTATGTCGTGTTTACATGTTACAAGCCTTAAATCTGCTTCATTATTTAATAAAAATGTGTTTTAAAGTGGTAAGACACTGATGACGGTTGGATAAGACGTTTTTGACTGGATACATATTTTAAACCTTCCAGACTTTTGGGTATAATCACCCTCCCAGCTTTAAATCACAGTATATTTGGTTAACTGTCACATACAGGAGAGGTCATCTTGTAATTAACTTTCCTGATGGTTCCAATCTCAGTTTTTCATAATGGCTACGCTTGTTTTTCCGTAAGGATTTGACCTTTGATGTATGCCACTATCTCCCCTGCTTTCTGTACTGTATGCATGGTAATAATGACTTTTTCATCTGTGGATTGAATAGTGAGGTTGGAAAAGATGGCTGTGTCAGCCACATGCTCTGACTCATAATCTGCGCAGTGAAAAGCTTCAGCCACCATTTTACCACTCAGCTGTCTGAATACAAGCATTTTGACATGGGATAGCAAGAGGATTGTGTAGTGCTTTTCTGACTGAAAGCTGGTCATTTATGGTTTTAAACCTGGTACAAAGGTGCACTAAAATACAGATATTAATAGACGATGAATATTCAGCTGCATTTTTAAATTTCTTATATGAATGACGTATGTAACAATAGCACAACACATTCAGTGATTCATTTGCAAGCATCGAGTCCTAGCACTCAAAATGGTTTTGACTGCGATTGTGCTGCCATGGTTATGGTGTGTTGGTACCTCATTGTAGCTCTGTACAGCATTGATGAATGCCTCATCAGCCACAATTTGTGTGTCTCCATTGAGGAAAGCCTGGAAACGATCCTTGGTCTGCTGAAGCTGCTGCTTGGTTATCTATAGAAAGGGCAAACAGAGGACACTCCAGCATTAGAGCCAGCAAGGGAAATGTGTGAAAACAAGCAGACATTAGTTTAAACAGCAATAATATACACCAAAGTTTGAACAACTTATTCTGGGCGCAGGGTAAGCAATGCATCTGTTTCCCCCAAAGCTTCCTCAAGCTCCTCATGGGGCAACACTAAGCACTCCAAGGCCAGTTGAGAGTTGTAATCCCTGTAGTGTTCCCTAAGTCTACCTTTGCATCCCTTTTTAAAAAGTCATGCTCTAAATACCTCCAGAGGTAAGCGGCCCGAAGGCATTCTTACTTACAACTGGCTGCTGTCAATGCGAAGGAGCATCATCTCAATAACAAGGTCCGCCCAAATCTCTGAGATCCTCGTACTATCACATGGAGTGAAAGCAGGTACCTCATCTCAGCTGATTGTACCCACTGACTCATTCTTTCAGTCTCTAAGCAGAGATTGTGACTTCAGGTCAGAGTAGGAACTAAGATTGAGAGCTTTGTTTTATAGCTCTGCTCTGTCTTTACTACTTATACTTATTATACTTATCTGATACAAAGCCTGCATTACTCGGCCAATGTTACAGACCTTTTTATCATCGTTCATGAATAAAATCCTGAGGTACCTGAATACTTCCACTTGGATACTCCCCCCTCCTGACCTGAACTGAGCAATCCACCAGCCTGGCTGCATCAAACTCAGCTGCACACTGCTCCAGTGGACCTTGTAGGTCATGGCCCAGTGAAGCCAAAAGGACAACATCTTCCATAAATAGAAGCGATGCCACCCTAATATCACCCAACTGGGCAAACTTCAGGCCTCCAGGCTGTGCTTTGATATCCTGTCCATGGATATCGCAAACAGGCGAGGCGATAAGGCATGCCCTTGTCAAAAAATTAACATACCTAATGTTCTGCTTTTTATGACACCCATAATGAAAGACTAGTGAGTAGAGTGGTATAACATCACACTGCTTTTAACCATGCTTGCCACATTGCTTTAAAAAATTAAATCATGTCTCCCATCACTTAATTTTATTTTTCCAATACTTTAACTTTGAAAACTTTAAAAAACATACCCACTTGTCTCAACTATACTTTGTGTTTAGTGCTTAATTTGCAAATGTTAACATGCTGATACATTAAATTAGGATGGTAACATTGTCACTGTGAGCATGTTAGCATGTTAATGTTAACTTTTAACATTGCTGTAGGCTTTTAGTCTTGTTCAGGTTATGTCTGTTATACTATTAGTAACAAAAAGCAGATATAAAGCATTTATGTACAATTAGACAAAATTATTATAGTATATATTATATTATAGTAAATTTATGAAAATGTTCTTCTGCTTTTTAATTTCTGGAGAAAAATGTAAATTTTTTTAAATTATATTTTCTATTACACTCAACAATCTCTCTTTTATTAACAGATTAGGCCAGGGAGTGTGTTGCACACGTGTGATGTTTTCTCCATCCCTCCCTTTGTTTCACTTTCAATCGTCACCATAGTCTAAATGTCCTTGCATTGATTTCACACATGGTTACTGAGTCAGTGACCTAATCATCAATAGCCTGACAATCTCCCTCTGACAACTGCTTTCAATCTACAGTTCAAGCTGTTGTGTATATCAAACAAGCACAAGGACCTGCTGGTAACGTGTGTGTGTGTGTGTGTGTTTGTTCGCCACACATTGCAAGTGACAGACTCTGGTGTAGGAGTGAAATGGAAAAGTACCACGTATCATGCGCTTTGAGGCAATCTCAACACCATCTGTGCGTCCGTCGTACTACTCCAACCACTTCAGTAATGTTCAGAAAATGTGGATCATGTAACATAAAATTTCTCTATCATAGTAAAAATGGTCTAATAATAAAGGTTTACAAAGGTGCATATAAATATAAACCAAAAACGGATACTCCTACTTCATCCAATTCACAATTGTAGTGGAAGTGTGAATCGCAGGATGATAAACCACTTAATGTCCAAACATAAAAAACAGCACATCAAAAAAACATCAGAGATCAATATTTGTGTTTCTGCTTCAAGGTTTCAGGTTTATTCATCTTTGCAATCAGCGATATGTGAGATTACAGGGGAACATGTGGACTATCCCTGCTATGTTTTAATAGACCATGGTGTTCAAGGAACATCCTGAGGCAAGAAATGTGAATATTAACACCAGTATGCAAATCAACCTGGTCTGTGGAGGCTGAAGTCAACATACTTGTACTTGGTTTCTTGTCCATTTGTGAAAGTGAGAGGGTGAGGATGAATACATCACTCAGTTTTCACTTTGTATTGTCATAATGTACATTTTAATATAGTATAAAATGCTACTATAATATACTATAATATATGCGTATATATAAAATGACTACTGTTGAGATTACAGTAGTATTACAGACTCATTTCCTTTACTTCCTTTACTCCTTTTCTGATGAAAAAAAGTACTGTTTTGTAAGCAGGAGGAGTCTTATGAAGGGTAAACATTTTTAATTAAAAGGAATAAATGGAAAAAAAATGTGTGCATACATGCTCAGGCTGAAGTGAAGGCATGCTGAGTGATGAGCTACAATCAATTTACCAACAGGGAAAGCAGAACTAAGAAATCAGTATGAATAATGTGTAGTATACTGAGGCAGAATATTGGCTGAGATGCTTTCTGTTGAAGGGCTGCTGGGCTTTTGAGAAAAGGTACAAAAACAGACTTGAACCAAGCTGAGTGAAATGTTCCAGGGCAAGGCTAGCACTTACACCCCTAGACCTGAGGTCACACAAACACTGCAGCTTTCTTGAATGCAGCCTAACATTGATACATAGCAAAAAGTAAAGTGTCCTGAAGAAAACTGATCTTTGATCGGTTGTATTGTGTTTTGTCAAGGAGCTATTATTAGAGATGGAACAATGAGTCAGTAAATAGATTAGTTGATTGACAGAAAATTAATCTGCAACTATTGATAATTGATCATGTTTTCAGTAAAAAAAAATTCAGTGTCTCAAATGTAAGGATTTGATGAACTAAATATTTGGGGGTTTTGATGAGCATTTTGAAGATATCAAGATCTGAGAAATTATTATTAGACATATAAAACAATCAATGGAGAAAATAATTGTGTAATCGACAACACAACTAACAATTAGTGGCAGCCGTGGCTGTAATCTATTATGTGTCCAAGAGACAGAGTGGCCTCTATTAACCTTACATATTGACTTTGTATTCACTATAGCTGTAGGAGAATCACAAAGTTATTACAATAAACTCTAAGAGATAGGGTATTGGCAGTCAGCCAAACACTGGCAGAAGACATTTATGTTTCACCTGAAGATTTTATCATGAAAGGTCAAAGCTAACAATACTTTTGTTTCTGGTGACAGTTTCTCTCGGCCGGTCTGACTTAATGTGACAACACAGCAAGCTGCAAACTCTGTGTGTGCATGTTATATGGAGAGCTAACACTGACGTACACAGCAGTAAACCAGGTGAAATGTGGTAAAAAGAAAAAGAATAGTTCAGCTGCATACAGTATTTATGACTTTCAGTTCTGCCTGCTCTTTATTTCATTGCTGATTGGAGAACTGTGCTGATTAGTAACCAAGTTGATGGATGAGAAAAAATGCTTCCATTTTCATCAGTATTTCCAGACTCCCAAGACATACTTTCCTGCGTTGCTCTTATTGATTCTCTCTCTGTGGCTCTTATCAAGATTGCAGTGTTACACTGTGATTCATTGGCTTGCAACGAAGTGGGCAGTGACATTAATCACCCTTCACATATCAATAGAGGGAGCATGCACATTGCATTGACCTGATTTACAGTAACTTCATTACAGTTCAAAATGACTATGGATCTGAGTTTAGTTCGACCATGTGGCTAATACAATATTTGAGTCACTGTGAAACATTTAATGACCTATGAATCTTTACTTAAAATCTGTTTTCATAATGAATTATACATATTTTTTGTAGTTTAGGTCCCTTAAACTGTATATAACTACTTGATATGGTAATTTTCCTGTTTAATATTGGAGATAAACAGATGGTATAACATGAAAAGTCTGTCAGCTTCAACTAAACGTCATTTCAAAATATATACTGTATGTTTGCTATCTCACAGCCTATTGAGCCCCTAACACAATGTCATAGTTTAAAGCTCCCTTGGGCACATGTCTTGTAAAATGAAAGGGGCCTTTGGAGATTCTTCAGTGAACTGAAAAAGATTGTTTCATACTGCTTTGTCAATATGTATTTGGTCTATTTGGCCACCATTTTCTTTCATTTGAGTAGAAGTATAGATTTGTGGTGGAGTAATTATAATGATATTTTTGTAACATATTTTTGTATAAACTGTAAAAGAAAACTAAAGGGGAATTACTTATTCTAAAGGAGGTTCAAATGTTCAATGTGCTGTCAATCATATAAGCAATTTGTAAATTGTAGAGACTATTTAGGGTCATAGCCAGGAGGTCATGAATCCAACATGAAGGTCTAAATGTTGCTTCAAGGCCTTTTCCACACTGCCAGGAACAAAACTCTGGTAAGAAAATATTGATTCCTCTATTTATTTATTCATCAGTTGGCCTAAAATAAATGAAATTTAAATATATTAGGTCTAAAAAATGCATAACAAAGTCTGATAGAAAGGCGTGTAGGATCAAAAACTCAAAAAGCCTGCCTGTGTGTAGCTGCTGTGCAATGTATCGTTTATAACATTTGTTTATAAGTTATAAACTGTAATTATTATTAGTATTAGTAAGTATTTTTATCTTCTCCTCAGTTGATCATTCATCATTCATCTCATAATTCTCTCTTTAATGAAGGAGAGAGTGAAAGATGAGTACAGATCATATTCAGATATTACAAGTGATTATCAGGCTTTTGAAGAGCAGCTTTTCTTTGCGTGTGTATGAATAGTGCATGCAGCAGGTTACATAACACCTGTCGTCCACAATAATTGTATATAATGATTAAAACTGTCTTCATATGTATTATACTATCTACTAAGGCTTTTATTCAACAAGGCTTGTGAGGTATGCAACATATCAGCTGTCTTTGTAGTGCTGCGATGAGTGGAGTAATTAGCTAAATGAATGCAGTAAATATACTGTAGCTGGTGTTGTTCAGTGCAATAAAGCCTCTGCTCTGCTGACTCACGCTTTAGAGAAGTTACATAACATTGAAGAGGAAACTTAAATTAAGGTGTTTTCCAAAATGGCTGGAAAATACAGTTGATGTTTTCAGTGGTGGGCAGCGGTACACTAATTAATTAATTAAAAAAATGACCAAAATTATACTGTGCGTGTTAATCTAAGGATTGAGGCAACAACTAAATCTAAAAATGAAGCTAAGACAAACAAGTTTTTATATAAAATGAAGAGCCTAAATATCAACATTGTTATGATATACTGCAAAGATTCATGTTAACCTAAAAAAGGAGGATAAACTTTACTTTCATGATATCAAACATCAAAAAGAGTTAAAGTAGGGAAATCATGCAAACTAAATGTTGTTATTGTTTATAAATCTGTTTGCTCAGGAAAGAGCTGCCAACCAATGCTGATGTTGGTTTTCAGCAAACATGTTATGGTTGAATCCTCTGGCCAGACAAAGCATATTTCAGTCATGTTGCAGATGACACCACCGGCCCACATCTGAGTAAACAGCAAACACGAGTACAGGAGCAAGCGCTGCATGACAGCTGCACAAAATCCACCAGCAACAGGCCTCATCAAACACAAAACAGCAGCATCATGTAGTGGCTGTGGTCACAAAACTACAATTATACAAGGACAGATGCACTATCTATTATCCCCAACCAGACATGCTCGCATAGATTTGTTCTGAAGGCAGACGCGCACACACACAGAGCATTGTGTGAGTAAATATCACTCCACTGGGTTAGTAAACAGCCAGGTGTATACTATACAGACAGAGCCTGACACACGGCAAACAGGGATAAAACAGGGAGCTCTGGCTCTGTATAACCAGTCTCCACACTGTTGTCATATTCAGTTGTGGCACTGATACATACAGCAGAACACTGTGTTCACAACCAGCTAAGCCCCTTCTTGTAACAGTCATCCATTATCACACCACCAACTCACTGGCAGCAGCCATACAGCTCAGCTGGTTCCTCATTATGCTCATTCAGTCACTGAGCAGAAAATAAGCACTTACCCTAATATAATGTAAATGGTATGGACATGTGAGCTTACATAGGATAGAGAGGATACAATCAATGGGATAATTTGCATAAATTGGGTCCAAACTTGTAAAATCAATGCAGTCTGTTCCATAGAAGTGCTTTTTATTTGTTTTGTCTAATTTTATTTTTTTATTTTTTATTTTTCTACTTTAACTAAATTTCTAAGAGAAATGTTATAGTTACCTGCTACTTCTCAGTACAAGTACAATTTTGAGTATTTTCGTGAGGTATGACTAATTTTGTACTTTTACTTGAAATTTTATGTATACTTCTTATTATATTGCATGTCCAGCAACCCTACTCGCTAATGTTATATCATGAAAATCTTGCAGATTGACGGGAAATCTTTTTTTAAATTATTAATTAGATTAATCAGTAATTAAAATAACAGTTACATTTCTGGTACATAGCAGTTAATTATAAGCATTTCTTTCAAAATCAGAAGAAAATATCTTCGTCCTGCACTTAAAGTTAGGTGAAGAAAAATTATTTTCAGTACAGCTTTTTGATATGAAAGTCCAACCAATCACTGAGTGCTCCAAGTTAAATTTGGTCCTTGTACTACTTGAAGGTTAAGGCTGTGCTCTAACATTAAAAAAGGTCAAGCTTGAAAATAGCTTCATTAAAAGCAGATATTTGACACTTTTAAACTAAAAAAATAAAAAAGTCTCTTATTTAAAAAAAAGTGATTTATTTTTCATTTATCTCCTGTGTCCTTGTGTGATAGTGTTTCTTTTTGTCATCTTTCACAAGAGAAAGTACGTACTGCAGTGCTACAAGTCTATTTTATATTGTAGAGCACACAAAGCTTAGTGTGCTGGGTCTGTATCTCTATCTGAAGATGGTGCATTACTTTCATCAAGAATCTAAGACATAAATCCTTTCCTATCACCCTTCAATCACAAATCACTTACTGTCTTTTTCCTCTTTTCTCTGTCTAGTAAATCTCTCTTTCACGTTACTTTTAAAGGTGATTATCTCAGACATTTATTTGTCTATGCCAATCTGTTTGTCTGCCCAATAATGTTTGCATCGTGTTTATTCATCAGTAGGAAATTAAAGTAGTGAAAATAGATCACACAGATTACACTAATCAGACTTTCGAAACAGGGTCTGAACTTGAGTGTTCAGTAACACTTTTGAAGATTGTAGAAGAAAAGGAAAAGATGTGTACTAAATATTTCAGTGTCAGTACTCCACCAATTTATCACTGCACCGCTTGTCGTTGTCAAATTCATGACAGACAAAAAAGAAAAAATACTATTTAAAAACCGATCAAAATTGATTATTTTTTCACATTCTCTTTCCTTGTCAAAACCTGCCATCGCAATGTGGGGTCAATGTAACTACCCACAATGCAACTCAATTGCTGACAGTTTAGTCTGAGATTTGGGTGTGTTATGCTAATAGCAGCTAATATAGCCTCAAGCCGTTAGCCCCAAGCAGAGTTGAGGAGTGGGTTACAAATGTCCAGTAAGCTTACGTCCTAACTTTACACCCAAATGTTTTTCATTTTCAAACTTGTAGTCTTCTGCACCAACCACTGCGGACTCAAATGAAATCACTTCGCTTCGCTTTAGCTTACAGCTCCGCTGGAGACACAAAGGGCTTTATTCAACTTATTTCATATATGCAGTCATACTTTACCAAGACCTGTAAAACAGACTTTGATATGTAATGACATGTGCTAAGAATATCTGAAGGTTGAATTTTAAAAATCATCGTAAGTTTTGTGAAATTAATAACAGAAGAGTTATGACCTTTACACTTAATGTGAAGGCCAAACAGTAAAAAGTTATTCTTGTGCTTTGTTTTTGCATTTTAGTATTAATGATAAGGCTTCTTCTGTCATTTTACATCAGTGTTAGTGATCAAAGCAATTATTTTGAGCAGAAAGCAGAAAGCCTCTGCAACACATTTAGGTTTGGTGTTTGACAGTAATGGGAATGGTCTTCTGACTCTGACGCTGATGTGAAACCTATAATAACACAAGAAAAAAACTTTAGAGTGAGTATCTACCTGACATCCAGCCTTCAGTTATCAAAGAAAAAAGGAAAGAGAGGTTCAACGAAGGACTGCTGTAATGATCCTGCTATAGCTCTTACCTCCGTCTTCTTTTCTTTAATGTGGAAAATCTCCAGTACTCTCTCTCTGTCTCTCTCCTCTTTGTCTTTTTCCAGTCATGCCCTAGTGATTTTCCCTTTGAAGCAATGTTTCATATAGTTCAATATAAACACACACATTTACACAAATACACTCTTGTATCCTTAACGACCACCAACAGCTGCCTGCCTTAAATTCACTGACTCAAAAAACATTTCTAAAAGTGTGATAATGTACATTGAGTTCATCAAAAAAAAAATCCAAGAAGTTTTCTTGTTCAGTGATTATAACTTCCATACCTCATAATTATTACTTAGAATCTGATAATTATGAGAAAATGATCTTGTAATTATGAGGGAAAAAATACAA
>NW_023339740.1:15880583-15905955 GCF_004916995.1 Morone saxatilis | reverse complement strand
AAGTATGTGATTATAACAGTTTGAGAAGACGGGAACGTGATGACACTGACTGATCTGCTTTGGTTTAACTACTTGGTGTGACGCATGTAGAGATATTAACATGAATGAGTAATGTAAATGAAATTATGATTAGCATGTCAAAGACTGAACAGGCTTCTGTAGTCACTGGAATTGTTCAAGCACAAAAACACAGAGTACATTGATCTATTTGAGGTTGCTCTAGCAGACTAGGTTCAAACCTACATATTTAAATTGTAGCAGTGGTAGAAAGTAAACTTGGACCCCAGCTATTTTATCACAACACAATTATAATGAAATGCTGAATGGGAAAATGGCAATTACACAATTGACAGACTATTTTGACAAGTTATTGATCATTTAATTTATTTAGTTTTTAGTTTTTTAAATTAACATTATTTAGATTTTTCCATTCAGAGGAATGGGTAGTTACATCTCCTATTCTAAGCCCCCATCGCCATTCCCAACCCCCATCCCTTCCAAGGTCAGTATACATACATACATATATAAATTTGTATTTATTAATTAAATTAAATTTAAGTAATTTTTCAAGCAAAATAAATGTGAATGCTTCCTGGTGTTCTTCAAAGAAAAGTCATATATAATTCAATTATTCCATGCACATTACAATTTAATACACATGGTTATCTCAGTAACATGTTGTTTAGATGTAATCTTTATTAATTAATGAAAAAAATATGCTGTAGATTTCAGAATGTCACTGGTATTTAAGGGAGAGTGGAGTATAGTATGTCAGAAGAAATGCCATTCAACTGCATCATTATAACATCTTATAAATATAATGCTAGATTAGATTTGCTGTCATTTAGGAGAGTTAACATTTAGAAAAGACAATGGTAACTGAGTGAATTTAGGCAAACATTTACAGCAGGATGCACAAGAATTATAGTGAGGGCTGTATACTAACCTTTTCACCACCTTCCCAAAACTTACAAAGGGGAGCGCTAACATCATTCCACAGAGGCCACACTGACAAGGAATTTTATTGTTTATCTGCCTTGTGATCACGGGCATCGGCCGATGCCGATTATCTCAAAATGCTAGATAATCGGTCTATAAAATGTAAATGTAAGTCCTTGTTGCTTTAAGAATAGGTCAAACATTTAGCTTAGACTAAAAAGAGATGCAATGTATGTTGTAAAGGCATTCATCTAGTTTGTTTTTGTTTTTTTAGTTGCACTGCCAAACAGGGCTTCTAATGTCTAATGTCATTTTTCAACAAACCAGCTTTCATTTTCCACTTTTTCTGAGAATGACTGCAGTATTGGCAGTAGGGATTATATCTTATACAGTAGCAATACAAAAGAGTGACAGGAGCCCTGCAGATTAATCTGTCTCAATCCATGCATACATGAGGACACATTAACTGTCCTCAACCAGATAATTCTGCTTCATGTCTAACGACTGTGTCCTTCAGAAAACACAGGTCTTTTTGTGCTGTAGCACAATTATTAAACTGAACAAATGCTATACTATATATGTAGAACATTTGTCTACCCAAATTAAGATGCAGCTTTGGACAGAAGACACGATTACATAGTCTCTGTGAGGACACATAGGTTCTACTATAATTAACAAGTACAAACTGTAATCTGAGAGGGAGCAGTTGGAAGGGAGAAACATCACCATGTGAGGTGTTGCTTCAAGCCAGAGCACCACAGATTCATCTTTGCCCCTCATGATACCATCTTGAAACGTACAATATTTTACATTCACATGCAAACACTCATTTGCATTTCTGTAGCTATTTTTGTCAGTACATGATTGCCCTGTGTACAAATGTCAGGTCACACGACTGGGTTATTTAAATATGAGTCAATTTGATCCTGACGATGAGTGCTGCCTTCAAAATAACTAAACCTTTGGGAAAAGACGTTGTTTGTATTATAACGCATTAGATCTTAGCCTTCCCTCCTGGTAATGTGCAGACAGAGGAGATGTTTAATTTGGGAAGCTGTGATTTTTTACACGCGGCTGCACAGATTGTAGGTGAGGGGGTATTTCGCCTGCTGCTTTTCAGCTGTCACCTCTTTGGAATCCACTTTTATATCCATACCACTGACATTCTTCAACATCACTGTTGTTAAAACACGCTAAAAACGTCTGCGACTTAATGGGAGAGACTAATATTCTTCAGCAGCAGCCTTCAAATGTTGATTGACATGTTTTATTGTTTTATTGACTTTCACGCTGACTGCCAAGCATCTTTTATTGTCGAAGGATGCCTTTTTTCAGGCAGAACAGCATTTAAAGATCTTACATAATAATGCAAATGATTTCAGTCTCATACTTGCACTCACCATTTACTGACACTCTCTTTTGTGTGTATTATGAACATAATGAGCTCAGGCAGTTTCACCTCAGTTATCTGTGATTCTTCGTGTACGTTGCTCAGATATAATTGTGCAAACTTACTTCTGGTTTTGATCAAGGAAGACAGGAGAAATAAGAGGCAAGGACATTACACACTCCAAAATAAGAGATAATCTATAAACATAACAATTATTAAACCATGCAGTGCACAAAAATGTTAACCCCGACTGCATGTACACCAGTTAAAGTGTATTCTTATTCATTTTTAATATTACTTATTTTACTCTTGCCTCTTCCAATGCTGTCATTTTTCTTCTGCCTTTTTCCTGCAGCTCCTCCTTCTTCTACTTCCCATCCTCATATCCATGTATCCATCCTTTATCCATGAGCTCAAATGCCACAGTTACTTAAATCATTGCCATATATTATATGATTTTGTTCATCCACTAAACTAATGTGCAGACAGTCATCAGGTCATGAAAGATTAAATATGACTATTGTGCCACACTGTGAGTATCTATGCGAACATCTTGCTCAGCTCCACCAAATAGCTTTTTTAATGTATCTATCTCTGTTCCAGCTGTCTAAATCTCTCCACAATAAGCCTCCACAGCCTAATGATGACTTCACCATTAACTAAACCCTTTACTCACATTTAAATATACATTGTCTCTATATGTGCTACTCTTACAACCATTCATGGGGCAAGGCATTGTTACTCGTTCCTCTTATTTTTCCAACACAAACGGCAAGTCGCCCACCATCTTCACTGGGTATCTTCACTGGGTATGAACAAGTCTGTTCCAATTACAGTAAGTTGTCATTAGGTACAAGAGCGTTTGCGTTACACAAGGCAATTATTATGGTTTAAAATGTAAGAACACGACAGGAAACCCAGTCCACGTAAAAACCAGTTCACAATGGGACGCCTAAAATCCTGGCTCAGCACTAAACATCAAAGTAGCAAACTTCATTTTAGTATCACTGATTTGCATTTCCATCTACTTCACATTCACATCACAAACCTCTCCCTCAGAGTATCTACGGCATACTGTATAGTATTAAAAAGCTGAGCAAACAGGCTCTCTATTAAGTTATTAAGGAAAAGGAGTTTATTCGGTCCGATTATCTTTGGGGCATCACACTTTCTAACAGATAAAATACTAAACCTAGGAGATTATCCAGTTCTGAAATACACAATCATTGTGATCTATAAAAAGCATTTGGGTTTGATTAATCAGATTTAATCTTTAGCAGTTTAACTGCTAATTTTTGATTTTGTTTGACTGCATGAGAGCTTCCATTTATGATTCAAATCTGCATTCAATAAGAATATCAGAGCTGTTTCATTTTTTTTGCTCAAATGTGCTTATTACATAACAAAACTACGAGCCACCCTGCCGACTGTGGGGCTGCACTTAGGCACAGCGAAGATATGAGCTAATGTTTATGTCAGCATGCTAACATGCTCATAACAATAACAATAACCAAGGGCAGATCTAGAGAAATATTCATGGGGTGGAAAGAGGTTAGCATGGAGTCTTTAAAGGGGTGGCAGAAATAATGCTGATTTAATAGCAAACAATCACATATGTTAACATTGAACTAAAAAATATTACATTATTGTGGCACATTATTAAAGCATTGAATACAAAATATCAAACATTGGCATTAAAATTCAATAAAATGAATTCCATATTTCCAAACATTTTTCAAAATGTTATGTTATCATTGACTGATTACTTAGTCTAAAATGCGGCTATAACATATAATTAAATTATATGTGTTAATTTTTGTCTTGACATTTTGCATTTGACATCAGAGGCCATTTTTTTATTGTATAGCAGGTGTAACATTCACCATCTTAGTTTATCATGTTTGCATGCTCACACTAATTAGCACTAAACAAAAGGCAATGCCATAGATGTTGAGATAAGTTAGACGTTTACCAAAGTCAGCAGGCTCCTCTGGGGACCATGCTGTCAGTCAAAATTTACTGGCAAACCATCAAATAGTTGTTGGGATATTGGACTGGACCAAAGTGGTGATCTGACCAACATACCGACATTGCCATGAATAGAAGAATGTCAAAAAATGTCTTTCCAAGTTTCAAAAATTCATTATTGAAGGACACATAAAAACAAAAACAAAAAAACACTAACCACTGTCATTTCAGTTTATTGCCATTACTCCCTTGCCTTTATGTTTAATTCCTCTGTGTACACAGTTTAAGTAGCTTATTGCCATTAAATAAAGGAGGATTTTCCCTACTGGACAATCCACAACATCCAGACAATGAATCCATAAATTACACCAATAAAATCTATATCTGTCAATAACCTCAGTAATTTACTTACAACATATCTATGGGAAGGGAACAGACAATTAGCCTTGCATGCAAACACATGTTTCACCAGTACAATATGCACATACACTCAACCAACATTTGAACAGCAGCAGCTTCCATACTGCTGCTTGGGAAGACATTTTTCAGACTGAATGAGAAAATATTTCCCCATTACCCTCAAAAAGGAAGTGCCTGTTAGTGCACTATTGTGTTACCCTTTCACAAGGTTATAGCAATGCATTTCAAGAAGCAGCAGCAGAGCTTGCATACTCTGCAGCCTGGCCTGTTTCTGTGTGATAGCCCATCACTGCTGTTTGTGTGCCAGAGCTTCCAATAACGGATTATCATGGAGCTGCTCCACATGTTTCGCTGAGGCCTTTAAGTCTTTTCATTACAGAAATTGCTTCATCATATTTCTGTGACTAATCTATAATAGCCAAAATTGTAATAGGCTACATATTAGATTGTGTAGCCAACGCTGTGAGAAATTTCCTTAATAAATTATTGTTTATGGAGGTCTGAGTAGCCCACATTCAAGGGAGGAGCATGGCGGAGAGGAATCCGCAGAGAAAATATTGCATCTATGTTGAATGTTCTTTTTTTAATAAAACGTATTTTGTCACAAATCATTTGTTTACAGCCACATTGGACAGAAATATAATGAAATGACATTGAAATGCCACACTATAAATGCACATAGCTGTCAGAAAGTAATCAATTTACATTGAATTGCTCTGTGTTGTTAAATGTTTCTGTGTAATTAATTATCCCCTTTCAGTTTCATTTGAATAAAACCAATTAAATGTGTTAAAATAAGACTTTTGTAGTCATTTGTTTTACACAAGGTGTGTAATTCTTCTAAAGAGACTGGTTGAAGCCAAAGTACGCTAATTTGGACCAAATCAAAGACTAGCGGCAGACTGTAGGCAGTCAGACACATTTCTTTTCATTTCTTGGTCTGACAGCAAGCATTGGATTGTTCATCCAGATATTCACTCACCCACAGTGGAGGATTGTGGCTGCCTGAGCTACCAGATATAGAAGTGTATTGCTAAGCATGCACTAGACTATCAGTAACCTACGCTGGACAGGACTACAAACAAACAAAACGATGGAAACACTGTGGTTTATGCCACCCACATGCACTTGTGCATGAGTCAGCAGAATATTCAGACCATATGGCTTAAACTGTGTCCAGCGGAAGATGAATTGTCTGCAGGTTAAACAAAAACAACTCTCACAAGTGCAATTCTTCATAGTATTGTTTACAATGTTTCCTCACATGATCAGCTGTAGATTAACTGAGCTGGATGAATCTTCAGCAGGTACACACTGAATGCAACTTCTGTCTTGTGAGGAGAGCTACAAGAAACTGCTTCTACAGTCTCATTGAGCCTTGTAATGATCAATGTGTTCACAATGTAAAGGTAAACCTACACACAACGTGTTGATCACTTGCATCTATAATTGCATTTGTTCCTTAATTTAGAGATAACAGACTGACAATACAACCTTGGAGTGCAAACAGTAGATGGTCTATGGTGTGACAGACAAATGGACAATTCAAGGACAATAAACTGGGGCCAACGATCAATTCAACCTTCCTTTAGTACAGTAGGGCCTGAGCATGGTGACTTTGACAGTAAGGACACCATGACCCAAAACTGGCTTTAACATCAATGGAGCATCACAGCAGCAATGTGAAACCAGGATGAGGGCCTTGTCCCTTACAGTAACTTATATAAATCTCAAAATCTGCACCTCCACTGTAATATGACAAATTTAATGTATGGACATTTTGGAAAAATTCTAGTGCAATACATTTAGGCCTACTGCAACCCTTCTAGGAATCATGCTCATCTGCAGAAGAGAAAGGCTATTGAGCAACCCTCCTCAAGAGGTCTGTGCCTAAAAGTCACCTTGGGAGGCCAAATTGACGGGATAACTGATGGTGCAAACGGGTTGGAATTGGATATCCGCCAGGAAGGCAGGACATATAGACACAAACACCTGCATATGTAATGGGAAGTAGGACTTCGGTAGGATAACGACGCTTTCCTGTTTTTTTTTTTTTAAATCGCCATCCACCATCTCTTGCACGCCCTTTCAATTAATGGGCATGCTGGGATTGATCTCACTTGTGAGCGTGCGTACGGAGGACCATGGACTGCACTCAGTCTGCAGCTCTGCAGTACATACCATGTGTCCTTTCACTATCCGGAGCTCGAAGCGTTGCTTTTATGTGCTCCTGTCATGCTCTGAGGATTTTGCGTCAAAAGAAACAAACAAACAGTGGTTTCACTGGGACTGTGCTGTATCTGTGCGCTATCGGATAGGCCTACTGTCCAAACCCCCCTCTGTGTTCTACCTTATGTAGGTCATCAATGACAACATCTGCGATATGAGAGGAGGCATTTCGTCAGCATGTGGTTATTAATTATGCCTCTGCAACCGAGGGCCCTTACCTTCTGCTGTCGCCTTGCCATGTCTGTGGGCTGTTTTGCATTGAATGGGTAAGCGATGCATCGCATCACAAAAACATACAACTGCAGCTTCTTTTTGCGCTCCTCTTCGTCCCTCTGCATCTTCTCCAGATCCTCTTTCTCCTCGCTGGCGGCCGACGGGCTCGGGCTGGTCGGACGGGCGCTGCTGCGGCTGGTGCTGGGCGCAAGTCCACCCGAGCTCTCGCTGGTCCTGCTTGGAGAGATACGGGATCCGGCCTGAGGTGCCATCGCCTCTTTGCTTTCCTCCTCCACTATCCCATCAGATTCCTCCTCGCTGGACGACGGGTCTAACATCTTGCTTAGAGGTGACGCGTCCCTACAGATCTACCCTAACCTACTAAAGGACTTTTTTCTATGATATCCCTCAATGGTGGTTGTGTCGTTGTCTTAGCCGTGCCTAGATTTCATGTAGAATATGCCCGAAGTCAAGACAGGGATAGGCCCTGATTGTACTCGCTTGCTGAGAGATGTCAGCAGTACGAGTGGAGCTGGAGGAGGTTTCAGTCTGCTTCACACTGAGCTTTCTCCGCCTGCGCCGAGCACTCGTCGATGCTTACGTATTTTCTGTGTTTTATTGGCCAGTCACCGCTGCGGATGTGAGAGGGGGAGGTGAGAAAGGGAGAGGAGGGGCAGGGGGAGTGTAGTGCACAGATGAGGGGAAGGAGAGCGGATTTTATTTTTTTATTTTTTCCTTCGGTGAAAGCGGGCGATGGCCTCTCCCTGCCTGCCAGGCGGGGGACGCAGGCGCGGGGAGCTGGCCGTGGTCCTGAACACAGGATAAAGAAGAGAGAGTGAAGGATGCGCCTTCACTCGTCCTTTATCTCATCCCAACGTTCTGCAGTGGTACACCTAAGATGGCTGCCGCAGGATTTCTCTGATAATGTCACTGAAATGGGGAACATTATTCAGTGTATGGGCTGCGCATGGGATGTAGATGAGTAGGTGTAAAATGTTTAGAGTGGTTCCTGAGCCGCCCCGTGCCGTGTGCTGTTGAAGGGTGGGGTAGCCATAAAGACTCGCTCTCTGTCTGTAGGCTCCCGGTCGAGAAATTGATTGTTGCAGCATGTGCTGGTATCTCTTGTCAGGAAATTGCATTACGCTGCAGCCACACAGGCTTTTCATCTATTAAATAGAGATTTATTAATCAGACTTAATAGAAATCTTCAGGTGTTCAACTTAGTTCCATACAGTAAATCGTTTATGGCCAAATACCCAACATAAAGTGTTGATAACATCTTAAAGCAAACACTGCCATGAATTATGGTATATTATATTTTAATATGACAGTATTGCTATCCACTGTGTAATGAAAATCCTTCCACTGCAGCCTACAATAAAAGGTCATGCAACATTACAAGTGCAAACAGAGAATGTGTACACCACAAATGGTTTGAAAAACTCACTGTGTGTGTCTGCTTTTGAGGACAAAAACAACAGGCAACAATTTTCACTCTAATTTTTGTCAGAAATTACATTAAATATTCTGGATTTGCTTACTTTGTATCTGTTGACATCACTTTGACAATCCAGTGGTGATGGTAGATTAAGGTGGTATTAGTTAATTAATCAAATCTATTTTAATTTGTTGAAGACAGCAGAAATTAATATGAGTCTGGCTGTAAGTCACCCCTTCTTTTTGACCCTTAACCACAGGCCCTATTGACCTAGTTAAACTGATGAACAAATAATGACGATGAATTAAGCAAGACACTACTACATACTTTCACAGATGTGGAATACAACCCTTTTGGTTTGTGAACTTTTAAACAATATCTGCTTAAATCTCTTTGTCACAGTCTGCCTATGACTTGGGAGCTAATCCACCAAAAAGTGATGTGATTTGATTAGGTTTGAGAGAAAATTATGATGAAATGATAATTTCATGAAATCAAAATGAAATCACAATTTGTAAAACAGAAATCTGCTCTTTAAATTATTTTGTGATTTATCTTATGGCTAATACTGTACAGGTGAGCTCATTTAGTCCCTGAATGGCAGTGGTCCATCTCAACATGGCAACAAAATCCATTTTGAGATGGAAAAGCAGAGAAGTAACAAATGAAATAAAAGATGGATGAATTCCATTTTGCTGCTTCAGTTCAGGGTCCTGGTGTTGTTCATGCTGGCTCACTGTCATATTGTTATGGTCTACTGCATGGCTGACACTGATGACTGCATGGCTGGATTAACCTATGACTGGGCTCCAGGGCCAAAAAATATGCAACCGAGACAGACAAACACAACTCACAACACAGGAATATGTACTATATTAGCACAATATAAAGTCAGATAAATAATGTTAATACTTAATCATGAATGGTCCATTGGTGATCATGTCACACCCTTCTGCCATTCTAGTGAAAACCACTTCAGATCTTTTACTTTTGGGTCAAGGTTAGAGTTATTTTTCTTCTGAACTTATCTTTTCTTACCACTGATGACACCCGTCTGACCCTGCATTGTCTTCACCTCCCCCACCATCATGGTACTTACAGTACCAGCGCACAAATGACAGCCTTTTATTGTGAGCTCAGCATGTACATAGGCTGAGCAGGCCTGCCTACTTCACCTCTGAGATTAAATTGAATCCGACAGCTGGACTGACTAGCTGCTACTCCAGATGTTCCATACGCATCTGACCAGCAAATTCCCTGCAGGTAACCACACTTTCAAGGACTCCTCATCTCCAGTTTTGCTCTAGTGTATCTCCTGTTGCCCTGACTTGGCATTTAATAGTCCTGTAGTTTTGACTCACACAGCTTGCCCTTGTGGATTCCCAGCATGAGGTTTGCCGGGGTTTCCTATAGTCCTAAACTCGTTAGGTTCTTAACAGGCCACTGCCAGTTTGTAATGGGTGAGACAGTTAGTAGGGTGACACCCCTCAGTTTTCTGTGACTGCACACTCTTGAGATCCTTTGGTCTAGCACTAACCTCTGCAACGGAACTCTACAAACCTTTTAAACATTAATAATTGACTGATGTTCTCCACCCCGCTCCTCTACTTCAACTAGAGTGTGTACACATTAAATGTTGATGCTCTTCAGGGGAGTGCAACACAAAAGCCAGAGAAAATGTAAGTTTTGTTGTGGAACAACAACTGTGATTTTGTTTGTTTGTGTATTAAGTATATTAATACCTTTATTTTGTGGTAAATTTCTCTGGTAGAATATTATTGGACATACAAGAATGTATGATTTGTGCACTGACATTGTATTTTACCTGATTCCTTCACATTTTATGGAAGGAGGCTTTGGTTGACCAGAGGTTAAGATAAGATGAGGAAGATAAGTGATTCTGTATGAATGGGACCTAAGTAGAGTGACTGTGTCCATGTATACAATTCTGTACCACTATCTTTTCTGATATCAGATTTGGTTGCTATAAATTAAAGTAAGTGTGTTCTTTTATTCATCAAATTAAAGATTGATTTGGAGTTTCTCCAAATAATTTTACATTGTCATATTAATGTTTATGAAGTCAAAAAACAATCTCACCACAACGTCAAGTCTGTAGCTGTTTGGGAGCTTATAAACATATCACAAAGTCTTCACCCAGTTGAAGTTCAAAATTCATTCCAAATAAAGTTGAAGGCCATGTGATATGTTTAAAAGCTCCAGAAGAACTGCTAAATAGTCCTCGTAGGGGGACTGGCTTCTCAACAGCTGTTTCCAAAGTCAAGAATGACTTGCAGCAGAATGATGTCCCACTCACTTTGCCTGTGTTGCTATCCCAGCTTGCCTGTGCTTTGTTTACAAATCCAGTCTGGCAGGACTTACATGTTAGTGGCTCCTTTTCCAACTGAGCAGTGTGACTAAAACAGTTTCATTTTGTTTCTTTCCATTTTTTTTTACAATTATCTACAAAATTACTCGTTTTGTCAATGGAGTAGGCAGTACCAGCATCTCAGACAAAAACAATGGCCATTTCATTTGTCTGAGATGCTGGTGCACTAGCGCGGCATCTAGTTGCAAGTGACTTTTGTATATATAACCTTTAAACCAGCAATAATAGATTTCACAGACAGCAGATACAGACTGACATTATCAATAATTTAAATCCAATATTCACTCTCTGCTCTCTTTTGGTCTCCACGCTGCTAAATGCTCCACTATATGTTCACCAGCGCGTACAACAACTTAGTCTGCCATTTGGTGCTGGGCAGACAGTGTTCAGTTGAAAGTGAACCAAGCAGTAAAATCACAAGCTGGAAAACCAAAACAATGAGCGGAAAGACACTAAAATGTTCCACAGAGCTGTGACTGTGGGTTTGTTACTACAAGTGACCTCTTTCACATACAAGTAGCCATATGATCAACTGTTAATATAAAACTAATATACACAATAATAAAATAAAACTAAAATATAGAGCTGCTTTAAAGTTCTTTTGAACATCTATAATTTCATGGCAACTGGGCAAACTCCATCTGCTGATAAAGATCATGTGATGCTAATTGAGAGCAGCTACTAAATGAACCTTCTGGTGAGATTATTTTCTCAACTGCTTTTTCCAAGATCAAGAATGAATATCAATGTTCATGAAATTTAAGGGGATGTCCCTTTAATAAAAGGTCATGTGATATTAAGTCACATGATCACTTGAAAACAACCTATATTCACAAATAGTAACACATCTCTCAAAATGTTAATAGAAAAAAAGAAGCCATTTGAAGAATTACCTGTTTAATCAGTTCAACCTGGAGATGAATCATTTGAACTTCCTTTGACCTTATCCTAGAAATGCATTATTAATTGTAGTCATACTCTATGGGGAACTGCCTCACTTTATCATCACACCTGTCTCTAAGCAATTAAAAAAGAATACAAGGGGTCAATGGAAAATGTAAATCCATAAAAAACTCACCAATAGACCCAATTAAAGTACACCGGAGTCATGTTTTGTGCTGTGATATGTTCCTGCATGTGTGCACACTGTCATGTGGTTGGAGAGCTGACTTAGACAGCACATGTAAAGCACTCAGTGATGACAGTGCAACACAGCTGAAACATCGCAGAATAACTGCATCATAGTATATTCATGACATCCCTGCCTTAGTTCTCTTCATTTATAAATTGTTCCTGCCATTCTACGTATATACAGAGCATGTTTATTTTATTCAGTATATATTCTTAAAGAGTGTACATGTGAAATATGTGATTATTTATGCAGAAACATTTATCTTGTGCACTTGAATTTGTATCATTCAGATCTATATACCTCTTTTTAAACTTTAGGTTAGTGTTTAGTCACCAGTCATAAGCTCTAGGTTTGGCTCCATTTTAAAAACAGTTTAAAAAAGGGTTTGTCAGAGTGAAAGTGACACACACACACACATGCACAAACACACACTCACTCACAGAGGCTCAGAGCTCCTCTGGAGTTAGCTGAGGAGCTCTTTGAAATATTTAAATGCTGGGAGCGTTTTTAATGTGAGATTGATGGAATAGGGTCAGTGTCAGCACTGCAGCTACTACAGCCGTCTCAGAGAGGGCTTCACATCCAGCAAATACTGTACTGAGGACGCTCAACATTTTCACCAAGAATATGTTTACATCCTGGGTAACTGGCATTTTATGATATGCGTTGTAACAGATGTTTTTTAATGTGAAATTGACTTGATATATGGATTAGTATGGAACGGTTTCAAATCGTGATGGATAGTAATTGGCGTTTAAGGAGGAAGGAGAAGCCTGTTTTAAAGAAATTACCAATCTCTACAAATCCTTTTACATAACACAGTCTCCCATGTTTTTTTTTTACAACTGCAAAAATAGCAAATGGAGTTCTGATATTTCAGTTTTTCCTCCTTGACATTAATCTTGCATTGAATTTGAGGTGGCATCCCAGACACAACTGTCTGTTGTTGCATCTGTTTTACATTTCTCTTCACATCCTTTTCTGTAGAAATGTAATGTTTCCTATTTACTTGAACAATATTTTCCCTTGTCTTTATTTCACAGCACAAAATACAGATAGACGTAAATTAAATTAACTCTCTCTGTTCACTTTTATAGATTATTTGTACAGTTGAAAGTTTCTTTTTATAGTTTCAGAATACACTAATGATCAATTTATTAAACAAACCTACATAACATACACTCAGCTTTAATTATGGGGCTTATATCTTTGCATCTTCTAAATTAGCCCGGGCCACAGGTGGTACAGCAAGATATAAAAAATACAATAAAAACACTAAATTAACTGGTTGGACAGTACACATGTGTCCGCTCAGGATAAGTGGAGGCCTCATAAAAACCACCAGATTTATGCACATCTCTTCCTCCCACAGTTTTCAGGGTAGAGAGGGGAGATGATGCCAGAAAAAGATTCATTAATAATGCAGCGAGAGGCTGGAGCCTCACCACTTTAACATGATAAAAACCCTACAGCTGTTGGACCAGCACAATCTTCTTCTCATCAGCTGGAATATAGAATTTATCTAATCAGTGCCCACAACAGTAGATTAGTTGAGATGTATTTAGGTTATTGTACATATGGGAGACAGAATTGTCAACTGGATTTTGGAGAGAGAAGAAAGATCAAAATGCAGTGAGAAAGTGAGAAGAGCTCTTCACTGCAGCTTCAGAGATTTACCTCTCAATCAGCATAGCTAAGTACTGCCCTCTGTTGGCTGAATAATCAAAGAGCAGTTAAAGTTAAAAAAAAAATAAGACTACAAACAATGTGAATATTTGACCACATCACAATCTCAGTTGAAAGCAGATGAGAGAATCTGCACAGCAATGTGTGTATTTTATTTAAAACATCACAGTTTTTCTTATTTAAAGAGTTACTTGATGATTATACATCACAAACAGCATTTTCTGGTTAAAGATTGTGTTCTAGAGTCAATCCTAAATCTAAATACTGAAGATGGATGTGTCTAAACATATACAGTAATTATATGAAGAAAAAAAATTCCAATCTCTTCTGCTAAAATCACTGTAATTCTTACATGGCTGAACTAACCTGTTGGGCCTTCCCTGACCTTCAACCTTCCACCTTCTGAGCACTATAATAGTATGTACTCCATTGCCAGTGCTCCTTAGCTGAAGTACTTGTGATACCATGTAAGCACAATATAAGGGCAACTTGTCAAATGACCAAAACCAACTGAAATACTCAAGGAGCCAATTCACTAGACCTAATAATAAATGTTTAAACATAATAGAGAATAAAATAAGTATAGACAGATTGGATTTTTTTTCCTTTTGTGGATGGAAATTGAAAACCTTACTGCAAGATGTTACAGAAATGTAGTTTTGAGTTTTTACAACAGAACAAGCATATTAATTGAATATACTATTTGAATTTGAGTCTACCTACATACCAGCCTCATTCAAAAAGCAAAATTGGATTTGTATTTGGTTTGATTACAACCTTGAATTTCTTTCAGGGGAAAATTACAAAAGAACCCAAAATCAAACTATTCATATCTTTGTTCAAATTGGATGGTTTTTCATGTCGTCATCAACTCTATTTTTACCCAAGTTTAATGTTCCTGTCAGCCTCCTTTCCAGCAGTGGGTATCTCACTTCCAGAACTGATTTCAAGAGATTACTAAACGCTACGAGTCTGCCATCTAGCTACCTTTCAAATCCTTTCACCTCATATGAACCAAAACGCAGCCACTGAAAATGTGATCAGTCATTTTGCCATTAACATCAAAAGCCTGCCCAAGGGAAAGTCAAAGTCACTTTCTTTTTTAAAAATAACTTCCCAAGACACACTTAAGTCATTGTTATTCATGTTTTTAATCTTGAGTTGGCTGCTATTGCTGTAATTGTATTACTTTTGAGTTTCCAGTGGCCCATTTACTTATTTACTATATTTATCCTATAAATTCAGTATATTAAACAGCTTGATGTTAAACATCAAGTTTTTGAGTGCAGACCTATTTTTCCTCATGTAGGTTTCTGATCATTAACAGTCAGGAGTATAGAGCTCTGACACACGGCAATAATAACTTGACATCCAAAGCAGTTGTTATATTGTACAGCCAAATTAGCTCCATATACCAGAGATTTATACTGCAGACTTTCATTTATGTGACGTGATATTCTTCTTTTCTACCTTTTTTATTTGTAACTTTTCCACCATTCCAAATCTGTAATATAGATTTGTCACCAAAAGAGGTCAGCAGACTCCTTTTTATAACAAATGCAAACAGTCTAATCATCAGTGAATCATTAGAAGAGAAAATGTAATTTAAGTATCATACATAAATGATATATATCCTATATAAAGATTACATTACAATATTTCAATCACAATATTAATTGTTACTTAGTAGAAGATACATCATGTTTTTTATGGGACCCTGATCCTAAAACCATGTCCACGATTAATAAGAATCCCAACATAAGTTCTGCAAAGTTTTAAACACTTTTGTCTGATATTCACCAGAGATTTGTATGATAAATAAATCTCAAGTTAAATAGTTAATATGTTGAAATCGTTGGTGTCCAATGAGACCATGTTTACATTTTCAAATACTCCAATGGGCTTTTTAAATATCTATCAACTCACAGCAAAGCAATGCCTTATCCCTCAGTTTATTAAAATTAGTCAAAATCACTACATATGGAGTTTTAATTGCAGTGATGAAATGCTGTAGCACATCTTTCTATTTGTTTCATGCTTCTGATGAAACCTTATTAATATATATATATATATATATATATATATTTAGAGAAAAAAGCATAACTGTCTTACAATAACAGTAAACAACCTATTCACACACATTCACTTAATGATGGTATTTACAGCTTATTGCAGTGTTTGTGGACAAATGAAAAGAAAATTTCAGACTCCTCCCTCGGGAAGCTATCTCCTATCAGCCCTCCCCTCTGCTGGATAGAGTCGCCCTCTTCTTCTTGTCTGCAACAGTGTCATTTCAACCTGATGACAAACGCTGTCGACACGGTGGAGTTGGACTTGAAATCTGTGATTTTTAAATGTGTATGGTTATATTTGCTCCGGTAAGTCTCATTTCTCTTGTCTTGTCACTTTTTCATTCATTCATTGCTTTTGGTTATCATGATTTCTGCTTCTCCCCACTTATAATGCAAACTACATTGTATAAATTACAATGAGGTCAAGTGAGATTTTGATGTTTTTGATCCATTTTATGATTTGTAAATGTCTGTGTGGTTTAGCACCAGTGCAGTTTGTGCCTCATATTTAAAAGTAAAGAAAAAAATATATTCAAATTAGTTGCCAGAAAGTAAATCTTAATGGATATAACGAGTAAGAGACCTCAGACTTATGTATTATACCTTCAAACCGATTCTCTGTGTACTGCTGTGGCCACCTTCCAGCGCACAGTAAGCAGCTCTGTTAGTTGTCTTCCGACCTTTGAATTATTCAGGTTTGTTTTCAAGCCAATTATAAATCTTAATAATCCGTCCTGTAATTTATTGATGTGTATACATTATGCAGTATTATGATCCTTTTATGACTATCTTTTTTTTTCATAGATTTTTGCCGTCTGTGCTTTTGCAACATGTGGAGGATACTATGGTCATCTCCAGGTTAAAGTGGACTGTGCAGACAGGAGGCAGAGTAACCTCAGCATCAACATTGATTTTGGCTATCCTTTCAGGTAAAGCAGTTGTTTGTGCTTTCTTTTGCATACATCCACCTTGTTACTCAAATTCATATCCTACATTGTTTTTACTTTTGACCTTTGGTTTCTTTGGATAATTACATGAATACACAAAGAACAAATATGAATTGTCATATGATTTCATTTTTAAGCCTTTTAATATAATCTATAACAATTAATTGGCATGATATTTATTTTTATATGTTTTGATTTTGAATAATTTGTCATTCAAAAATTTGAATTAACAGACTGATTGACAATGAGTAAAGATACTGGACACCCAAAACAATGCTTTCAAACTAACCAGACACATTAATCATCTCTGCATATTTCAGGAAACTGGTCAGCCAGACATGAAAAAGAAAAAACATTTAAAAGCTGCACAGCTCTACTCCATCATGTTGTCAGGCTCAGTAGAAAGAAGATGTTCTTGCCCAATTTAGGAACAGAAAGCTGAAGATCTGAGCAGAAAGCCAGTCCAATTTAAGATCCCAGAATCTAAAATGCATCGTTAGATAAAACTGTATCTGGAAACCTGTCTGTCAAGACTTAACCTCGGTTAGTCTCTTGTGATGTTAAAGCACTTTATCACTCCATCTTTCTTTGCAGCATGTACCTGCAACTTGATGTAACTGATGAGCTGATGAGCAATGGAAAATTGTCTCTGTTTCTTTTTGACTCCTGCAGACCTCAGGACCAATATGGGACTTTGTACTGTATAAACATTACTGAAATGCTTGGAGGATAAGAAAAGAGTGATTCTATATTTGTCAATCTTGTTGCTATTTTGAGTAAAAAAGGTACTCATTCGTACAGAACGGTGATAAATTACCATGAAGGTGTATGTGAGACTGCATAGTATGTTTGGTTACCTTTCAATTCTACACATGTTGTAAAGCTAAATAACATCCTTGTTTAACTGAATGACTTCCAATATGTCTTAATACACTGATGAATCACATTTAATTTGGATGATGAGTGGTGTATGTGGATGTGCATGTGGTGGTGATCTCTCTGGTATTGTGGTGCAGCAGTGTGGTTCGACCACCCCCAAACTCCCTAACATGCTTCAGTGTGTCAGTGATGGCCAAGTGTCTAATTAACAGTTCAGCCGACTTGACACTGGCGTCTGTGTGTTAGTTCAGTGGGACTCTCTCTAGTCATGTATAAATAGCACATTGTCCCAAATTGCTTCCAACAGAATGTTTGTATTTGTCAGTTCTTGTGACATTTCTAATGTAATAAAGTAGACATATTAAAGGGAACTTTCATAGTTAGAGTTACAGTTTCTGGACTTGGCATCTGGTGTGTGTGTGTGTGTAGGCATATTTGTTTTTTGACAATGACTAACAATTAAAATATTTTTAGATGCAGCTAAATATATGTCTTGCAGTCTCCTTGGTTTATAACAATGATAGCAGCATAATTCACTTGTTGATACCTTTGCCACAGTGTGCCCAACAACAATGGTGTGTTGTTACTTTTTGTGGTCAATTCTTTATTGTTTATAACAAGCAGACGGAAACTGTGCCCCACCCCAACCCATGATGACCAGACCCTCCCCATACCTACAATTAAGTCACTATTGTCACAGTGACACAGTAACTCCCTTACGTCATACAGCACATTAGAAATGATCTAAGACTGCAACAAAATATTTATAAGACTCCATGCATTATACGCCCAAGGACTATATGATTTATATTTGATGAAATGATAACAAACTGATCCTGAAAATGTTACGATGACTTATCCTCTTTGTGTGTGTAGGAAAAAATGAACATGGTGACAATTTCTCCCTTTGCCACAAGTGAATTTGGAATCATTTTTTGGATCATATTCCAGATATTGTTTCCTTTTGTCACATAGACAAGTTGCAAAATGATATTCACTGAAGTAGCACAAGGTTTATCAGCTGTATATCTAAGTTTTTCTGAGCTTGATTTGTTTTTTTGACAGCTAATGAAAGTGCTCTCCGACTAAAATGACATGTTTTCTACTGGCTGAATCTTTCACATATAACAACCTGCTTTTTTCCTCTTTATGTCTTGTAGATTACAAGAAGTGCATTTCAAGGCTCCCTTGTGTGATGCAAAGAGAGAAGAGATACTTTTCCTTGATGGGGACTGTTCCTCAGCTGCTCAGTTTTTCCTGACTGTGGGTGTTCTTGCTTTCCTGTACTCTTTGCTGGCAACCATTGTCTATGTCTTCTATCAGAACAAGTACCTGAAGAACAACAGGGGCCCATTCGTGGTCAGTTTATGCAATCAACAAACACTCAATGTCCTAACATGAATTAGATAGAATATAGTGTGATAATATTTGTGTTTGTATGACATGAAACACATTAAACTGACAGATTTTTCCTGTGTGTGATGTCCTCCCGTCATGTTTCCCTCCTCCTTTGTCCTGAGCAGGATTTTCTTGTTACAATCATCTTCTCCTTTATGTGGCTGGTCAGCAGTTGCTGTTGGGCCAAAACTCTTTCTGATATCAAGACTGCCACAAACCCAACACAGGTTCTTCTGCTCATCACAGCCTGCAGAGCTCAGGAGAACAAATGTACAGCTATCCAGGCGCCTTTCTGGTCACGTCTCAATACATCTGTGGTAGGTACTGAGTTGGCAAATGAAGCACACAAACACTACAAGCCATTTACTCCTGTCCCTTCTTCTATCTTTCCAGGTTTTTGGTTTTGTAAACGTTGTCCTCTGGTTTGGAAATATCTGGTTTGTCTTCAAAGAGACAGGCTGGTACAAGACAGGTCAGAGATATCCAACAAGGAGTGCTTCTGGGAAACGTTCCAGTGAAATGCGACAACGGCTCTACAGTGAGAGCAGCTTTGACCAGCCAGAGGAGAGTTTTGGTCCACAGCCCTCCAGACAAGACAGTTTCAATCAGTCTAAGGGGAATTTTAGTCAGCAGGTCCACAGACAAGGTAGCTTCAACCAAACACAAGTAAGCTTGAGTTTACCACATGCATATCTTGGCAAACCGGTCGTTTATAAGAGTGAGAATACAGTGGCTTCTCAAGGGCCAATGATATTTGTCAATGAGATGTGATTTTGCCCTTGATTTAATGCTGTACATGAACCAATAAACATTTTCACTTTATGAATACATGATTATTAACTTCAGATAAAATTAAAACACTGATGGTGTTCATAATGTTACAAATTGTTTTGTTTTCTTAACTCTGGATACATTGATATAGACCAGTTGCAACTTAAAATTAAGAAATTAGAAGTCATTACTTTACTACTCCTAAAGTGTTAATTGGCAATGTTTTGATTGTTTGTTTTTATCTATTTTGCAAGCTGACTTTTGTCAATAAGCAGGTATTGCTGCATGCTTTTTTCTCTGCACATCTTAGAAATTATTTGAGAGTGCTCAATGCAATTAAAACAATAAAAGCTGAAGACAAATAGTAAGAGGGTTGATTGAATATTGGTGTTACTCCAGTGCAGCTTTGCCATTAGACATCATGTCTTAGTCATTGATGAGGACATGAATCATCACAAGAACAAAAGGTCAGATATCATTACAAACTAGTGTTCAAATGTAATAATTATAATAAAGTAAAACAATTTAGTATTCACGCAACATAAAACAACCAGCAACAAACAAAATAAATTACATAAAGCTAAAAAGATGAGAACTGATCTTCTTGCAGTGTACCTTTAACAGCAGCAGCTTAAAATAGAGCCTTTAAAACTTTAGCTCAGAAGGCTTAAAACGACATTACATTTTCCATATATTTAGATTACATTACGAGGTATTTAGTAAAGTACTACATGGAAGATATTGATAATGATTTTTTGGAGCTCAGAGTTTTTTGAGAACTTGGGCGAATCCACCTTGTCTCTGTGTGAATTTCTTTTTTATCGTGACCATTTTTTGGATTGCTTTTACATTTTTTGTTTTAACTCCAAATGCCCAGAAATCCATTAAAATACAATTTCAGAGAATAAATGACCAGTGAGTTGTTTTAGCTTGATGTCAGGACGTATATGTTATTTCTAATAATACGAATTTCATTTGATTTTATTATACGTGTTTTGTTTGTTTTTACCTGTAAATTGAAAACTTTTTTTTTGTTCGAAGAAGAAGAAGCCACTTACTGTAATGTGCAGTATACATTATAGTACACATTTTGCCCTATACATTATGTTTGATGGAAAATGTGCAGTGTCAGTTCATAAATATACATAACCAATGTGCTAGAGTCTCTCTAGTATCTCGATAAATATTTAATGTTGGTATCCTTTATTCCTTTTGTCATTACTGATAGATTTCCTGATATTCTAATCAATGTGGTGCTCTATTGTCTCTGTTTGTCCTTTCTTTTTATAAATGACAATTGATTTTAAATGGATAATGAATATAGTTCCAGTGCAACTTTAAATATGTTATCACTTTTAAATAATGTTGTGTGTACGTGTGTGTAAATACATGCCACATTTTATTATATTTGTGTGAAACCTGAATAATTCTCCTTTAAAAGAATATGTTGAACTGAACAAACTAAGATGCATTGTGTGGAATGTGTTGAAGTGCTCATGTTATATAATCCACCTCACTATATACTTTCATTGTCACAGTCTTCTGCACTATACTGATTATTAAAACTATTATTTCACAAAGGAAGAAAATGTCTAAATAATTCATAATATACCGTTCAAAATGCATACAATAACTTGTGATACTGAGTTCATGTCAGGTTATAAATTTAGGTTGTGTTATACTCGAAGTGCTCTGCAGACGTCTTCAGTGATACTCGGGTTTTCAGTAACATCAAAGTGAGCATATCCACTGTTGAGCTGTTGTAACCATGGTTTTTCATATATGGCGAGAGCTGTCAGCCTCTTCAATTTTCATGGAAAAGGGAATAGAGCAAATGAGAGAAAGTGAGGAAATTCTGAGAAATAAACGTGAAGCCATCAGTAATGAATACTGACTCTTGTGGAGACACCAGCGTAGACATTAAAGCACGTTTCACACTGTGTATCAGGATTATCTCAACTGTAAAGGCCAGAGGGATAATCTCTCGGGGTGTCTGTTTCATCCTAAAACAGTTAACATAATAGTAATACCCAAACCCTCTTACCTCTCCATCATACAGAGAGTAAAGTTTGAAATCTGCTGATGACAATGACTTGAGTTTCCTTAGATGAATTAATTAGGGATTCTGGCAGAGAATAAATCTAATAATAAATTATGTGTAAGTTAAAGATGTAATGTTTAAATGTGTGGTTGGCAGTTACACAAATAATTGATTAATTTAGGTAAATTCACCACAAGCAAAGCAATTACTTTCATCATGACCCTTAGTGATAACGATTGTCAATAAAACCTTCTATTGGTCATATAGGGGCACTTCACCCATTGCTTCTTTCACTTCTTTCCATATATGACACATATTGCATCCCTCTATTGGATCCCTGTCCTGTTTTTCTTCCTGAGGTTTTTTTCCCCTTTTCTCCCCACTGCAGATCTTTTTTTTTTTTTTTTTTGTAGAGATTGTAAACCTCTCTGAGGAGGGCAAATTTGTGATTGGAGGTAAAAGTAGAATTTACTTGACCTGAAAAGTGACAGTAGATTCAATGCCATATTTGTGCTACTCTCAATATCACCTGCTGTTTAGAAGCTTTCTGTTGCAAGCTGATATCAGACATCTGTGTAATTAAGTTAAGTCAATCCAATATCCCAATTTGCCTCCAGGGGCTTTAAAATATGTACAGCATATAGCCAGCAGAAGGATCCCTCAGATGTCATATAATCAGACTGATTTGAGTCTGGATTTGAACAATTCCTGAAATTTTATGCCTGGCACTAGAACTATAGGTGTTACTAAATATTTTAGCTTACAGATATCACATCTAAGAAAGTTCCAAGGACCACACAAGAAATCACTTATTTCCATTGTGGCCCTTGATGTTTATATGAATATGGTTGTAGTGATTGTGTTATAATATTGACAATAATAATATGAAATTATCTTAGAGCTCACACATTATCTCATCAATAAAGCTTATGAAAGTCTATCCTTTGCTTGCCTCACCCACCAGAGCTACTAGTGTTTCCTTCCAGGCTTCCTCACAGTGAACATTTGCCTGGAAATATACCCAATGCATCCCCAAGTTTGTTATTAAGACCTCCGTATGCTGCTCCTCCCCTCTGATCCGAGCAATTAGAACAAAGAGAGGCGACGCTTGTCTCTGCCGCCCCCCTGACAGAGACACTAAGCACATGCAGGTGTCCAGAGCAGGCTCTTTGAAGAAAATTGCAGTGTATGTGCCTACAGCATGACAATTAGGGTCAGGTTATCAGCCGGAAATAAAGGGCTTCATCATGAGATAGATGGCCTATGGGGTATGGGACAAGGGTGTATTTATATGTAATCATTCCCCTTTGAGCTATTACATGTTACTGGTGTGTAACATTTATTGTTGGTATGTCTATGTCCCACCAGTAGAACATGAAGCAGATGTAACTTTTATTTACAAGTAGAAGGCTCAATGTGGAACATACACTGTAATGGTGCAAAGATTTTTGCCATTTCTTTGCAAACACCTGCAGGGGGCATCATCTACCTGTTTTATCATATGAAAGCTCTCCACTACAGTCTAGCTTGTTTAAAAAAATGTTTTATTATTATTTCAGTTTCAACTTTTGTTTTCTTTATTTTACACGTTTGGTCTTGTTTATTCCACCAGACCAAAATTCATCCTTAAATCAATTATGTATTTATTGTCTGAAACCACATCATATGGCATGCTGCACTACAGATGTAATGTTTATGTTGATGTAATGACATTGGCCTCAAGGGGGTGGTATAACATCACACCAGAAATATAGCACACATGAGCTTGTCAGGGTTCCCACTGCAAATACAACAAGATAAATAGTGTTAATTATGTCTTTCATCTAGTCGACGCATTTAGCTGTAGCCACATGAGCCTGCCTTATTCACTCATTCTCTCTCTGAGACGAGACCAAACATTTTAATCACAAGATTCATTTTTTAATGAAAATCTCAACTGCAAGTGGGATTTTTCATTTTCACATTATTATAATACATACAATCCTGAAAACTATATGTGATTTGTGGAGGCATGTTTATTGCCAAACGTAAATATGAAATAGCTTACTCTTTGCACCATTTATCAACATTTGAAAAAATGCTGTTTGCATTTGCACGTATGAGGAAATTCTCTTACTCTCTCAGACTTGTTTTTTTCCCCCTGTTATTATGAATTAAATACCATAAGTCATATTGTGTGTAAAGGTTCTTAGTCATCCAGGACACAGGGTATGTAGTTCTGTTAATCTAAATATGTCATATATTCAAAAGGTACTAGAGGAACCTGTAGATATAAAATCATACCTTTACCTAAAGATATTATTCTAATTGTAGACGGGTTGGTATAATCAATCCCCAGGTTAGATGCTGTATAAGAAGATTTATTTTACTAATTCAGTGTCTTGTGACTTTAATAGCTTTTTTTATTACTGCGACATCAATTTGCAGCCACAAGATGTAAGAAATGCATCACATTTGTTTTTCCATTTCAGTTTAAGTGTTCAAGCTTTCCCAGAGTAGGTCTGCCATCTCTCTTGTCCATTTTTATATCTCAGGAATTCCCTGTTGCTTTAAACTTATGATTGCTTGACAATTACTGTAAAAACAATTGCAGTTAATCTAGTACAACTAACTCGTTAAGCAGCAGGTCCTGGAATACCTTTGGTTTATAGACACTTTAGAGGATTCACAGAGGATTACAGTAAGGATTACAGCAGGATTAAACAACCATGTCTGCTAAAAACTGTTGACAGACACACTGCAAATTTTCATGGTCTTTCAATTTACTATTTACACTAAAGACCTTTCTCTGCCACTGCCATTATGTAAATCTTATGAGGAGAGCCTGAATTTCAAATATTGTCTTCCAAAAGGCAGTATGACCTTCGCAGGCGAAAAGTGATCCCTCTTCAGTTGCTCCACTTGAGGGCAGGACAGTGGCTGTCATACAGATTATAAAGCCCTTTATGGGTAATTAAACATAAAACTAAACTGACTTGGCCTGCATGGACAACCACACTGATCATCATGATTGATTAATCAAATGTTTTGACTTAAATGAACACATCAGTACATTACTTTTCATGAATGCAATTTTATTATCTACTTCATAAATATTTTTTTTCTCCTTTTTCATAAAATACATACAAACAATAACACTGGTGGACCAGTAAAACATGATACATGAAAATACCCTACGTGTAATTTCACATCACAGCAGAGAGTGTTAGTTTGACTTGAGAATTTAGGTGTTTTTAGAGCCATCAAATGCTGTACAGTGATCCACAGCTCATTCACACTCACTCAAATACTCTTGCACACACACAGACACACAGATGCACACAGCATATGCATTTATTAATATATAAATATTAACAGGTGAGTTCCTCCGTGTGTTCAGTCTAAATTCCATTTAGCAAATCCATGAATCCATTTGGCAAAAGTTCAATTCTTATATATCTTTTTTTTTAAGATCTGGAAG
>NW_023339740.1:15879467-15880415 GCF_004916995.1 Morone saxatilis | reverse complement strand
AACAAGTGCATGGTTCAGGATTGTAAAAAGAAAAGGCAAATACTAGAAACAAGAAAACATGTTGTACTGACCTGTTTGTTAAAGAGCACATAGATAACAGGATTATAAAGAGCTGAGCTCTTTGCAAAGAAGGCGGGAAGAGCTGCTGTCATGGCAGTGAAGGAAGCTCCTTTGTTCAGGAAGATCCAACCAGCGAAACTGGCATATGGTACCCATGCTACCAGGAAGCCAAAGACCATCAAGACACACATACGTGTCACTTCCCTCTCGGCCTTCTGGGTGGACTCTGACTCCTGCTGATTCGCTGCAGCCTAAAGAGTTTGATAAAATAAAAGATAATCAGCTTAAGTTCATCCAATAAATTCTACCATGTACAGTGGTGGCAATTAGTTAGCTAGTTTATCCTATTACTAATGATACACAGGGCAAAGAACAACTTAAACTTCACTTACAGCTTTGACAGTGAGCACAAGGCTTCCGTAAGTGAAGAAAATGATGAAGACGGGAACGAAGAAGTGGACGACAAACATGTAGATGACGTATGATTCATTGTTAAAGCCTGCAGCCAGAGTGTAGTAGTCGGGTCCGCAGGAGCACTGCATGCCCTCAGGAAGGTACCTGTGTGAGGTTAAAGAAGGTAAATTCATTTTTCAGTGTTTATTTAAATCAGCCATGTACCATCATTATTGCATCATTATGTGACAAAATCAGAATGGTGTGTTTGAGGGGTAATATACTGTAAATCTTCCCTGACCAGTTAAAAACAGAAATTCATATAAACTAAAATGTAAGATTTAAAAGAATGGGTGAATTACCTGGACCAGCCAAAAAGAGGCGGGCCAGCACATGCTAAAGCCATGACCCAGGTGAAAACAACTCCAGCAGCAGCATGAGTTCCACTGAACTTGAAGCTTCCCATGGGTTTGCAGACGACGATATATCTCTCAA
>NW_023339740.1:15877234-15879367 GCF_004916995.1 Morone saxatilis | reverse complement strand
TATCTTAAACTCTGCCTCTGACAACAGGGGAAAGTCAAACTGAGCATCCACATACATTTGTTTACAGATGTTACCATTATTTGAAATAATTATGAATTCACATCGTCATGACAGACACTTTTCAACATCCTTTAAATAAAAAAAATAGAAAATGCAGTTCATGAGTTTGCTCCTAGAGCTGTGTCCATCACTGGTCAAGTGGTTCAGACGTCCCTGAACTTCCCTCAATCCACAACAAGAATTATTCCAGGTCAGTAGACAGTAAAATGTCCAGGTATAGGAAAATGTCTCTATATTTAAGAGACAGAAGACACTTCTGTCTTGCTGGCAGAAACTGAGGTCTCATCATCCACCATGCCACCCATTCCAACAGTGCTCAGCATGCAGTTACGGAACTGAAGAAGAGAGCAAAGATAGCAAATTCAGAAATGAGTGCATGGTTCAGGATTATATAAAGAAAAGGCAAATACTACAAAACAAGAACATGTTGTACTGACCTATTTGTTAAAGAGCACATAGATAACAGGAGATAACAGGATTATAAAGAGCTGAGCTCTTTGCAAAGAAGGCGGGAAGAGCTGCTGTCATGGCAGTGAAGGAAGCTCCTTTGTTCAGGAAGATCCAACCGGTGAAAGTGGCCTCGTCCTTCTGGGTGGACTCTGACTCCTGCTGCTGGGCTGCAGCCTAAAGAGTTTGATAAAATAAAAGATAAGCGTAAGTTCATCCAAAAATTCTACCATGTACAGTGGTGGCGATTAGTTATATAGTTTATCCTATTATTAATGATACACAGGGCAAAGAACAACTTAAACTTCACTTACAGCTTTGACAGTAAGCTCAAGGAATCCGTAAGTAAAGAAAATGACGAAGACGGGAACCAAGAAGTGAACAACAAACATGTAGATGACGTATGATACATTGTTGAAGCCTGTAGCCAGGTGTAGTAGTAGGGTCCTCAGGAGCACTGCATGCCCTCAGGAAGGTACCTGTGTGAGGTTTAAGAAGAGCATATCATTTAGACTTTAGCCATAAAACAAGCTCTGCTCTACGGTATCTACCAACCTCATTTTATCCCTTATTTCATCACTTTCTTAAGTCTAAGTCGTTTGAGTGGTTCTCAAAGTTTTTAAATCTTCTTTGCCAGGTTGTAAAAATTAGAGTCATATTTGTTGTAAGTAAATGACAACTACAAATGTGAATAACATAGACCAGCCAAACAGTGGGGGTCCAGCGCATGTGTGTTGTATCTCTCAATAGCCAGGACAACCAGTGACCAGAGAGCGATTTCACCTGCACAGAGAAAGGTAAGAGAAGATATTAGTTCATGCAATGGATTTTTCCACACACATTTAAGAGACACACTGAAGAGAGAACTTCCTTCTTTCTTACTTCCAAGTGTGGCCATGAATCCCTCAATAGCACAGAAAGTGGGGCCAAGAATGAAGTACCGTAGAAGGCAGAATGGTGATGGGTGGATGGTGAATCCGAAGGGCACATGATAAGCCCCAGCCACAGCCAGGTTGACCAGGATGTAGTTGAGAGGTTGACGAAGCTTCTTGTTCTGAGCTGTTACGAACAATGTCAGACCATTGATGGGAGTTCCAGTGCAGATCAGGAAGAACATGTAGAAAGCTAGAAGCTTGAAGATCCATGGATCTACCATATAATACTGTGGGTATTCAAAAGGACTTCTAACAATCCCAGTCCTGTTGGACATGGGGATGTAGAAGTTCCTGCCTTCTGTGCCATTGGGCACAATTCCTCCCTCCCACGCCATCTTCAGTTGTAGAGCCTCTTCGCCTAATTGGATTACAGGACTGTGAGGTAGTACCTAAGCTCAAACAGGGCAGTAATCCATTTTAAGACCGGATAGAGAGGCTAGACCCTCCACTTTTCAGGTCCGGAGGAATTTGCTTAATCCTGATTAAAGAATAGGAATTAAGTTCAGTCAACAGCTTTTAACACATTATCTACAGTAAACCCATTTTGCACAACCCCAGAATCATGACATGTGTTCTGTCTTTTAAAGTTTATAATAAGTATATTATTAGCCTTATCTTTGAGAACATTGATGTATGTACTGATCTGTTTGCTTTAAATAGGGATCCATTAGATACAGGAGATAATGGTATA
>NW_023339740.1:15873869-15877134 GCF_004916995.1 Morone saxatilis | reverse complement strand
TGTCTCTGTTTATGGGGTGTTTAAATTCTCATAGTGATAGAAACTAATTATTTTTGTTAGAAAATATTTTGGAAGAAATAATTTGTCTTTTTAAATTGTTTAAATTATTTATTCAGCATTGCAGGAAAGAAGAAGTGAGGTTTTATTTATTAAAGGAATGATGACTGATTAAATACAGGCGCACTATATCAATGTGCGTGCAGAGGGTGCAATAGATGTATTAGTGTACATCCAGCGCTTTGCTCAGCTGGCACACACCCTGCTGAAGAGCCTCTCGCTGCGTTTTACCAGCTTTTTAACAGCTTGTCAAACGGACTGTCTGCTGCTCGACGGCTCATTTTATTCTACAGCCATCACTTTCAAATAAAGTCTGCAGGGACTCTAAGGCAAATGCTTGGAAATCGGGGTAGGATAAGTCCAATTGCATCTGATGATCCAATGTTAATTAATTAACTGGAGAGACTTGCCTCTTGCCTGTGCGTGTCTCACTTGTTGTGCAACACTTAGAATATGTCTGTAGCTCCTGAGGAGCCCGTTTAGAAAGAGCCAAGAGTCATTTCTGCTGTAATGCAGACTGTTCTGGTGATGTGGTGAGTTGGTGACAATGTTAGGGACCATGCTGTGTTCATCGAAGGGCGCTTCCTCCCAGGCTGTGACTGCCTCCAGTCGCTGCTATCTTCCAACCTCCCGCCGTGGATCGCCTCGTCGGTGGTTCCTAACAGGTGCCTGGCAAGTAGGCGACATTTGGCAACTTTATTTTTCAGTGTAGTGTAGTGATGTGTTGCTTTTGTTTTGAAGTACCGTTTTCTCCCGCTGAAGGGCGAGCAGCTCGACACAAACGCATACAACTATAGTCAGAGGTTCACCGTCCCCTGTAGCTGAGACTAAGAGGAATCTATATGTTCAATGGTGGAAAGTATCCAAGTACATTTACTCATGTACTGCAGGTTAATCTACTTTAATTTAATTTAGGGGTGGAAGGTTTATAGAACACAAACAGATTGTTAGAGATTAAACCAGTGGTCCCCAGCTGTTCTTTGCTTTTGATCCCTTATGAAAAGTTTGAGCCTCTTGTCATGTTTCTGATGTCTGAGAGTTGTTGGCAGTTCCACCAGAGAAATTTTCCCCTCACATGGTTTAAAATAAATTATTGTTCTTGGTCCAAAGAGGTATAATAATCCGTTTTACATAAAAGCAATATTAGAGAAAAGTAATATGAAAACAGATTTGTGTATTTGAACCCAGTTTGGTGACCACTGGACTAAACTAGTTAACTACTTATAAAGAAAATAAAACTAGCTCCACGTTGAGCAGCAACAACAATAAAATGCTGCTCAGGAATGCCAATCTTATAATGCAATATAATATGTCAGTAACAGGGGACATTTTAGTGCAGAGTTCTTTTTATTTCCTTTTCATACTTCAAGTAAGCTTACATTAAGCCCAAACGTCTATACTTTTTCTTAAGTAGTGAGAGTATTTTCACAAGTATTCAGATCTGTTTAATCATATTATTATGTATCCAATATATTCAGTCATCAGGAAATTAGATAACAGCTAAATGGTACTTTAAATATCAGGACAGGAGTGCTTTTATCTGCCAGGTACAGCATTCAAAGGATTTGACTCTTGTTTTATGTTGTGTTAAATATGAAAAAAAGCACTCATAATGGCCATTTCAGGGTATACACTGTTAAAGAGTAAATTTATGCAAATGTTTTACTTAAAAATAACATCTCAAAATCATGTCGATGCTAGACTGACTTGTAATAGGGACAATGGTGCCTCTGTCAATGGCCATGCACCCGTACGCAATATTTGTTTTCCTAGGTTGAGGAAGGAATGACCCGCCCAACTCTGCCTTACCCAGTTATTCTTACCCTAACCGAGCAGTTAGCAGTCAGTAGTGTACCTTGTTTGTGGTGTGTGTGAGACTTAGTGCTATAAAGGATTACACACTTCTCCCAAACCGGACTCTAGTGCGAAAGCAGGCCTACAGGGTGCAATATTTATTTTCCTAGGATGGCGAAGGAATGACCCATCCTGCTCCGCCCTCAGATTTGCTAGTACTTGTTGCCTTCATAGGTTGTGTTGGTTAGGTTTATCAGTCCCTTCAGGAAGTTGCACTGTTGTGATTGCAACGCGTAAGGCAAATTTTAACCAATCCCGTTAATTTTGTGCGTCCTTGCACTTTTGTCCAATCGCCAAAACCTTTCTGCCAATTTGACGAGTCATTGTAGTTTCCCACACAAAACAGTGAGTCATTCATCACCAAACTTACTTCCTTGTGTGTAGTTGTGAAGGTACAGACCATGTGTGAAATGAACGTCTCATATTTACCCTCTGAACTTTTGGTACTTCAAACAGGACGATTTTAGTCTCACTAGAACAAATTTCCCTCTGATGTCCCAGCTCCTCCTCAACTCTATTATTTACAGAGTTTCCTGCAGCGCCAATGTCTTGCCCCAACGGGAGCTGGGCGAGCGGGCAACGGAACAGCATCCTCTCCGGACATTATGGCAGAAGCAAAGAGACTGAAGAGGAGGTTGACAGAGAGCTCTGTGAAATAAAAGGCTGCAGACAGACGGGGACCTGGCCTTCCGCTGTTGTAAGTGATATTAGCTGGCTATTAGGTAAGTCTTGTGTTGTTGCACTTGCTTAATATTTGGTTTTATTAGCAAAGTTTTCTGCTCTGTTACTGTACACGTTCCTTGCACCAATAAAGCACAGTTAAAACACAGTTAAAGTCTGTGAATTTGAAGACTTAACCACTTTGTGCTGAGTAAGTTTTCACTTAACACTTAGCTCAGCCTCTGTGACTGTGGCTGGGAGAAATAAATGATCCTTTAAATTAACTTCATCTTGACATTCAGCACAATATGTTTTATACCTATTTTATAACAAAAAAACTAGAGCCATGAACAAGGTGAAGACAACACCTGCACCTGAAGCTTCTCAGTGTGTGTAAAACCATATAAATAGGTTCAAAAGATAAGCATATTTATCCATATGCCTAGCAGGCTTTCTGTTATTTGCAGTATATATGTCATTCATATGAAATGGCTAATAGATGGCTTTTAGTCCCTGTTAGAAACTATGGATTAGTAATGGGAATCCCAGCTCTCTTTACTGAGCCAGATTCTTGATCATGGTTTAGCTCAGCAATAAGAGTCCGCTCTTTTGGCTCCCAAACCGCTACTATTGTTCACTTAAAGGAGTAACATCTCTATTATGGATCGCTCAATCTGTGCTATTTTGAGGTATT
>NW_023339740.1:15868765-15873844 GCF_004916995.1 Morone saxatilis | reverse complement strand
CTCACTGCCATTACACAGCTTTCCCGCCTTCTTTGCAAGAGCTCAAGCTCTATATCCTGTAATTCCTGTTATCTATTGTGCTCTTTACAAAATTAGGTCAGTACATAATTCTTGTTATTGTAGTATTTGCCTTTTCTTTATATAATCCTGAAAACCATGCACTCATTTCTGAAATTTGCTATCTTGCTCTCTTTTTCATTTCCGTAACTGCATGCTGACCTTTGGAAATGGGTGCATTGGTGATGATTGAGACCTCAGTTTCTGCCAGCAAGACAGAATGTCGTCATGTCTCTTAAATATAGAGACATTTTCCTTATTACTGACATTTTACTGTCTACTGACCTGAATAATTCTTGTTTGATTGAGGAAGTTCAGGACGTCTGAACCACTTTGACCAGTGATGGACACAGTCTAGGAGCAAACTCATGAACTGCATTTTCTATTTTTTTTATTTTAAAGGATGTTGAAAAGTGTCTGTCATGACGATGTGAATTCATAATTATTTCAAATAATGGTAACATCTGTAAACAAATGTATGTGGATGCTCAGTTTGACTTTCCCCTGTTTGTCAGAGGCAGAGTTTAAGATATTTGGCACCATTAAATCTACACAACATCCTTAAAGAACATATGGTTTGAATTATTTTCCTTACATCAGTGGAAACTTTTATACTGTATTTTCAAAATGGGCAAATACAGACAAGATAAAACTTAATTTTTGTCTTGCTGAGTTGGATAAGAGTGTTGCAAGTCTTGTTGACCTTATGTACATTGGCATAGAAATAGTTTTATGTTGAATGCAGAAGAAAACAGGTAAAAGACCAAATTAGCTTAAATGGCAGTGGTGGGAATTGACTTGAGAAACTGTTTTGATGTTGGTATTAATATAAAATAGGGACGGATGTAACAGGATAGGGAGGGGACAATGTGCTGAAAAATATAATACAGCAACAGTCGTGACAGCATTTTTTTGCTGTGTTTCCGCTGGTGTGTTTTACTTGGACTGTGGACAGAGAGAGAGGTAGTCAATTTGCACCAAGACCCAAACTAAATTGTTGTTCCCCAATGTGATTCCTGCATTGAGCTTTTAATCATCTACAAGTGAGTGAATAAGAGTCCAAATTGAGCGGCAACTCTTTTTAAGTAGAAAGTCCAATATACATTGAATTTATTTTGAGAATCAAATCCAAAAGGCTTTCCTTACAGGGTAAAACATCTAAAGGAACAAAAAAAGAAAACTTGACAGGGGGAGATAGCAAGGTGATGATATAGGTACTCAGATCATTTATTAAAATAAAAGTACCACATATAAAAATATTCTGTAAAAATACTAGTATTTATTTCCTGCAGGACATACTATCTACTATACATACTATCATCTGATTTACAGTACCTACTATTGGACACATTCATCCATAATATTGCATATATAGTAAATTACATATAAATGTAGGACTATCATACCTGTTGTATGAAAAACTGGGCTAATAGTAACTACAGCTGTCAAATAAATGTAGTGGAAAGTACAGTATTTCCCATTAAATAGTAGTAGAGTAGTACATGACAATATGGTGTAAGCTACTAAAGTAAAGAAGAAGTACTTGAAAACTGTAGTACAGTAGTCCTCTTGTGTATTTACTTTAAATCTGCCCTTCTGAGATAATATCCCATCAGCAACATAACACACAATAGCACCTTGCTTCCACCAACATACATATAGCCTATTTTTGTCATCTCAATCCCTACAGAAGAACTCAGAGGAACATTACCTGTGGACAACTCCCCAATCCCCCCCAACTAGAACAGAAACAAACCTGCTGAAAAAATGGTTTGTTTGTAACATGAACTATAATTTCTGAAGAGAGGTGAAGATCAGCTGGGCTTTGGCTTCTATTTAGGATCAGTGATGATAAACCCACTGCACTACCTTTTTTTACTCTATATATATAGTATAATAGAGGTAATCTACCTATAAATGGTTTGTACCAATATTTGTATTTACACGTTTCCACTGCCCCTCCATTTTTCTTGTTGCCTCATGCTTCTAATATATGATTTTTTTCAGTACAGTATTGTGATTCTTCAGATATTTAATTTGAATTGGCCAAAAGAAAATTATGTATTAACAATTTCTCAACTGATTTTTAATATATATATCCTACTATCATGTTACTTTTAAGCTCTAAAATACGTTTTTTGCCAAAATGTAATTTCATTGTATAAAGTCTACAATGCATATGCATCTTTGTAAAGTGCTCCTGCTTATTGAAGTTACTGTACTTGTATCTATAAGGAAGTGTTGTGCAGTTCAGAATGTCTCTGTCCAGGTTTGAGTATGTATGCTACGCAGTAGAGAGTGATGGGATGTTGGAATCATTACATAAGATAAAATGTATTTTTTTCCTTTGTCACCTATTTAAAAAATAAAAGTAATAGTTACTGAACAAATACAAATCACTGCTCCATGCAGGCTGGCTATAATAAGCGTGATATCAAAAAACCTAAAAGCTCACATCAAAATCATAATAAGATATTTGAAATTTTCCGTTTCCAGCTAAAACCAAGTATGAACTGAACTTTGTAAATTAAAAAAACAAAAAACAAAACAGAGAAAGCAGCCAACACACTCATTTTCATGCATACATTTAATAACCTTTTTTGTTTAGGAAATATATACAAAATATTATTACTGAGGCCAACAAATTTGCTAAGCTATCCATGTCATAAATATAGGCTACACAGGGGATTCTTACCCCACTCCACCCCACATTCAAACATACCATCACCATGACTACAAGAAAACACAAGGATACAACCTACAGACATGTTTTACTTGATTCTCTTTCACTGGTGGCTGTTGGAGTCCATTTTTATCACAGATGCAACAAATGAAGCAATAAATTCTTATCATAGGTATGTATGGTAAGATTAATGTCCATCTGGCTAGTTTAATTTCAAGACAGCCATTCAGAATCCAGAAGATGTCAGGAAGGAGAATGTCCAGATTTGTGAGGTTGTTATTCTTAAGAGACAGAGGAGACTTCTGTCTTACTGGTTGATACTGAGGTCTCATCTTCAACCATGCCGCTCATTCCAACTGCAGAAAGCATGCCGTTACGGAACTGAAAAGGAAGGAAACATACAGAGGTAAGTTATGAAAGAGAGACTAAATATCACGGTAACTTCAGAATTATAATTCATTTGTTTCTAATATCAATGAGTATGTGAGCACTATGTTTGCTTCTACTGCTGGTTTCAGACAAAAGAACATTTTTTGATCATGGTGGGAATGCCTTACAAAGTTCACATTTAGCATAATCATAGTTTATAATTCAGGATTCATAAATGTTTTAGTAATGGTTAATAAATAATTTACTAATGTTTTATGCAACAGTTGTAATCCATGTTGTGGCTAATGTCCATCCTCCTCCTGGACACTTGATTTGTGTTTTTAGCTCTTTAGGAAGACTCATGTATCATTTGACCTTCTGGAAAGGTGTTGCAGAGCATTTGGACCAAAATGATTTATTAACAACCATTAACTATTACAACTGCAGACTTAGTTAATTACTTTTAACATTTATAATTGCAGATGACTCACTAACTTTTCCTGTTTCCTGTCCTACTTATCACAAAGTGAGAAACTCTTGACCATTTATTAACGCCAGACATGATGTCTATTACCCTTTATCAAATAGTTGGTACCATATATAATTTATTTTTCTTTACTAATGACGGGTATTACTGACTTGAAACCTGGAAACCCAAAAGTTGTTCTCATTAATGGATAATAACTGTTGCATAAAACAGTAGTTGTTCATTAATTTTATTGTAATTGATCCATAAAGCATGAGAAAACCATTTATTAAACCTTAAATTGAACTATTCATAATGGTTCACTTATCAGAAAGAGGTAGCCTTTAGTCCATTTTTCCTTAGCCAGGACAGGTATAGAAATAAAACAGACCTGTTTGTTCAGTCAATATGTAAATAATAGGATGAACAGTGCTGTAGCTCTTTGAGAAGAAGGCAGGGATGGCCATGGCTTAGCTGAGAATGCAGGCTCCCTTTGTTGAAGAAGATCCATGCAGCAAAGCTAGCATATGGTGTCCAGGCCACCAAGAATCCCCAACACCATCAGGAAGCACATGCGTGTCACTTCCCTCTCAGCTTTCTGAGTGGATGCTGAGTCCTGCTGCTTTGAGGCTGCCTGTGATGTGTGAACAGACAGAGCAGGAAGGTTAGTAGGACGTACCTGTCCTAGTAACGATATGTCAATTTTATCCAAAACAATAGGTGGATTGATACCGGTATGTATATAGATCTTTTTGTGCACTTGTGTAAGACATTATGCACAAAAAAGGGGCAAAAACTATTAAAATAATATTGAGTAAGGTAATTAATGGGATTTAGAGGGAGGTGGCAACTGCAAAGGGCCTTGTCAACCCCAAGTAGACTATGATACTGTTTAGTTACAGTTAAGAAAATAAAGACTTACAGCTTTGACTGTCAACACAAGGCTTTCCATAAGTGAAGAAGGATGGTGCTGACTGGTGACACTGAAGTTGGCAGATGAACATGTACAATGACGTATGACTCATTGTTGTAGCCTGGAGCCAGAGTTAGTGAGTCAGGTCCACAAGAACACTGCAGACCCTCAGGAATGAACCTAAGTGAGAAGAGAATGGGACAGCAAAAGAAATCATTCAACACTGTACAATGAATGAGCTCTTGGGAGAAAATGTAGCTGTAGATTTTTTACACCAAAAAATCACTTTTCAGACAGGCACAAGCAGCTCTTGTGCTCTTTTGTATACTGGGCTGCATGAGGACTTTTGTTTTAATCTATCAGGGTCAAGCTCTACATCTTACAATTTTAACAAAGTAACGTATTGTTCATCAAATGTTCAGCTAATCCATGGCTTCTCTCTTGATGCCAAATATCCAAGTTGATACTTACTTACAGTGTGCAGTGCTAAGGGTGGTGGAATCTTAACTATAATTATATTCGTACTGTTATTTCAAGTATCTGTTATAAAGTCGTAAGGGGACAATTGAGGGATTATAGTTCGTAAGCCTA
>NW_023339740.1:15862367-15868665 GCF_004916995.1 Morone saxatilis | reverse complement strand
TCTCAGTCTTTGTTCTTTCTATATATCTTTTGAATAGTAGTTTATCTTTTGGATTCATGTAGGTAGGATTTTTAGGCCAAGAAGATTAAAGAAAGGCACGCATCATATGATAGATATGACCCCTAACTTCCTGCATAAATAAAACCAACTTTAGGAAACAGTTCTTATGTTGTAATTGTAAGGAACTTTGAAAAGCGATCATTTTATGAGACTGTCGTCATGAATGGTTGCGATATTTCAGAATTTAAGGGGATAGGGAGGAGGGAGCGTAGTATTATTCATGTGAACTATATTAGGCTGGCAGCTCATTGACTGCTAATGTTGCTAAAGCTAAAGGATAGAGGGAGTCAGTGGAAGGTGACATTGCTGGCTAATCTGTCAATTACCACACTGAAGCAGAAGAATTGTGAATTTGTTCTTTTGGTGTTTTTGTCCACCCACACTTTGAGAATAAACACAAAACCAAATCAACGCACCACAAATTAGCAGGTCTCCAATGGGTACAACGACAGTTGACGTGCAAAATCTCTCTAAAACAGGTTTCGAAAAGCTTTCATGAGGAGGATTTATTGTTGTGCTGGTTGCAAGAGATTGATTAAAGTTTTTTCAGCAGTGTACCTAACTAAACTGTTTGCGTGAGGATATATAACCATATATACAGTCATATTACCTGAGGACTGAACTGTGCTGAACAGGGTATAAAAACACACCGACCAGAGGGTGACTCCACAAATATCACAGCAGCGCAGTACACGGACAAAGCCACTAGGTGCAAAGACATATTGCCAAACGAACGAGACTCAATCAATCAAAAGCACAACTACAAACATAAGAGTTAAATATTAAAGTAAAGTATAGTAGCAATATGCTTGTGGACATGTTTTGAATAAGTGTGTTTTAAGAGCATAGCGTATGGGTACATTAGATATAGTTATTCAGGAACGCAAGAACAGGAGAAGAGAAAAATAGAGGCGCATGGGAAATTAAATGATAATGATTCGTGCTAGAAAAATGGCTTCCCTTAATTTGTGAAAATAGTCATATATACACTAAAAGGATGCTATAGGAAAATGCTGTCATATGTAAAATAGTTCAATGAAGGTGTAGCAATTGAGAACGAATTTACAGACACTTCCTATTAATACACCCTGTACAATGATGCGAGTGCCACCTGTGTGCCCTTGTAACCCCGAAACTGAGAGAAAGCCTTGCTTTGAGGCGTGTAATTTCAAGACAGGCTGCGTGTTCAGAGCAGAAGACGTCATTTGGGCCTGCCCCTCTTCCTCTCGCCTGCATGGACATTTACACCTACTCTGCTGCCTCAGCAGAGCTAAAACCATCCACAAAATACATGCTACCCACCCGTGGCTCTTGACCCTGTTTGACCTGTTGCCCTCAGGAAGGCGCTACAGGTGCATTAGGACAAAAACAAACAGCAACAATTTTAAATTATTTGCAGCCAATATGAGACCGACTTCAGCAGGTGCGAATGATCGTGGGGCCGATATGCCAAATATTGTGTGCTTCAGATGTGGTCTGAAAGGACACAAAGCCAGAGCATGCCAGCGCAAGCAGTGGTGTAGTCATTGTAAAAGCAATACACACCGCGACGCAACCTGCAGACAACAACAGCGGTGGAAAGTTTCTGAGGATGTGAGCAGTAAGGAGTAGGGTGATATCAGCTAAATTGAGCCATCAGGTAAAATGAGCCATTTAAGGTTTGAGCCTCCTAGCTCTTTAAATTCTAATAGCCAATGGCTGCAAATAATTTAAAATTGTTGCTACAACTGTATTTGATACAAAACAATTGATTTAATTGGTCTATGGTTGCTATGGTGGGCGGGGCAAAGCCTCACTTCCAGACTGCTGAGGAGAACTGTGAGGTGAGTGGCCTGGCAGACAAATCTTAGTTGAACATTATAAGGTTGATAAATCACTAAAAAAACAGATGTACCGCTATAAAAAAAATGGGTATAATGCATGTTGTGATAGCCTTCATCAGATATAATGCCAAATTTTTGCTTAACTAAATTATTTTTTTATGAAAAGAAATTCTTTTGGGTGGCTCAATTTACCTTAATGTACTGAGGTAAAATGAGCCATGCATTTCAGCTAAAATGAGCCACCTTCAGAGTTAGTTTTAGCAAATATTTTGATGGTTCCTCTTATTAAACAGTATTAATATATGACTATATGAATATGTTACAGCATATATTCCACGCCTCTTCACATTTCCCTTCTATTTATTCCCTGAATTTCCCTTCGAGGATTAATAAAGTACACTCTATTCTATTCTATTTAGGTCCGATGTGTGTGTGTGTGTGTGTGTGTTTTAGCTTTGGTGCAGTGCTAACCAGTGGTTAGAGGAGAGAATGCGGGGAGCAATGGAAGAGTACAAGGAGGCACTTGAAAAAGGAGTAAAGTAAGTGTGCGCGTGGGGTCAGTTGTTTGTCCAGTCACTGCCAAAGGATGATGCTAGGCCCCACATCCTACTACTGGATAGGCATAGCAGTCATGTTTACAACCTGGACTTCCGAAAGTCTGAGTTTTTCTCTGTTTTCATCCGGGAGTGGAAGAAGGCTGCCACAGTAGAAAACGCTCAGGCAGGGTTCAGAGGGACAGAGATGTTCCCTCTGAACAAGCACATCCTCCCAGAGAGTGCTTTTGCTCCCAGGAAAACAACAGAGAGAACCCTGCCACCCACTCTCCCAGAGAAGGCAGATAAGTCAAGAAAAAACATACAGGGAAAGACCGAGGAGGACGTACCCTGCAGAGCCTGTCAGGCCCTCTATGGCGACCCCAGTGAACCAAAGGTATTGTTTCACTGATGTTACCTTTTCCTTGTGCCCTTGGGTTGCAAACCCTGTAGGCCTACATGTGAGCAAGGTTGTGTATTGTTAGGCTATCTGACTGTGACTGTTGGATACTACTGTACTGTCATATTGTCTTGAACAGAGCTACAATGAAGAATTTACTCATTGAGGATTATTAAAAATTATATCTGTCTGTCTGTCTGTCTGCCTGTCTAAGGCCACTGAGCAGTGGGTGAGCTGTGGGACCTGCAGGGCCTGGTTTCATGAGAGCTGTGGAGAAGATAACAGCATCTGTGATGATGATGGCTTCTTTTTTCAGGATTGCCTATAAAACTCTGTCCCCCTGCAGACCAATGCAGGAGCCCCTCACACACCACACACACACACACACACACACACACACAGACAGACATTAACATAGAGTTCCAAAATTGCTTGTTCTCATTATAAATTTAATAATAATAATTTTAATGCCATTATTTATGAATTATTGTAGACCAATGCAGGAGCCCCTCACACACCACACACACGCAGACACAGCGCACACAAACACACACACACACACACACAGACATTAACATTAGAGTTCCAAAATTGCTAGTTCTCATTATTAACTTTTAACATTTTAATGTCATTATTCATGAATTATTGTATGTAATGTAATGTTATATTGTGTTATGTGTGTTGAAACTAAAGTTAATCAGATTGTTTTATCATAAATGACTCTGTTTTGCTTTGCAGTTTCAGTGACTCATTTTATCTGATTAATGGCTCATATTAACTGATCAGGTGGCCCATTTTACCTGAACAAAAATATTAAAAACAGTCCTTAACTATAAAAACACAATCCAATGTCATACATTGCTTTTTCTTAGTTTCCTAAGCAATTAACCAAAAAGTGGCTCAATTTAGCTGATATCACCCGATATAACAAAGTTCCAGAAGTTCGACTTCGAGCTTCGAGTCTGAGGAGCACTGTGGAGCACTGAGGAGCACTGTGCGGAAGTTTGCTTAACCAACACCAGAGGGCAACGCCACAAGACGATGCTGAGGAAGGCGTTGTACATCCCCTCATACGCGCAAGACATCTGTTCTGTGAGAGCAACTACTGCCAGAGGAGCGACTGTAACCTTCAAGCAAGGGAAAGACGTCCTACAACACAAAGACGGTACAAAGTTCCACATTCATGAGTGTAACAGACTGTACTACCTACCAACAGTAAATGTTGAACGTCATGACCAATATAATGGGTGTTATGATATGCAGAAGTGGCATGAGATTCTAGGGCACTGTAATTATGATGATATTCAGAAATTACAGAATGTTGCTGATGGTATGACATGGGACCCTGATGTAAGAGCCAAAGAAGCTCTAGAGCTGGTACACACAGACATAGCGGGACCAATAGACCCAGAGTCCCAGGGTATAGGTTCGCATTATTATTCACTGATGACTACTCCAGTGCAGTGTTAGTGTACTTCCTAATGAATAAGAGTGACGCAGTACAAGCAACTGAGAAGTTTCTCGCTAATACAGCCCATATGGAAAGGTCAAATGCATGAGGTCCAACAATGGTGCAGAATTCATGGGAAAGAATTACCAGGCACTACTCAGCAAAAGTGGGATTAAACATGAGACTTCAGCTCCATACTCACCACACCAAAATGGTACAGCTGAGCGAAATTGGTGCACTCTGTTTGACATGGCTAGGTGTATGCTAATAGAGAGTAAGTTGCCAAAAGAGTTATGGACTTATGCAGTGCAGACAGCAACTGTAGTGAGAAACAGGTGCTACAGTAATCGCATAAAACAGACACCTTACTTAATGCTAACAGGGAGACAGCCTAACTTCTCCAGGATGCAAACGTTTGGGTTAGTGTGTTATGCCTATAAACAAGACAAGAAGGACTGTTGGACTCTGTGTGACATTACTGAACGATCCACTAGCAATAAAAAGCATCGGTAGCTTCTAAACAGACCAGTCTGCATCTCACTTGCTGCAGCTCAAGCAGTCTGTTTGCAGGATTAAAACGTCCATCGTATTTATAACTCAACCACTGTGGGCAGTACAAACACCATTCAACTTTTAAAATACGGATTACTGCATTCTTATACAGTGCATGGAAGCTCATTATGATGCCACATGCAGCTTCATGAGTAAAGAGTTAAACAGTATAATGGAGCCCAATTAACTCCCAATATATCTATCACTCAGTCAGGATATATACACACTATGTTCACATTTTAAAATATTCTATTCTACTCACTATATGACTAACAAAAAAAAATTCCCAGTGTATGGCATTATATTGAAACTTATCATGATGACATGTAGCCTATCATTTAGAACACATTATGCATAGCTAATCAAAAGAGCTTTATAATCCAGTTAACTCAAGATTTATTTCATTAATATTCAAACATCATTACATTATCACATGTCATTTTATGTTCAACACTGATCAAGCATGCATTAGTTTTTTTTTGTTTTTACTTTTGTTTAACATTAATAATCAGGCTCCAGTCGGATGGTCATTACCATGCTTCTTTATTCGTGTCTCACCCATTCTTTCTACGTCCCCCGTACCCCTGACATCATCACGCATATATCTGTGTTCCCAGACACTACAATAATTAATTAATTATTAATTAATTATTCATATCATATAAAACATTAGAGTAAACAAGGTTCACTTCAACAAAATAAACAAATACAGCTTCATAGATTTAATTAGTTAACAATTAATCAGTTCAACTTTTCACTCTCCAAAAACAGAATTGTTCTTCTGAAAAAAGAGAATGCCACACAAACACTTAAGAGAAAAGCAGCTGAAGCCGACCTACAAGGGCTAAAAAAGAAGACAAAAGTCCTGCGAGAAGTGTGCAGCACACTACAGAAAGATGCAGATCAACTTGCCGAGCAGGCAGAGGGAAAATCAGGGTCATTAATGGCCCAACTCATCACAAAATCCAACACCTTGCGACGAAGGCACAAAGAAAAACTCAGAGAGCTGATGGACACGGAAAAGTTGATGGAAGGCAAAACACAGGAACTGAGGCACATGTCCTGAGTTTTAATATTGGTGTACTATTGTAATTTCACTAAGTTATTGTTGTTTTCAGCAAGTTGGCCTTGAAGCTTCTGCGACTTTCTACCTCTGAGCATTAGTGTCAGTCTTTTCTGTATCATTACACAGAGTTATCATGTATATTGCCAACACCAAACACTAAACACATTTTAACCAGATCATGGCTATCAAGTAACAAATTCTGCTGGGGAAAATTTCATCTGAGGAAATTAACAGTTGGCTACAAACATTAGATATTTACAAGCACAAATGTGCTGGTGATGCAGTTGTAAACTGCATGTATTCAGACTAGAATGAATGACTGGCACAACAAATCAAAGAGAAGGGACTATTTCTAAGAGTAATCTCCTCACTTGACAGCTTTACCATGCAATTGTAGGAACATACACTTAATAA